>NC_091816.1:41515227-41819318 GCF_041296235.1 Equus asinus | reverse complement strand
ACCCCACAGTAGGAACAACAGGTAGGATGCTTCCCTAGGTTCAGGGGGGATTTTCAAGGTAATGGACTTGTCTCACCTTTCTTAGAGTTACAATGGCCATTTTCATCTCCTTTTGAGCTTTGCAACCGGGAAACAAAGAAATCTTTCAAGAGTCAAGTCCTCCAACACTGGGAGCCCCAACATTGGCTTTCTTGGTCTGATCACCTCGGTGATACTTTGGGGGACCTGAAAGAGAACTCCACTCAAATCTGTAAGTACTGCAGGCAAAATCTGATGGCAAATCCTTGGCTTGGCTTTTCTGGCCTCTAGAGGCCTTCACAGTTGAATCTGTGATTCCTCATAAAAATTTCCAGCAAAGTATACTTAAAAAAGCCTGTATAAACAATTGCTATTCTTGTAGCTGTTATGTAAATAATTGGAGCAAGTTGTATTGAAACTACACTTTGCTTGCAAACCTGTTAATCCTGATTTGGCTATCTTTTGTAAAAATGAGGGTGATTTAAGAGAGAAAAAATTATGTTTCTGTAGAAGCTATAGTAGGCATTCATGGATATTAGATTCTAGCTCTTTTCATCCACAAGATTCATCTATTACTAATCGTAATGTCTCCTTGTGCTCATCTATGTCTGACACGTGCGAGTTCCCTGGCCACAATCAAACATTTTCCTTTAAAACTACTCCCCAAATACTAACTAGATTTGCCTTATCACAGGTGGATCAGAAACAAGTTCCCAAGGTAAAGTCCGCAAATTATCGATACACACAGGATGGACCATATGAAATTTGGGATGAATGTATTTGGTTCACTCCTACTAGTGGTCAACTCAGTAAAAGGTCACTCTCTATTGGGAACAAACCAATCACACTTGTGATACATGGCCTAATAACAGCCGACCTATGGGAAAAATTCGCTGTTATATGTGTTCTCATATCATAGTCTTAAAAAAGTACTGATTGGTTTGGGACTGACTTGGATAGACAGCCCAGCACGATATGGTTAGTCCCTAATGGTGCTCAGTGGCTATGCGGCTCCAATTTATGGCCTTTGCTGCCACCTAAGTTGATTGAACGATGCACACTAGGCTTTGTCTTGATCCAGGGTAGAACTACATTTACTATATCTCCTCCTGCTATCCTACCCAACCTGCAGCAGCACTGAACCAGGTCTGTCTTCCACTGGTATGACCATCTTTACGCAATTTTCCTTCCCCAATTAGGAATCGAAAGTGTCGTCTTGCACATGGAATCCTAAACAAATTTATTATGAAGGCATTAAATGAGGCACAACATAGCATTTTGCTGCTCAATTTAGAAGTATCCCAAGTGTGTAAGGCAGTCCTCCAAATCCAAATGGCACTGGATGTCTTGACAGCAACACAAGGGGGTACCTATGCCATTATAAAAACTGAATGTTGTGTCTATATTCCTGACTACCATCAAAATATTTCTGGCTTCCTATCCCAACCACCAAATTAAATCCATGTCTTATCAACCCTAACTCTAAACGATTGGTTGAACTCCAAGTCAGGACCAGGTTTCTGCACTACTTCAATACGTTATACATTGGGTTAAACATACTGCTTGTATTTCTTATTATAGTTTGTTGTCTGTTTTATTGTCTGTCTTCCGCATGTGAAAAAATTTCACCTCCTGGACCACCTCTCGTCAAATGATTCTCTCGTCTCCAGAGGCTCTGTATACCTTGTCAGCCTTGAACTCCACAGGTGAAGCCTTCCAGTCCACTGAACTTCCTACCTGTACCTGTGACCCCATTTAGGGACAGCTCTGCAACCTTGTACAGCCATAAGTAGTTACAGAAGACTGACCATCGTCCATATCCCCAACCTCTCCAGTCCAAATGGGTTCAGGGGGCGTTTATGATGTGGATTAAGGCTGCCCCAGCTCGGGAAGCCCAAGGTGATCTGGCCTACATGCCAAACTATATGAGCAGGTGGAATTAGGGCTGACTCAGGGAGAGAAACTCAGCGTATCCTCAGCTACATGCTGATCTACAGGGCCAGATCCGTATCTAAAGTTATATGACTGCACAATAACCAGACCCCGTCTGCACTGAAATCATTTAAAGACATTTTACCACATCATTTCTTTTTCCAGTAAAAATAAATCATGTACCCATGACTTATAAAACTAGCACTAACCCTCAACTCAGGGCAGCAGCAGGAGCTTTGACTGATCATGGGTCCCATCCCCAGGGAGCAGCAGCAACTCCTCACTACCCATGGGTCCTGTCCCCATGCTATCCCATACTATTCTCTAAATAAAAGAGCACCAGTGCCAGACCTTCAATGTCCGAGAAATCTTTCATTCGAGTCTTCAGCTCGCCGAGCCCATATCAACAATTATAACAAGGAAAACAAAAAACCGTCGCAGAAAATGGAAGGCACACAGAAATCACACCTGAATAATCCACAATGTAAGATGTCCGTTTTAGACATTCCCTGAACGTTCAAAAGACAGAGAACGTCACAAACCCAAAAACTGTAGCAAATGTCAAACCTAGGCTAACTGGTAAGGGTGAGTTATGAGACTGTTAAAATGTGGCTCTGAAAACCTGTGTCGATGATGTTTGCTGTGATAGCAGAGACACAATTCTGAGCAATCCTCTGACATCACAGTGGAGAAGAAAAACAAAGTGGCCTCGTCTACACAGTGCAACATTTGTCCCAAATAGCATATTCAAATCATATTCCACATCAAAGGCAGGTTTCCAATGGAACATGAAAGGTGCTGGCCAGTGGTGCAGTGGTGAAGTCCGCAAATTCTGGGTCGGCACCCAGGGCAGACCATGCAGAATCCTTGAGGTGAACCTCCGCACCGATGATCCAGATATTCTGGGGCAGGCGTCCAAGGTAGTGTAGAGACAAATTGGAAGCAACGTCAGACAGCATCATTCTTGCCCAGCTAATACAGCAGCATTGCCTCCAGATGTGAGCACAGCCATAAACATCTGCCAAAACAAAACCAATGAAAAGTTTCAAAGAATAGAAAAACTGAACCTCTGGGAAAAAAACATGCAAGTAAGAAGAATAAGATTTCTAGGAATAAGCTTAGACAAACAGGTGCAAGCTATGGAAACCGAAAACTAGCAAAGCTTTAGGGAAAGAAAGTCCAGAAAACACAAGGAAACAGAAGAGTATTCCGTGCTCTAGGAATGTAAGATCTGAAACACCTGAAACGTCCGCAATGGATAAAGCAATCTCTGGGTTGCATGCAATCCCAGTCAAATTTGCAGCAATCTTTCCCAGAGAAATAGAAGAGAAAATCCTAAAGTCTCTATCCAGCAACAAGGGACCCGGAATACCCAAAGGAATTCTGAGGAGAACGAACAAAGCAGGACGTATCACACTTTGATTTCAACATGTAGTATGAAGCACTTGGTAGTGAACCAGCACAGCCTGGTCCCAAAAACAGGCAGAAAGACCAATGGAACAGAATGGAGAACACAAGGGTCAACTCACACATATATGGAGAGCGCATTTGCAATGAGGAAGGCAAGAGGAGACAGTGGAGAAAGGAGAGTCTCTAAAATAAATGGTGCTGGGAAGACTGCACAGCCATATGTAACACAATAAGAGTAGATCATGATGTTACACCAGGAACACACACCACCTCGAAATGGATTAAAGCCTTCAATGGAAGTCTTGAAACAGTGAAACTTCTAGGAGAAAACACAGGCAGCTTGCTCTTTGCCATCTGGGGTAGCCGACCTATTTGGAAGAAGCATGTGTGACTGGGCAAGGGCAACAAAGAAAAGAAGAAAGAAGCAGGACTCCATCCAACGTAGAAGCTTCTGTCCAGCTGGGGAAACCGTCCACTCAATGCAAAGACAGCACAACAACAGAGAGAGGATGTTTCAAACCACACATCTGAGAAGGGCTGAATAGCCAAAAGACCCAATGACCACACACGTCTCCACAAGAGAAAAAACAAAAAGCCCATTAAAACCTGGGCAGAAGATGGAAACAGAGATTTACCCCAAGAAGACAGAAAGGTGGCCAACAGCTGTATGAACACATGTTCAACACCATTACGTATAAGGCCAACGCAAATCCTCACGGCAATGAGATGACAGCTCCCTGTGTTCAGAATGGCTATAAGGTACAAGACAGGAAACAACAAGTGTCAGAGAGAAGGTGGAGAGAAGGGAAGAGTCCTGCACCTCTGGTGGGAGTGCAAACCGGTGAGGGCACTAGGCATAGCCATGTGAAATTGCCTCAGAAATTTCCAAGTCCATCTACCATATGATCCAGCTATTCCTCTCCAGCGTGTTTATCCAAAGAACTGCGAAACACTAATGCACACAGATCCATGCCCCACTGTGTTCACCACAGCCTTACTCCCGATATCCAAGACTTGGAAGCCGCCCTGGTGCCCATCAAAGGACCAATGGAGAAGGAAGTTGGGCTATATCCACACAAAGGCAACACACTCAGCTGTAAGAAAGAGTGCAGTCCAGCGATTTGTGACAGCAGAATCACTCCTGAGGGTGGGAGGGGAACTGAAACAAGCCCAAGGGAGAAATCAAATACCATCGCATCTCACTTACAAGCAGAAGATTAAAATAAGGACCAACAAACAGGTAGAACGTGATATGGGATTGGTGGTTCCCAGAGGGAATGGGTGGCAGTGGATGGTGGGAGAAAGAGTTGATGAGGCACAAGTGTGGGGTGTGCGCCTGTAATTAGGCTTACTGTGGGGAAGAAGATGTAGCATACACAGAAGTCTAAATCTATGAGGATGTAAATCTGAAAGCTATAGGATTCTCTAATGCTAGGTTATGGAAATCAATTTACCTAAAATCAAAACTCCATAAAGGCAAGCAGGTTTAAGGGATAAAGTTGGAGGCTGAAAGAGTTTAGAGATTATGAACTTCAAAGGATTGATAATCACCTCAAAATGCTTAATGATGCAACATAAAGGTAGACCATTGCAAAGAGATGAAGAAGAACACTACCAACAGAACCTGACCCGTGCTATACTCCTGAGCCAACTGAAAATGCTGCTGTCCACGATGTTACTGGTAATTACCTTTACGAATAATCAATGCAGAAAAACATCTTCCCAAGTTCAAGCCAAAGGTTGGTCCAAAAGTCCAATTCAGGGCCAGCCCTCTGGTGTAGTGGGTCAGTGTCCATGTTCCACTTGGGCGGCCTGGGACTGGCAGGCTGGCATCTCAGGTGCAGATCCGATTAGGAGCATTAGGAAATATAGATTTCAAGGTATCGTGCCGACAGAGATCATGAAGAAGTAGAAATTGTGAGGATACCTGATGAATACACACCAGGAAATGAACCATGACAATATTACAATCTATGAACACATCAGGTACACTTCCCCAAATGATGAAGGAAGGAAAACATCTGACCTGCCAAGGTGGAAACACCAGTCTGCTATGAGTTGACATGATCTTTGCTCATTAGAGGATTGCTTGGGTAACTTCAGCTTCGCAGGGACTCCAGGACTTTCTGTGGGGAAAGTCCACACATTTGGCCACTTCCACAAAAGATAAGAGATAAATCCCTGGACTATCTTAAAGGAAAGAAACCACTGTCTAGAAGGAATGTAGTAGAACTCTCAAGGTTCTAGGATAAAGTTAGAAACCGACAAGAAGTCCAGAAAAAGGAAAACTATCACACCTGGAAAGGGGGAGTCATCAGAATGGTATGAGATGGCTCTGAAACACTGTGTGCATGGAGGTTGTCAGGACAACTTAGAATACTGAGCATGTTTATGACATCACTGTGACCATGTCACCAAAGTTGGCCATAGGTTTCCAGCTCGAAGATTGGCCTGGGTTAGGATATTCAAGTGAGAGGTACACAGAAACAGCTTTTCCAAACACAAACCAGGGACAGAAACTTGAAGACATCAAAGAGACGCTAATTCAAGGGATGAGAAAGGAATCATTGGGAAGAAGAGACAATAGAGGGTCAAGTACTCAGAGGACAACATTGTCATCTACGGAAGTCTAGGGAGGCCATGCTGATTCAAGCTGGAAATGTGTTCTGAAAAACGAGGCCAGACCCGGGGCTTATCAGACCTACGTTGTCCTTCTGCCTTACCCATAATACTAAGTCAAGAATGATCAATTGAGAACATTGAAGAGAAGAATCGAGGCCTCCTTTCGTAGGCCCCTAGCATTCTTGAAGAGAATTCTCACTTTCCACAGCTCTCAAGTCACGGGGGCCCACTGGGTATATGCCAATATGTCACAAGAGAGCTCATTGATGCCTTGAAGGAATGGACCCCTGCCATGCTTGGGTATGTCTCTTGGTTTGGAAGGGCTCTAGAAGTGTGCTGAAAAGTACCCTTTTGCAGAGGGCTTCCATCCTTTGTGAAGGCTGGCCTCCCAGGTTACAGGGCTCAGTGGAATCAGTGAGATTCTCTCCCCATATCTCTTACCATAGAAGGAGTGTTGATTATGTGTTTCGAAACCACACGTAGAGAGGATGGCAGAAAATTAGAACATTGCCATTATACTTAAAAATAAACATGCCACAGCTGAGGATGTAAATCAAACAAATAACAAACCCTGTAGAAATAAAGTAAGCCAGTATCTAGACGTAATCTAGTGGAAAGTTCAAGGATCAGTGATCAAGCTCAAAACTTCCCAAATCCAGAAAAGGGACAGAAGGTCGTTCACCTGCAGAGAGGAATTCATCAGATTCATCTAATTTGTGTCAGAACCATTGGGCCCATGAAAGTGGTTGCCAGGATAACCTCGAACCTGGAGTTTATCATCCCACAATGTCAAACGAACCAAGATGACCACGTGTAGTCAGTGCTCAGTTGGATCTAGGCTAGGATAGCAAAGATTCCCTCAAGTGAACGATGAAAATTCCAGGACAACACCCAACAATCACGAAAGGACTCACACCTTAGCCTACAGAACATATGGTGATTAAAGAAATACAAAATTCCTAAAATGGAGTGAAGGAGAACACACTTATAAACATGTCAAAGGACAAGCTCATAAAGAACATGACGATTAGACCATGGAAAAGCAAACAGGGTCCCATAAAATGGAAGGGCAACAGAAATCACACCTCAATAATCCACAGTGAAAGATGTCAGTCTTTACACAGACTCTGCTTGAACGATTGAAAGTCCGGGAAAGTCACAACCCCAAAAACTGCAGGGAAGGTCTAACCTGGCCTAACTGGGAAGGGTGAGTTATGAGACTGCTCCACGCGTGCTCTGAAACCCTGTGTCCACCAAGCTAGACTGGACAGAGGAGACACGATTCTGAAAAATCCTCCGACATCACAGTGGGAAACAGAAACAACCTGGCCTCATCTACACAGGGCCAGAGTTGGGTTCAAGTAGCATATTCAAGTCACATTCCACTCAACCGCAGGTTGCCAATGCAGCACGAAAGGGTCCAGCCAGTGGGCCAGCAGTGAAGTCCACGTGTTCTGGGTCAGCAGGCCAGGGTCGGCCGCGTGGAATCCTGGGTGTGAGCCTCCTCAACGCTCGTCCAGCCATTCTGGGTCAGGCGTGCAAGCTAGTGTAGAGGCAGATGGGAAGCGATGTTAGACAGCGCCAATCTTCCTCGGCAAAGAGAGCAGCACGGCCAGCAGATTTGAGCACAGCCATAAACTTCTGCCAAACAAAACCAATTAAAAGTTGCAAAGAATAGAAAAGCTGAACCTCAAAAAAAACCCATGCCAGTGAGAAGAAAATGATATCTGCGCATAACCTTGGACAAACAGGAGAAAGCGATCGAAACCAAAAACTAGCAAAGTTATGGGGAAAGAAATTCCACAAGACACAAGGAAATGCAAGGCTATTCCGTGCCCTTCGAATGGAACAACCGACACAGTTCAAACGTCCATATGGCATAAAGCTCAAATAAAAATGGGAAGCAATTGGATATATTGGACTATATGAGGAAGCCATTTGGTATAGACCTAATTCGGCCTGATTTTGTTTTTTCCAAAAGGGCCTGACTATGGCTATTTAGCACGCATTGCATATCTGCTTAGACATTTCCTATGGCCCTTGAGATAAAGGTGCAACTTCCCCCCACATTAGCATCTCTTTAGGGACAAGCATTTCTCCCTAGGTTAGGAACTGATTGCTGCACTCACCCTTGACCAACCAGCTCACCTGTGACCAGTCAGCTGGAGACCACAGACTGCCAGCCTACTGGGTTCACTGAGACAGAAGACCTACCTGCTATTTCCATCAATCGCTGTGCCAACAGAGCAGTCTTGCGACTATTGTAAATGGGACATTTCAATCCTATGTGAAACATCCTCTATGAGGGGAATACAACCAGTCTGTGCACCCCACTTCTCTGATGCTCTTTCTTCCTTTGGGTAGAAAGGCCCCGGGTTATAATCCTCAGATTGAAGCTCAGAATAAACTCCCCCATATTTTCATTTACCGATTGGTTACGGATTACTTTTGTCGACAAAGCAATGTCTGGATTCCATGCAGTCCCAGTCAAAGTTGCAGCAATCTTTCCCACAGAAATAGAAGAGAGAATCCTAAAGTTTCTATCCAGCATCAAAGGACCCTGAATAGCAAAAGGAATCCTGGGGAAAACGAACACAGCAGCAATTATCACACTTTCTTACTGCCACATATAGGACGAAGAGCTAGGTACCAAAACAGCACAGCCTGGTCTGCAAAGGAGGCACACAGATGCATGGAACAGAATCGAGAGCCCAGACATCAACTCACACACCTATGGACAGCCCATTTTCGACCAGGGAGCCAAGAGGAGAAAGCGGAGAAAAGAGTCTCTAGACAGGAAATGGTGCTGGAAAGACTGCACAGCCAGATGTAACACAATGAGAGTAGACCGTGATGTTACACCAGGCACACACACCAACTCGAAATGGATTAAAGCCTTGAATGGAAGATTTGAAACTGTGACACTTCGAGGAGAAAATGCAGGCAGCTTGCTCTTTGCCATCTGGCTTGGCCGCCTATTTGGAAGAAGCATGTGTGACTGGGCAAGGGCAACAAAGGAAACAAGAAACAAGCGGGACTCCATTCAATCAGAAGCTTCTGCCGAGCCAACAACACAATCGACTCAGTGCAAAGACGTCACAACTGCGACAGCAGGTTTGCAAACCACACATCGGAGAAGGGGTGAATAGCCAAAAGATCCAATGAATTCATACATCTCCACAGGAGAAAAGTCAACGAGTCAAATAAATCCTGGGCAAAAGATGGAAACAGACAGCTCTCCCAGGAAGATAGAAAATTGGACAACAGGCTGTATGAAAAGATGCTCATCATCATTAAGTCTCTGCTCAATGCAAATACGAACGGCACTGAGATAGCAGCTCACAGTGGTCAGAATGGCTATAAGGATGAAGACAGGAACCAACAAGTTTCAGAGAGGAGGTGGAGAGAAGGCAAGCCTCCTGCACTGCTGGTGGGAGTGTAAACCGGTGCAGCCACTACGCGAAGTGGTGTGGAATTGACTCAGAATTTTCAGAATCCATCTACCACATGATCCAGGTACTCCTCTGTGGCATATATATCCAAAGGACTTGCAAACGCTAATGCACAGAGATCCGTGCACCGCTGTGCTCACCACAGCCTTACTCCCGATATCGAAGACAGGGAAGCCTCCCTGGTGCCCATCAAGGGACAAGAAAGATGGGCTATAGCCACACAACGGCATAGCACTGAGCTGCAGGAACAGACGCCTTCCAGCCATTTGTGACCAACAGAATGGCTCCTGAGGGTTTTAGGGGCATGGAAACAAGCCCCAGAGGGAAGGTCAAATACCATAGGGTCTCACTTACAAGGAGAAGAGGAAAAAAAGGACCAAGAAACAAGTAGCACATGACATGGGATTTCTGGTTCCCAGAGGGAAAGGTGGCGGGGCCCAAAGGGAGAAATAGTTGATTTGACACAAGTGTGTGGTGAGGGCCTGTAATTAGGCTTACGGTGGTGAAGATGATGTAACGTACACAGAAGTCTCAATCTATGAGGATGTAGATCTGAAAGGTATAGGATGTTATAATGCTGGGTTATGGCAAACAATTCACGTAAAATCAAAACTCCCAAAAGACGTTAAGGTTCACGGCTTAAAGCTTTGGAGTCTGTAAGAAATTAGAGAAGATGAACTTCGAAGGATTGGTAATCACCTCAAAATGCTTAATGAGGCTACAGAAAGGTAGACCATTGCAAGGAGACGAAGAGGAACACTACCAAGAAAACGTGTTCCATGCTAAACTCGTGAACCAGCGGAAAACGCTACCGTCCATGATGTTACTAACTGCCTTCACGAATGATCGAAGCAGGCCAACATCTTCCCAAGATCAGGCCAAATGTTTGTCCAAAAGCCCAATGCAGGGTCGGCCCTGTGGTGTAGCAGGTAAGTGCCCAAGTTCTGATTGGGCGGCTCGGGCTTCACCTGCTATCATCAGGGTTGCAGATCAGATTGCTAGCATTAGGAAATACAGATTTCACAGTATGGTGGGCACAGAGATCATAAAGAAGTAGAAATTCTGAGGAGGCATTTTCAATACACACCAGAAAATGAACGCTGAGAATATTACAACCTATGAATGCATAAGGTACAATTTCCCAAATGATGAAGGAAGGAAATCATGTGACCTGCCCAGGTGGAATTGTCAGATTCCTAGGAGATGACACGCTCATTGTGCATCAGAGAATTGCCTGGGCAAATTCAACTTGGGAGGGGCTCCAGGAATTTCTCTGGGGAAGGTCCACCCGTTTGACCACATCCACAAAAGATAAGGGAGAAAACCTGGGATAATCTTCATGGAAAGAAACCCGTGTCTAGAGGGAATGTTGTAGACCTTTCAAAGTTTGAGGAGAAAGTTAGAAACCGACAAGAAATCCAGAACTGGGAAAACTATCCTACTTGGAAAACGGGAGTAGTCAGACTGGTATGAGATGGCTCTGAAACACTGTGTGCATGGAGGTTGTCAGTACAACTTAGAAGTCTGAGGGTGTTTATGATATCACGGTGAACATGTCACCCAAGATGGCGACATGTTTACAGTCCAGGGATTGGCCTAGGCTAGGAGAATCAAGTGAGAGATACCCAGAAACAGCTTTTCCAAACAGAAACCGGGCACAGAAACTTGAAGAGACCAAAGAGACGCTGATCCAAGGCATGAGAAAGGAATCATTGTGATGATACCTCATGCTTTCTTCGTTTTCTTCCATTCCAAGAGCACTGAATTCCCTTCCGTTTCCTTGTGTCCTCTGGAATTTCTTTCCCAAAGGTTTGCTATTTCTCGGTTTACATAGCTTTCACCTGTTTTGTGCAGGTTATCCCTAGATTACTTGTTTTTCTTTCTAGCATGCTTTTTTTTTTTTGAGGTTCAGGTTGTCTATCATTTGCAACTTTTAATTGGTTTTGTTTAGGCAGATGTTTACTGCTGTGCTCATATCTCCTGGCAACGCTGCCGTATTTGCTGAGGAAGACTGGCCCTGTCTAACGTCGCTTCCCATCTGCCTGTACACTACCTCGGACGCCTGCCGCAGAAAGGCTGCACGAGCGGTGAGGAGGCTCACCCCAGAATTCCATAAGGCCAACCACACGCTGCCGACACAGAACACACGGACGTCACCTATGCAACACTGGCTGGCCCCTTTAGTGTTCCATTGGCAACCTGCAGTTGAGTGGAATGGGACTTGAATATGCTACTTGAACCCAAATCTGGTCCAGTGTAGACGAGGCCAGGTTGTTTTTCCGATCCACTGGGATTTGTCAGAATTGGGTCTCTGCTGTCCCAGCAAGCATCATGGACACAGGGTTTCAGAGCCAGCTTGGAGCAGTCTGAGAACTCACCCTTCCCAGTTAGCCCAAGTTTGACATTCACTGCAAATTTTGGGGTTGTGACTTTCTCGGACTTTCAAACGTTCAAGCAGACTCTTTGTAAACACTGATTTCATTCACTGTGGAGTATTCAGTTATGATTTCTGTTTGCCTTCCATTTTCTGGGAGCTTGTTTTCTTTCCTTAGTCTAATCGTAGTGGTCTTTCTGATCTCTCTCCCTTCGATATGCTTATCAGTGGGTTCTCCTTCATTCTAGGTTAGGAATTCTGTATTTTTTTAATCACCATATGTTCTGTAGGCTGACGTGTGGGTGCTTTGGTGATTGTTGGATGTTGTCTTTGAATTTCCATCTGTCAGTTGAAGGAATCTTTGCTATCCTAGCTTACGTCCAACTGAGAACTGAGGACACGTGTCCATCTTGGTTCATTTGACATTGTGAGATGAGAAACTCCAGGTTAGACGTTGTCCTGGCAACCACCTTCAAGGACACAATGGTTCTGAGACAAATTTGATGAGTCTGATGAATTCCTCTCTCCAGGTGAGAAATCCTTCCGTCTCTTCCCCTGGATTTGGGAAGTTTCGATGTTCAGCCCTGAACCTTGAACGCTCCCCTAGATTACATCTAGATACTGGCTTACTTTATTTCTACAGAGTCTGTTACTGTTTGATTGACATCCTCAGCTCTGGCATGTGTATTTTTCTTTAAATATCATGGTAATGTTCTAGTTTTCAGTCAACCTCCTTCCATATGGTGTCAAAACACAGAATCAGTACTCCTTCTACGGCAAGAGATGGGGGAGTTAATTTCATTGGAGCCCAACTGAGCACTGTAGCCTGGGAGGGCAGCCTTCACACAGGAATGAAGCCCTCTGGAAAAGGGTGCTTTTCAGCACACTTCTAGAGCCCTTCCAAACCAAGCTACATACCCCAAACATGACAGGCGTCCATGCCTTCAAGGATTCAAAGACATCTCTTGGGAAACCTTAGCATGTAGCCAGTGGGCCCCCATGAGGCCAGAGCTATGCAAAGGTAGAGTTCTCTTCAAAGGATGTTAGGGGCCTACGAAAGGAGTCCTCGATTCTTCTCTTCAACGTACCCAAGAGATCATTCTGTACTTTGGATTATGAGTAAGGCAGAAGGACAATGTAGGTCTGATAAGCCCCAAGTCTGGCCTCTTGTTTCAAATCAAGTTCCAAGATTGAATCTGCACGACCTCACCATCTACATGAGAAGGTGACAATTTTCTCCTCTCTGTGCTTGTCCATCTATTATCGCTTGTTCCCAATGATTCCTTTCTTCTCCCCTGAATCAGAGTCTGTTTGATCCTTTCAAGTTTTTGTTTGGAAAAGCTGTTTCTGGGTATCTCTCACTTGAGTGTCCTAGACTAGGCCAATCCTCGGACTGTAAACATGTGGCCATCTTGGGTGACATGTTCACCGTGATGTCATAAACACCCTCAGATTCTAAGTTGTCCAGACAACCTCAATGCACACAGTGTTTCAGAGCCGTCTCATCCCAATCTGACTAGTCCCCCTTTCCAGGTAGGATAGTTTTCCTTGCTCTGGATTTCTTGTCGGTTTCTAACTTTCTCCAAGGACTTGAAGGGTCTCCTATGTTCCCTCTAGACACCGGTTTCTTTCCTTTAAGCTTATCCCGGGTTTTATCTCTTATCTTTTGTGGATATGGCCAAATGGGTGGACTTTCCCCAGAGAACGTCCGGGAGGCCCTCTCATGTTGAAGTTGCCCAGGCATTCCCCTGATGCACACTGATCGTGTGATCTCCTAGCAGTCTGACAATTGCACCTTGGCAGGTCACATGTTTTCCTTCCTTCATCATTTGGGGAAGTGTTCCTTATGCATTCATTGATTGTAATATTCTCGTGGATCCTTTTCTGGTGCGTACTGATAAGGTCTCCTCACCATTTCTACTTCTTTATGATCTCTGTGACCACCAGACCTTGAAATCTGTATTTGCTAATGCTAGTAATCTGATCCCCAAGCGTGATGCTAGCCGGTGAAGCCCAGGCCGCTCAAGCGGATGTGGGCACTTACCTGCTACACCACAGCCCGGGCCCAAATTGGGCTTTTGGACCAAACTTTGGCCTGAATTTGGGAAGATGTTGGCCTGCTTCGATCATTCGTGAAGGGAAGCAGTAGTAACATCAGGGTCGGTAACATTTTCCGTTGATTCATGATTTGGCTCGGACCATGTTCTCTTGGTAGTATTCCTCTTCATCTCTTTGCAAAGGTCTACCTTTCTGTATCATCATTAAGCATTTGGAGGCGAATGCTAATCCTTGGATGTTCATCTTCTCTAATGTCTTTCAGCCTCCAAAGCTTTAGGCCGTAAATCTGCACCCGTTTTTGGAGTTTTGATTTTATGTGAATTGATTTCCGTAACCCTGCATTCTAACATCCTATAGCTTTCAAATCTACATGCTCATAGATTTAGACTTCTGTGTAGGCTAAATCATCTTCACCAGTGTAAGCCTAATTACAGGCCCTCACCACACACTTGTGCCTAATCAACTCTGTCCCTCCGTCCCCCGACCCCTTTCCCTCTGGGAACTGCCAATCCTATGTCACCTGCTACCTGTTTGTTGGTCCATTTTTCCTCTTCTCCTTGTACGTGAGATCCTGTGGTATTTAACCTTACCCCAGTGCTTGTTTCAGTTCCCCTGATACCCTCAGGAGCCATTCAGGTGGTCACAAATGGCTGCACTGCATGTGTCCCTACAGCTGAGTGCTATGCCATTGTGTGGCTATAGCCCATCTTCCTTCTCCATTTGTCCCTTGATGGGCATCAGGGAGGCTTCCAAATGTTGCATATCAGGAGTAAGGCTGTGGGAAATACAGCAATGCACGGATATCTGTGCATTAGCATTTCCAAGATCTTTGGATATATACGCCACAGAGGAATACCTGGATCATGTGGTAGATGGATTCTGAAAATTCTGAGGCAATTCCACACCACTTCGCGTAGTGGCTGCACCGGTTTACACTCCCACCAGCAGTGCAGGAGGCTTGCCTTCTCTCCACCTCCTCTCTGAAACTTGTTGTTTCCTGTCTTCATCCTTATAGCCATTCTGACCACTGTGAGCTGCTATCTCAGTGCCGTTCGTATTTGCATTGAGCAGAGACTTAACAATGACGAGCATGTTTTCATACAGCCTGTTGTCCATCTTTCTATCATCCTGGGAGAGCTGTCTGTTTCCATCTTTTGCCCTGGTTTTATTGGGCTCGCTGTTTTTTTTCCTGTGAAGACGTATGAGTTCATTGGATCTTATGGCTGTTCACCCCTTCTCCGTTGTGTGGTTTGCAAACATCTGCTGTCAGTTGTTGCACAGTCTTTGCAGTCAGTCGATGGTGTCTTTGGGCAGAAGCTTCTGCATTGCATGGAGTCCCGCTTGTTTCTTGTTTCCTTCGTTTCCCTTGCCCGGTCACACATGCTTCTTCCAAACAGGTGGCTAAGCCAGATGGCAAAGAGCAAGCTGCCTGCGTATTCTCCTGGAAGCTGCACGCTTTCAAGTCTTCCTTTCAAGGCTTTAATCCATTTCGAGGTGGTGTGTGTCCCTGGTGTAACATCACGGTCTACTCTCACGGTGTTCCATTTGGCTGTGCTGTCTTCCCAGCACCATTTCTTGTCGAGACTCTCCTTTCTCTGCTGTCTCCTCTTGGCTCCCTGGTCAAAAATGGGCTGTAAATATGTGTTTCAGTTGACCTCTTGGCTCTCGATTCTGTTCCATAGGACTGTGTGCCTCTTTTGGGCGCCAGGCTGTGCTGTTTCCGTACCTAGCACTTCGTCCTATATCTGGAAATCAATAAGTGCGATGCCTGCTGCTTTGTCCGTTTTCCTCAGTATTCCTTTGGCTATTCAGTGTCCTTTGTTGCTGGATAGAAACTCTAGGATTCTCTCTTCCATTTCTGTGGGAAATAGTGCTGCGACTTTGACTGGGACTGCATGGAATCCAGAGATGGCTTTATGCGGTATGGATGCTTCAAGTGTGTTAGTTCTTCCATTCGAAGAACACGGAATAGCCTTCCGTCTCCTTGTGTCTTCTGGAGTTTCTTCCCCAGAATCTTTGCTGGATTTCGGTTTCCATAGCTTTCTCCTGTTTGGCCAAGGTTATTGCTAGATATCTTTTACTTCTTACTGGCATGCTTTCTTTTGTGAGGTTCAATTTTTCAATTCTTTGCAACTTTCGATTGGCTTTGTTTTGGCAGAAGTTTATGGCTGCGCTCATATCTGCGGGCCATGCTGCTCTATTTGCTGTGGAAGAGTGGAGAAGTCTAATGTCGCTTCCCATCTACCTCCACACTACCTCACACATCTGCCCCAGAATGGCTGGATGAGCCGTGAGGATGCTCACCTGCAGGATTCCATGTGGCTGAAGCTGGGCTCCCGAACCAGAATGTGCGGACTTCACCACTTACCCTCTTGCCGGCCCCTTTTGTGTTCCATTGGCAAACTGCATTTGAGTGGGATGTGACTTGAATATGCTACTTGAGCCCACCTCTGGCCCTGTGTAGATGAGGCCAGCTTCTTTTTCTGGCCCTCTGTAATGTCGGAGGATTTGTCAGAATCGTGTGTCTGCTGTCCAGTCTAGCTTCGTGGATGCAGGCTTTCAGAGCCCGCGTGGAGCAGTCCCATAACTCACCCTTCCCAGTTAGTGCAGGTTTGACCTTCGCTGCAGTTTTTGGCGTTGTGACCTTCTCGGACTTTCAAACGTCCAGTCAGAGTCTGTCTAATGACTGAAGTCTTTCATTGTGGATTATTCAGATGTGATTTCTATTGGCCTTCCATTTTCAGGGATTTTTTTCTCTTTTCCAAAGTCTAATCATTACGGTCTTTCTGACCTATCTGTCTTCGATATGCTTATCAGTCCGTTCTCCTTCATTGCAAGCTATGACTTTTATATTTCTGTGATCACCATATGTTCTGTATGCCGAGGTCTGAGTCTTTTCATGATTGTTGCGTGTTGTCTTGGAATTTCCATCGGTCACCTGTAGGAAACTGCTATCCTGGCCGAGGTGACACTGAGCCCTGAGAACACGTGGTCATCTTGGTTGGTGTGACATTCTGAGATCAGAAACTCCAGATTCGAGGTTGTGCTGGCAACCGCCTTCACGGACATTATGTTTCCGAGACATATTACAGAAATCTGATGAACTCCGCTCCAGGTAAGATACTTTTCTGTCTCATTTCTGGATTTGGGAAGTTTCGAACTTTACTCCCGATCCTTGAGTGTTCCACTAGATTATGTCTAGATACTGGCTTACTATATTTCTATAGAGTGTTTTACTTGTTCGATTTACATCCTCAGCTCTGGCATGTTTATTTTTCTATAAACATAATTGTAATGTTCTAATTTTGAGCCAACCTCCTTACATATGCTGTCAATACACGATATTAATAATCATTCTACTTCAAGAGATACGGGGAGAGAATTTCATTGAAGCCAAACCAAGCATACTAGCCTGGTAGGGCAGCCCTCACAAAGCAACGAATACGTCTGGAATAGGGTGCTTCTCAGCACAATTCTGGAGCCCTGTCAAACAATGGGACATAGACGAAGCATGACGGGGGTCCATTCCTTCAAGGGTTCAAAGAGATATCTTGTGACACATTAGCATGTACCCAATGGGCCTCTGTAATGCCAGAGCCATGGAAAGTGAGACTTCTCTTCAATGAATGCTAGGGGCATAGGAAAGGAAGCATCAATCATTGTCTACAGTGTCTTCAGGAGATCATTCTTAATTTTGGATTATGATTAAGGCAGAAGGACAATGTAGGTCTGATAAGCCCCAAGTCCAGCCTCCGGTTTCAAATCAAGTTTCAAGCTTACATCAGCATGGCCTCCCCATACACTTGAGTAGATTACAATGTTCTCCACTCAGCGCTTGTCCCCCTATTATTGCTTCCTCACAATGACTTCTTTCTTACCCCTTTAATCAGCATGTATTCTCTCTCTTCATGTTTCAGTGCCTGGTTTCTGTTTTTAAATTCTCTTCTGGGTATCTCTAACTTGAGTATCGTAGCCTAGGACAATCCTCAGACTATAACCATGAGGCCATCTTGGGTGACATGTTCACTGTGATGTCATAAACTCCCTCAAACTTCTAAGTTGTCCCAGCATCTTCTATGCACATGACTACTCTCCCTTTCCAGCTTGAATAGTTTTCCATTTCCTGGATTTCTTGTGGGTTTCTAACTTTATCCTTGAACTTTTAAATGTCTACTACATTCTCTCTAGACATGGTTTCTTTACTTTAAGTTTATCCTGGTTTTTATCTGTTACATTTTGTGAATATGGCCGAATGTGTAGACTTTCCCCAGTGAAAGTCCTGGAGTCCATCCAAAGTTGAAGTTGCCCACTCAAGCCTCTGATGTGCAATGATCGTGTCATCTCATGCAGTCCGCCAATTCTACCTATGCAGGTCACATCACTTCCTTCAGTCTGTATTTAGGGAAGTGTACCAGATGTGTCATAGATTGCAATATTTTCATGTTTTTTTTTCCTATTGCCTATCTCTGATGTATGCTCACAAATTCGACTTCTTTGTGATCTCTGTACACACCATACCATGAAATCTATCTTTCCCAACGTTACTAATCTGATCAGCACCAGTGATGCGAATCCATGAATCCCAGCCACCCAATAGGAATGTGGGCACTTACACTCCTGAACACATGGCTGGCCCTGAATTTTACTTGTGGACCAATATTTTTCCTGAACTTGGGAAGAAGATGGCCTGCTGTGATTATTCGTGAATGTAATTACTAGTAACATCATAGACAGTAACATTTTCCCTTGGTTCATCTGTTTAGCAGGGAACACATTCTCTTCATAGTATTCCCCATAATCTATTTGCAATGGTCTACTTTCTGTAGCATCATTAAGCATTTGGAGGAGATTCACAGTCCTTGGAAGTTCATCTTCTCTAATCTCTTTCAGCCTCAAATCCTTTATGCCCAAATCAGCACGCCTTTTGGATTTTTTCATTCCCTCTGGGAATCACCAATCCAAAGTGAAGGCTGACATCCAAAGCTAGAGTGCTCAGTTTGGCACCAGTGAAATTCTCTCCCATCTCTGGCCATAGAAGATTATTGACTATGTGTTTTGACAGCATATCTGAGGAAGCTGGCTGAAAATTAGAACATTACACTTATATTTAATGAAAAATAAACATGCCAGAGCTTAGGGTGGAAATCAAACAACTTACAAACCCTACAGAGATAAAGTAAAGCAGTATCTAGATGTAAGCTACTAGGAGGACCATGGATCCAGGGTCAAGTTCCAGCCTTCCCAAATATAGAAAAGAGACATAAAAATATCTTACCTGGAGACAGGAATTCATCAGATTTCTCTAATTTGTCTCAGAAACATTATGTCCATAAGGTGGTTGCCTGGACAACCTAGAATTTGGAATTTCTGATCTCAGAATGTCAAACCAACCAAGATCACCTCGTGTTCTCAGTGCTCAGGTGGACCTAGGCTAGGATAGCAAAGATTCCTTCAAGTGAAAGATGGAAATTCAAAGGCAATGCCCAACAATCATGAAAACACTCACGCATCAGCCTAGAAAACATATGGTGATTAAAGAAACACAAAATTCATAACTTGGAATGAAGGAGAACGGACTGATAAGCGTATCTATGGGAGATAGCTGAGAAAGACAATGACGATTGATGTGGATTAAGGCTGCCCCAGCTCGAAAACCCCAAGGTTACCTGGCCTACATGTCAAAGCATACGACCCGGTGAATTTTTTTTGGTATGAATTAGAGGTGCCCCAGTGAGAGAAGCCCAGGTGATGATCACCTACTTGCCTATCTATATGGCCAAATTCGTATCTAATGTTATACGACCACACAATAACCAGACTCCATCTGTACTGAAGTCATTTAATGGCCTTTTACATCATCTTTTCTTTTTCCAGTAAAAATGTCACGTACCCATGCCTTATAAAATTTGCCCTTACCCTCAACTCAGGGCAGCAGCAGGACATCTGACTGCCCATGGCTCCTTTCCCCATGCAGCAGCAGCAGCTATTCACTGCCTGTGGGTCCAGTTCCCATGCCTGCAGCTCTTCACTACCCATAGGTCCTGTCCCCATGAAGCAACTCTTTACTGCCCCTGGCTCCTGTCCCTATGTTATCCTGTACCATTCTCTAAATAAAAGAGCACATCTGCCAGGCCTTGAGAGACCAAGAAATCTCTCTTCTGACTCATCAGCTCGCTGACCCACCATCATATATTGTGGCCCCGCTAGGGGGAACTTGCTTCATTGGTTTCTGAGCTCAACTTCTGGTAAGTGCCCTTTTCTTCCTTGTGCCTCTCTCTGTTTCGAGGATGAATCTAAATTCACTTCTTCATCAGGAACTGTCTTGGATAGCTGTATGAATCCACGTTTGCTGCCCATGGCTACTCTATGGGGCAAATCATGGCATTCAGCTTGAAAAGAATCACTACCTTAAGCCTAAGGGCGATGTAGAGTGAATCACTCCATTCCTTCCTGACTCTATCTCTAATATACAAATTTTAGGTGGGCACGGGTCGGCCACTTAAGTCATTAGGATGGTCAGCAATCTGCAAGACTCCCCTGGAAGGTTCCTTTCCTAAGGTTGGATTGGGATACCTCCCATGGCACCTGACCATGCTCTGAACTGTGTGAATGTCCCAATTGGGACTCCAGTTCAAGGAAAGTACCAAAGTCTAACCTTTGGTTGCGTATGGGAAGCCCTTCTCGGAGAATGCCTCCAACACGCAATTGGGTAGAATGCCCCCCAGAGCGGCGGAAAATGCCTCACTAATTTTCTCCATCCTGTTCTCTCATGAACTTCTCCCTTTCTCTTGGGGACCATTCACCAGGCACCTATTACTGCCAGGCAGAATAGGAAAGATGTTCACCAGGCACCTGTAACTTCCAGGCATACCAGGGAAGATATGCAATGGAGGCAATGCTGGGGGACACACCCATCACCCCTTGTTATAGGAACCCCACAGTAGGAATGACAGGTAGGATGCTGCCCCAGGTTCAGGGGGGATTTTCAAGGTAATGGACCTCTCTCTTTCATCTTTCTTAGAGTCGCAATGGTGTTTTGCGTCTCCTTTTGAGCTTTGCAACAGGGAAGCAAAGAAATCTGTCAACAGTCATGGCCTCCACCCCTGGGAGCCCAAACTTGGCATTTCTGGGCCTGATCACCCCGGAAAGCCCAAGTATGGTGCTCTCTCTTGGGTGGTGAGTCATTGAGTGTTTTAGTCACCTACTGAGTTGGCTATGAGGGTAGCAGACCTGTGAGTTATTCTGTGAACTGTCATGCTACAGTAGTGCGCCCGAGCATGGGAACTGTTGAGTGAGTCTTCTCTTGAGAACCCTCTTTGAGCGGCCATGAGGGTGAGGTCTGATGTCTTCATTTCCTTTCTTTGTTTTGCTCATCATGTCCTCTGTTGTCACCAAGTCTTGGTTAAGTTCAGGCTGGACTTGACCAGAACCTGGAACTTCTGTAAAATCAGAAAACTTGAAAACATTTTGCAAGGAACTTCATTCTCAACCCGGGTACTGGGAGCCCCGGTCTCCAGCCAGTTCAAGCCCTTTGTATGCATTCCACCCTTCTCCACTTCACTGTCAGTCAGACACTGGCTTTACTGCTGTGGAGAATGAGATAAGCGTCCCTTAAGACTCACCACTCAGGGTCATTCTAACTAATTAGAAACACTTTCAATTGTATGGGTTATGCCCCAGAAACTCCAGCTGGTAGAAAATGTGTGATGTTTCTCTCTGTCTTTCTGGTGCAGCTGGACAGGTAGATCAACCTAGAACGTCCTTCAAGTTACAGTCCAGTTTCTGAGAAATCAAGAGCAACCGTCCTTAGAAAATCCTTGCAAGACTGGAAAGACAGTTCTAGAGGCAGTTCAGATTCCACCTTGTTCCTTTACTATGAAAAGGATTATCTTCCCCCCTCTCCAGGAACTACTATCTAGCATATCACTCATTCTTAAGACTGAAAAAAAAAAAAGGAGGGGAAAGGATAAATGGCCATAAGTGTGCCCTTGCAAAAAGTCTAGCTTCTTGAGGGTCTTCTCCATAAGTATTAGTACAAAGGCTCAAAACAAAGTTTTGATTTGTAACTGGTGAGCTTTATATTACTGTACCTGATTCATGGCAGTAGTTTTTAAAACAATAGTTGTACAGTCTCTGTGTATATGTGTCTATTTGTACATTATACGTGTGATATTTTAACCCCTGGATGGTCTGGCCAAAATTAAGATCTCTGTTTAGTTGGCTTAAAGTACGTGCTTTCTTAAATTCTAAATGTAGTCGAAATTAACAGAGTGACTTTCAAAGTTAACGTGACGTGAATTAACCTTTGGTAAATGAAAGCTTCTTTAAGTTTGTTGGTTTCATTGAAAATTGTCTTCTTGTCAGAGTTGTCAGTATTTGCATAGGATGCAGGCATTCAGACTCGGCTCACTAGTCATATAAGTTCACGTTGTCTGTTGAATTTGTCAGCAAAATAATAGCTTTAAATGATGACCAGTTTTGTCTAATGCCTCATGAGGCTTCCGTAGTACTCTGAACATAATTGTTGGAAACAAATGGTTTACATACATAAAACTCATAAAAGTGAGTACAATAACTTTTATGGTCTGTATATTTGGGGAAAAAAACAGCTTTGAAATCCTTTTTGGTAACAATCTTGAGTTTTGCCAAGTTAAGTTAAATGATAAAAAGATGAATATGCGGGTCACTTTTGGATAGAACGGAACTCTCACACATTATTGTTAAACATATCTAAGTTATCTACTTTTGGCTTCTTATTGAAGAGGCTAAAAGCGTTTGGTTGTATCAAAAAGCATGCCTTGTGTTTTATTGCGAAGTGTCATGTTTCTTAAGTTGTGAAGTCTTTAGAATGCTGATATAAAAGACATTTCATAATCGTTTACCTTTTTAGTGTTTACTAGGTCTGTTAAGCGTTAAAGGTTCTAACTAACCTTTGGAATTAAAGCTACTGGAAATTACTAAGCAAAAGAGCTCTGTATTCAAGGAAGTTAAAATGTATGTTTTCAGTAAAAAAGGTATAAAGAATGGAAATATTTTTGTTTGATGGGTTAAGAAAGATAAATTGCTCCTGATATAGTAGAAAGGAAAAAAGAAAGACTTTGGGACAAGTACTGAAAATGAAAAAGAAAGATGTAGAAGGTTTGTGAAGGAGGAATTCTGAAATGAGTTTTATGCCTGCTCAAGTAGACTAAAGTAAGTTCAATTAAGTGAATGAGTTTGAATGTGAAACATAAGTAGGTGCAGAAATTCAAATTTGGTTTTCTCTAAAAGGATACATTTTCTTGAACTTTTGATCTGCTCTTGGTAAAGAGGATGTAAGAGCTGTTCCTTTGAGTAAGTCTACCTAAGAGACAAATCTGTTTTGTGAAAATAATGGCTGAGGTTACTCTTAATATTTTTGACTCTTTCTGTTATCACTTTGAATGGATACCTGAGCATTGTTTCACAGTGAGTGTTGTTTGCTATTTGAACAACATTTTAAAAACTTTTGATATGTTGTGACAAGCTTCTCCCTCAGAAATATTCAAATCCTGAATGAAGGCGTTCTTTAGACCTGGTAGACAGAAGAATGATTACTCTGAGGATTTTCAGAGGGTCCCTGAGACTTCTCAAAGAAATTTGCTCTCTCTTCCTACAAGGAGGAAAATGCTAAAGTAATTTGGCTTATTTGGTCTATTAAATTAAATGGGAAACATTGTGAAATAAGCGACAATAGACTTTCTTAGCTGGTATTTGATGGGTAAATGTTATTAATATAGACGTCCCAAAATTAGATAGCATTCCTAAAGTTCTGATCTGCCCTGGTTGTCAGTGATAAGTTCACTTATTATCTGGCAGTGTTATATGTCACAGAAGTAGTCAAGTTTCTTTGCCAATTGCCCTTTTGAGTTCTTTGTCCATTTGCAGATAGTTGTTGTTTTACTCTGATGCTTTTTCCTTTTGCAAATATGTGTCAACTTCCGAGAAATTCCTGGAAAGGATTCTGACCCAAAGAGTCTAAACGACAGGTTTCTGATAAACCTTCAGATTGTAAAACTGAACGGAGTAAGAAATGACAGAATTCTAACAGAAACTATGCTCATCGATCTGCTAACAGAAGATTCAGCTCAAGAATTGATTATACAGGACTGTGTGCACTGATTAGGACGATTATAAATTTTTAGGACTTCTGTTTGAAATAATGTTGAGTTTGGATGTGTTGTTTTGTTTTCTCATAATGAAGGAAATCTTTTTCTCTTTTCTCTTATGTGAACTATAACTTACAGCCATTTGGTGAAATTATACCCTTATGAGCAAAACTGAAACATTTATCTTTTTCTGCCTACCTTATCCCTCCTGAATTTGGAAACCCTTTGTGACTGAGTATGGTCATTTCATGGCAATATTTGCATAAGTTCCATAAGAATCTGTTCTCCTTATAACAGGACACATTGGTTATATTACCAAGGCTTTGACTGGAATGTCATATATGAAACACACAGTCTCTGACATGACAAGACAGCGTTTCAGGAACAAAGATTGGACTTTCTGGAATACAGCCACTGGGAAACACAGACCTGGTACCTTGTTTACTGAGATTTTGGCAATCTTACCTGGTAAGTAAGGAAGCTTGCTTATCTGGCAGGTGCAAGGAACCTCCGAATATTTGGGGAGACCTCAAAGAGAACACCACTCAAATCTGTTGGTACTGCAGGCCAAATCTGATGGCAAGTCCTTGGCTTGGCTTTTCTGGCCTCTAGAGGCCTTCACAGTTCAATCTGAGATTCTGCAGGAAAAGATCCAGCGAAGCACATTTAACAAAGCCTGTATGAACAATTACTATTCTTGCTGCTCTTATGTAAATAATTGGAGCAAGTTGTATTGAAACTACACTTGATTTTCAAACCCGTTAATCCTGATTTGACTATCTTTTGTAAAAATGAGAGTGATTTAAGAGAGAAAAAATTATGTTTCTTTAGAAGCTATAGTAGGCATTCATGGATGTTAGAGTCTAGCTCTTTTCTTCCGCAATATTCATGTATTATTAATATTAATGTCTCCTTGTGGCCATCTAACTCTGACACCTGGAAGTTCCCTGGCCACAATCAAACATTTTCCTTCAATACTACTGTCCAAATACTAACTAGATTTGCCTTGTCACACTTGGATCATACAGAACAAGTTCCAAAGGTAATGTCCCCAACTTATTAATAGACACAGGATGGACAATACAAAATTTGGGATGAATATATTTGGTTCACTCCTACTAGTGGGCAACTCGGTAAAAGGCCACTTTCTTTTGGGGAAAAAAATCACCCCTGTGATACATGGCCTTATAGCACTCGACCTATGGGAATAAATCCCTGTTATATGTGTTCTCATATCATAGCCTTAAAAAAAATACTGATTGGTTTCAGACTGACTGGGATACATGGCTCAACACGCATTGGTTAGCCCCTAACGGTGCTCAGTGGATACGTGGCTCCCATTTATGACCTTGACTACCACCTGCATGGATTGGACGATGAACTCTAGGCTTTGTCTGGATGCAAGGTGGAACTATATTTACTATATCTCCTCCTGCTAACCTACCCAACTTGCAACAGCACTTGGCCAGCCCTGTCTTCCATCGGTATGACCATCTTTCCGCACTTTCTTTCACCAATTGGGAATCGAAAGTGTCGTCTTGCACATGGAAGTCCTAAACAAATTTAGTATGAAGGCATTAAATGATACACAACATAGCATTTCGCTGCTCAATTTAGAAGTATCCCAAGTGTGTAAGGCAGTCCTCCAAATCCAAATTGATCTGGACGTCTTGACAGCAGCACAAGGGGGCACCTGTGCCATTATAAAAACTGAATGTTGTGTCTATATTCCTGACTACCATCAAAATATTTCTGGCTTGGTATCCCAGCCACCAAATTAAATCCATGTCTGACCAACCCTAAATCTAAATGATTGGTTGAACTCCTAGTCAGGACAAGGTTTCTGCACTACTTCAAAACCTTATTCATTGGGTTAAACATACTGCTCGTATTTCTTATGATATTTTGTTGTCTGTTTCATTGTTTGTCTTATGCATGTCAAAAATGTTTCACTTCCTGGACCACCTCTTGTCAATGACTCTCTCATCTCCAGAGGATCTGTATAACTTGTCAGGCTTGAACTCAATGGGGCAAGCCTTCTGGTCCACTAAACTGCCTAAGTGTACCTATGGCCCCATTTAGGGACAGCTCTACGACCCTGTACAGCCAGAAGTAGTCACAGAAGACTGACCATCATCCATATCCCCAAAGATTTCCAGTCCAAATAGGTTCAGGGAGGTTTTATGATGTGGATCAGGGCTGCCCCAGCTAGGGAAGCTGAAGGTCACCTGGAATATATGCCAAACTATAGGACCCAGTGGATTTTTTTACGGTATGAATTAGGGCTGCCCCAGGGCAAGAAGCCCAGGGCATTCTCACTTACATGCTAATCTATATGGCCAGATTTGTATCTAAAAATATGACAACACAATGGCCAGACCCCATCTGTACTGAAATCATTCAAAGACATTTTACATCATTATTTCTTTTTCGAGTAAAAATAAGTCATATACCCATGCCTTATGAAATTAGCCCTAACCCTCCAGTCAGGGCAGCAGCAGGAGCCCTGACTACCCATGGGTCCTGTCCCCAGGCAGCAGCAGCAGTAGCTCTTGACTGCTAATGTGTCCTGTCCCCATGCTATCCTGTACTGTTCTCTCAATAAAAGAACACCAATGCAGGATCTTGAGAGTCCAAGCAATCTTTCATTCGAGTCTTCAGCTCGCTGAGCCCATATCAACGATTGTACCACGGAAAATAAAAAACGTTCCCAGAAAATGGAAGGCACACAGAAATCACACATGAATAATACATAAAGAAAGATGTCAGTTTTAGACATACTCTGAACATTCGAAAGTCAGAGTAAGTCACAATCCCAAAAACCCAAGCGAAAGTCAAACCTAGGCTAACTGGTAAGGGTGAGTTATGAGACTGCTAAAATCAGGCTCTGTAAGCCTGAGTCTATGAAGTTTGCAGGGACAGCAGAGACACAATTCTGACAAATCCTCTGACATCACAGTGGAGAAGAAAAACAAACTGGCCTCATCTACACAGTGCCCGAGTTGGGCTCAAGTAGCATATTCAAGTCCCATTCCACTCAACTGCAGGTTGACAATGGAACATGAAAGGTGCTGGCCCGTGGTGCAGTGGTGAAGTCTGCACGTTCTGGGTCAGCAGCGGGGGGCTGGCCATGCAGAATTCTGGGGGTGAACCTCCTCACCGCTGGTCCAGCCATTCTCGGGGAGGCATGGGAGGTAGTGTAGAGGCAGCTGGGAAGCAACGTCAGACAGCGTCAGTATTCCTCAGCAAATACAGCAGCATTGACAGCAGATCTGAGCACAGCCATAAACATCAGCCAAAACAAAACTAATGAAAACTTGAAAAGAACAGAAAAGGCTAACCTCAGGAAAAAAAAGAATAAGATCTCTAGAAATAAGCTTAGCCAAACAGGTGCAAGCTATGGAAATCAGAAACTAGCAAAACTTTGGGGAAAGAAATTCCAGAAGACACAAGCAAATGGAAGGGTATTCCGTGCTATAGGAATGTAGGAACTAAAATACTTGAAACCTCCATAACGGATAAAGCAATCTCTGGATTCCATGCAATCCCAGTCAAAGTTGCAGAATCTTTCCCACAGAAATATAAGAGAGAATCCTTAAGTCTCTATCCAGCAACAAGGGACCCTGAATACCCAAAGGAATCCTGAGGAAAACGAACAAAGCAGGACATATCACATGTACTGATTTCAACATGTAGGACGAAGTGCTATGTAGAGAAACGGCACAGTCTGGTCTCAAAAACAGACACAGAGATCAACGGAAAAGAATCGAGAGCCCAGAGGTCAACTCACACATATATGGACAGCCCATTTGCAATGAGGAAGGCAAGAGGATCAGTGGAGAAAGGAGAGTCTCAAGAAGAAAAGGTGCTTGAAAACTGCACAGCCATATGTGACACAATGAGAGTAAACCATGATGTTACATCAGGCTCACACACCACCTCGAATTAGATTAAAGCCTTGAACGGAAGACTTGAAACCGTGAAACTTCCAGTTGAAAACCAGGCACCTTGCTCATGGCCATGTGTCATAGCCACCTATTTGGAAGAAGCATGTGTGACTGGGCAAGGGCAACACACGAAACAAGAAACAAATGGGATTGCATCCAACGCAGAAGCTTCTGCCCAGCCGAGGAAACCATCCACTCAATGCAAAGACAGCACAACAACTGCCAGTGGATGTTTCAAACCACACATCGGAGAAGGACTGAATAGCCAAAAGAGCCAACGACCGCACATGCCAACACAAGAGAAAAAACAACAAGCCCATTAAAACCTGGGCAAAAGATGGAAACAGAGTTTTACCAAATAAGATAGAAAGATGGCCAACAGCTGTATGAACACATGTTCATAATCATTACGTCTAAGGCCAATGCAAATCCAAATGGCAATGAGATAACAGCACATTGTGGTCAGAATGCCCATAAGGAACAAGACCGGAAACAAGTGTCGGAGAGGAGGTGGAGAGAAGGGAAGCCTTCTGCACCATTGGTGGGAGTGAAAGCTGGTGCGGTAACTACGCAAAGCGGTGTGGAATTTCTGCAGAAATTTCAGAATCCATCTACAATATGATCCAGCTATTCCTCTGTGTCGTATGTATCTGAAGAACTTGGAAACACCAACGCATAGGAATCCCTGCACCGCTGTGCTCACCACAGCCTTAATCCTGATGTCCAGGACTTGTATATCGCCCTGGGGCCCATCAAGGGACGAATGGAGAAGGAAGATTGGCTATAGCCGCACAATGGGATAGCACTCAGCTGCAAGAAAGGGTGCAGTCCAGCCATTTGTGACACCAGAATGGCTCCTGAGGGTATGAGGGGCACTGAAAGAAGCCCCAGGGAGAAAGTCAAGTACCGTAGCATCTCACTCACAAGGAGAAGAGTAAAATAAGGAGAAACAAACCGGTAGCACATGACAAGGGATTGGTGGTTCCTAGAGAGAATCGGTGGCAGAAGACAGTGGAAGAAAGAGTTGGTTAGGCACCAGTGTGTGGTATGGGCATGTCATTAGGCTTACGGTGGTGAAGATGATGTACCATACAAAGAAGTCTAAATCTAGGAGGTTGTAAATATGAAAACAATAGGGTGTTATAATGCAGGGTTATGGCAATCAATTCATGTAAAATCAAAACTACAAAAAGGCAAGCAGGTTTATGGCCTAAAGCTTTGGAGGCTGAAAGAGATTAGAGAAGATGAACTTCCAAGCATTGCTAATCACCTCCAAGTGCTTAATAATGCTACAGAAAGGTAGACAGTGGCAAAGAGATGAAGAACAACTCTACCAAGAGAACATGTTCCGTGCTAAACTCAGGATCCAAAGGAAAAGGTTACCGTCCATGATGTTACTACTAATTACCTTTACAAATAATCAACGCAGGCCAACATCTTCCCCAGTTCAGGCAAAATGTTGGTCCAAGAATCCAATTCAGTGCCGGCCCTGTGGTATACTGGGTAAGTTCCCACATTCCACTTGGGGGGTACAGGCTTCATCGGCGAGCATCACGGGTGCAGATCAGATTAGTAGCATTAGCAAATATAGATTTCACGGTATGGTGCAGACAGACATCCTAAAGAAGTAGAAATTGTGAAGAGACGTTAGGAATACACATCAGAGTAAGAACCATGGGAATATTACAATCTATGAACGCATCAGGAACACCTCCCCAAATGATGAAGGAAGGAAAACATGTGACCTGCCAAGGTAGAAATGGAGATGACACGATCATTATGCATCAGAGGATTGACCAGGAAAATCAATCTCGGGAGGGACTCCAGGGCTTTCTCTGGGGAAAGTCCACCCATTTGGACTCATCCACAAATGATAAGAGATAAAACCCAGGATAATCTGAAAGGAAAGAAACTGGTGTCTAGCGGGATTCTAGTAGACCTTTCAAAGTTCGAGGATAAAGTTATAAACAGACACGGAATCCAGAACAAGGAAAACCATCCTACCTGGAAAGGGGAAGTAGTCAGACTGGTATGAGATGGTCGTGAAGAACTGTGTGCATGGAGGTTTTCAGGACAGCTTAGAATTCTGAGGGTGTTTATGACATCACGGTAAACATGTCACCCAAGATGGCCGCAGGTCTCCAGCCCGAGGATTGGCCTAGGCTTGGATACTCAAGTGACAGATACCCAGATACAGCTTTTGCAAACAGAATCTGGGCACAGAAACGTGAAGAGATGCAAGAGACGCTAATTCAATGGATAAGAAAGGAATCATTGGGAAGCAGTGATAACAGAGGGACAAGCACTGAGAGGAGAACATTGCCATCTCCTCAAGTCGATGGGGAGGCCATGCTGATTCAAGCTTGAAACTTGACTTGAAACAAGAGGCCGGACCTTGGGCTTATCAGACCTATGTTGGCCTTCTGCCTTACTCATAATCCAAAGTCAAGAATGATCTCTTGAAGACATTGAAGAGAAGAATAGAGGCCTCGGTCCTAGGTCCCTAGTATTCTGTGAAGAGAAGTCTCACTTTCCATAGCTCTGGCGTCATAGACACCCACTGGGTACATGGTAATGTGTCACTAGGCATCTCTTTGAAGCCTGGAAGGAATGGGCCCCTGTCATGCTTGGGGTATGTCTCTTGGTTTGGAAGGACTCAGGAAGAGTGCGCAAAAGCACCCTTTTGCAGAAAGCTTCGTTACTGTGTGAAGGCTGTCCTCCCAGGCTAGAGTGCTCAGTTGAGATCAATGAGATTCTCTCCCCCATCTCTTGCCGTAGAAGGAGTATTGATTAGGTGTTTGACACCGCACATAACGATGTTTGCTGAAACTTAGAACATTACCATTCTACTTAAAGGAATATAAGCATGCCACAGCTGAGGAGGTAAATTAAACAAATAACAAAACCTGTGGAAATAAAGTAAGCCAGTATCTAGACGTAATCTAGTGGAGCGTTCAAGGATCAGGCGTGAAGTTCTGAACTTTCCAAATCTAAAAAAGAGACAGAAGGATCTCTCAGCTGGAGAGAGGAATCCATCAGATTCGTCTAATTTGTCTCGGAACCATTGTGTCTGGAAAGGTGGTTTCCAGGACAACCTCAAACATGGCGTTTCTGATCTCACAATATCGAACCAACCAAGATGACCACGTTCACTCAGTGCTCAGTTGGATCTAGGCTAGGATGGCAAAGATTCCTTCAAATGACCGATGGAAATTCAAAGACAACACCCAACAGTAACGAAAGCACTCACACATCAGCCTACAGAACCTATGGTGATTAAAGAAATACCAAACTCCTAACTTGAAATGAAGGAGAACACACTGATAAGCATATCGAAGGGAGATAGCTCAGAACCATGACGATTAGACTATGGAAACGAAAGCAAGCTCCCAGAAAATGGAAGGTAAACAGAAATCACACCTCAATAATCCACAGTGATTGACTTCAGTGTTTAGTTAAGGTCTGCTTGAACGTTTAAAAGTCGGAGAAAGTCACAACCCCAAAACTTGCATTGAAGGTCAAACCTGTGCTAACTGGGAAGGGTGAGTTCTGAGACTGCTCCACGCGGGCTCGGAAAACCTGTGTCCCTGAAGCCTGATTGGAAAAGAGACACGATTCTGACAAATACCCTGACATCACAGTGGTGCAGAAAATGAAGCTGGCCTCATCTACACAGGGCCAGAGTTGGGCTCAAGTAACATGTTAAAGTACATTCCACTCAACTGCAGGTTGCCAATGGAACATGAAAGGGGCCAGCCAGTGGGGCAGCCGTGAAGTCCCTGCATTCTGAGTCAGCATCCCAGGGTCAGCCAGGTGGAATCCTGGGGGTGAGCCTCCTCACCACTCATCCAGCCATTCTGGGCCAGGCGTGCGAACCAGTGTAGAGGCATATGGGAAGCAACGTTATACCGCGCTACTCTTGCTCAGCAAATACAGCAGCATGACCAGCAGATGTGAGCACAGCCATAAACTTCTGCCAAAACACACCAATTAAATGTTGCTAAGAATAGAAAAAAGGAACAGCAAAAAAGAAAGCATGTCAGTAAAAAGAAAAAAACATCTAGGGATAACATTGGCCAAACAGGAGAAAGCTATGTCTACCGAAATCTAGCAAAGCTTTGGGCAAAGAAATTCCACAAGACACAAGGAAACGGAAGTCTATTCCATGTTCTTTGAATGGAAGAACGAACACACTTTAAGCATCCATACCGGAAAAAGCAATGTCTGCATTCCATGTCGTCCCAGTCAAAGTTGCAGCAATCTTTCCCACAGAAATAGAAGAGAGAATACTAAAGTTTCTATGTGGCAACAAAGGACCCTGAATAGGAAGAGGAATCCTGAGGAAAACGAACAAAGCAGCATGTATCACACTTTCTCATTGCCAAATATAGGACAAAGCGCTAGGTACCGGTACAGCACAGCCTTTCCCCCAAAATAGGCACACAGACCCATGGAACAGAATTGAGCCCAGCAGTCAACTGCCACATATATGGGCAGCCCATTTTCGACACGGGAGCCAAGAGGAGACAGCAGAGAAAGGAGAGTCTCGAAAAGAAACAGTGCTGGGAAGACTTCAGAGCCACAAGTGGCACAATGAGACTAGACCATGATGTTACACCAGGCACACATACCACATTGAAATGGATTAAAGCTTTGAATGGAAGACTTGAAACCGTGAAACTTATGTGGGAAAATGCAGGCAGCTTGCTCTTTGCCATCTGGCATAGCCGCCTACTTGGAAGAAGCATGTGTGACTGGGTAAGGGCAACAAAAGAAACAAGAAACAAGCGTGACTCCATCCAACGCAGAAGCTTCTACCCGGCCAACGACTCCATTGACTCAATGCAAAGACATGACAACAACTGCGACAGGATGTTTGCAGAACAGACATCGGAGAAGGGGTGAACAGCCATAAGATCCAGTGAACTCATACATCTCCACAGGAAAAAAAACAATGAGCCCAACAAAACCTGGGCAGAAGATGGAAACACACATTTCTCCCAGGAAGATAGAAAGATGGCCAACAGGCTGTATGAAAACATGTTCCTCATCATTAAGTCTGAGGCCAATGCAAATCCGAAGTGCAAAGAGATAGCAGCTCACAGTGGTCAGAATGGCTATAAGGGTGAAGACACGAAACAACATGTTTCAGAGAGGAGGTGGAGAGAAGGGAAGCCTCCTGCACTGAAGGTGGGAGTTTGAGCCGATGCAGCCACTACACAAAGGAGTGAAAATTCAGAATGTTTCAGAATCCACCTAGCATATGATCCAGCTATTCCTCTGTGACGTATATATCCAAAGATCATGGAAACAGTAATGCACAGAGATCCGTGCACTGCTGTGTGCACCACAGCATGACTCCCGATATCCAAGACTTGGAAGCCTCCCTGATGCCCATCAAGGGACGAATGGAGAAGGAACATAGGCTATAGCCACACAGTGGCATAGCATTCAGCTGTCGGAATGGATGCAGTCCAGCCATTTGTGACCACCAGAATGGCTCCTGACGGTACTAGAGGAAATGAAACAAGTGACAGGGGTAAGGTCAAATACCACAGGATCTCACGTACAGGAGAAGAGGAAAAACGGACCAATAAACAGGTAGCATGTGACATGGGATTGGTACTTCCCAGAGGAAAAGTAGGCGAGGGCCAGAGGGAGAAAGAGTTGATTAGGCACAAGTATCGTGAGAGCCTGTAATTAGCCTTACGGTGGTGAAGATGATGTAACCTACTCAGAAGTCTAAATCTATGAGGATGTAGATCTGAAAGCCATAGCATGTTAGAATGCAGGGTTACGGCAATCAATCCACATAAAATCAAAACTCCAAAAAGGGGTGCAGACTTACGGCCTAAAGCTTTATAGGCTGAAAGAGATCAGAGAGGATGAACTTCCAGGGATTGGTAATCACCTCAAAGTGCTTAATGATGCTACAGAAAGGTAGACCTTCGCAAAGTGATGAAGCGGAATACTAGCAAGAGAACGTGTTCCATCCTAAACTCATGAACCAATGGAAAATATTACCTTCCATGATGTTACTACTGATTCCCTTCACGAATGATTGAAGCAGGCCAACATCTTCCCAAGTTCAGGCCAAAGGTTGGTGCAGAAGTCTAATTCATTGCCGGCCCTGTGGTGCAGCAGGTAAGTGCCCAACTTCCTCTTGTGTGGCCCGGGCTTCAGGGGCTAGCATCATGGGTACAGATCAGATTTCTAGCATTAGGAAATCCAGATTTCAAGGTATGGTTGGCACAGAGATCATAAAGAAGTAGTAATTGTGAGGAGACCTTATCAATACTCACCAGAAAAAGAACCATGAGAATATTAGAGTCTATGAACGCATCTGGTACGCTTTCCCAAATCATGAAGGAAGGAAAATATGTGACCCACCGAGGTGGAATTGTCAGACTGCCATGAGATCACACGATCATTGTGCATCACAGGATTTCCTGGGCAACGTCAACTTGGGAGGGAGTCCAGGACTTTCTCTGGGGAAAGTCCACCCATTTGGCCATATCCACAAAAGATATGCGATAAAACCCAGGATAATCTTAAAGGAAAGAAACCGGTGTCTAGAGGGAATGTAGTAGACCTTTGCAAGTTAGAGGACAAAGTTGAAAACCGACAACACATCCAGAACAAGGAAAACTATCCTTCCTGCAAAGGGGGAGTAGTCAGGCTGGGAGGAGACGGCTCTGAAACACTGTGTGCATGGAGGTTGTCAGGACAACTTTGAATTCTGAGAGTGTTTATGACATTACAGTGAACGTGTCACCCCAGATGGCTGCATGTTTACAGTACCAGGATTGGCTTAGGCTGGGATACTCAAGTGAGAGATAGCCAGAAACAGCTTTTCCAAACAGAAACCAGGCACAGAAACTTGAAGAGATCAAAGAGATGCTGATTCCAGGGATAAGAAAGGTATCATTGTGATGATACTTCATTCTTCCTTCGTTTGCTTCCATTCCATGTGCACTGATGCCCTTCCGTTTCCTTGTATCTTGTGGAATTTCTTTCCCCAAAGCTTTGCTACTTCTCGGTTTACATAGCTTTCACCTGTTTGGCACAGGTTATTCCTAGATACCTTGTTCTTCCTACTAGCATGCTTTTTTTTTTTTTGAGGTTCAGTTTTTCTATCCTTTGCAACTTTTGATTGGTTTTATTTAGGCAGATGTTTACTGCTGTGCTCACATCTGCTGGCAATGCTGCTGTATTTGCTGAGGAAGACTGGCCCAGTCTAACGTCGCTTCCCATCTGCCTGTTTCCTTTGTTGCCCATTCCTGTCACACACGCTTCTTCCAAATAGGCTGCTAAGACAGATGGCAACGAGCATGCTGCCTAGGTTTTCTCCTAGAAGTCTCCCGGTTTCAAGTCTTCAATTCAAGTCTTTAATCCGTTTCGAGGTGGTGTGTGTGACTAGAGTAACATCATGCTCTACTCTCATTGTGTTACATTTGGCTGTGCAGTCTTCCCAGCACCGTTTCTTGTCGAGACTCTCCTTTCTCCGCTGTGTACTCTTGGTTCCCTGGTTGAAAATATGTTGTGCATGTATGCATGTGCATATATGCGTGAGTTGACCTCTGGGCTCTCGATTCTGTTCCATGGATTTGTGTGCCTGTTTTTGGGCCCAGACTGTGCCATTCCGGTTCCTAGCACTTCGTCCTATATGTGGAAATCAGAAAGTGTGATACGTCCTGCTTTGTTCATTTTCTTCAGGATTCCTTTGGGTATTCAGGGTCCTTTCCTTCTGGATAGAGACTTTATTATTCTCTCTTCTATTTCTGTGGGAAAGATCACTGCAACTTTGACTGGGATTGCTTGGAATCCACAGATTCCTCTATCCTCTATGGACGTTTCAAGTGTGTTAGATCTTCCATTCCAACAGCACGGAATAGTCTTCTGTTTCGTTGTGTCTTCTGGAATTTCTTTAGCCAAAGCTTTGATAGTATCAGTTTACAATGTTTCCACCTGTTTAGTGAAGGTTAGTCCTAGATATCTTATTATTCTTAGTGACATGCTTCTTTTTTTGAGGCTCAGTTTTTCTATTCTTTGCAACTTTTAATTGGTTCTGTTTTGGCAGAAGTTTATGGCAGTGCTCACATCTGCTGGTCGTGCTGCTGTATTTGCTGAGCAAGAGTGGCACTGTCTAACGTCACTTCCCATCTGCCTCTACACTACCTCCCAGGACTCTCCCAGGATGGCTGTACCAGCGGTGAGGAAGTTCAACCCCAAGAGCACAAATGGACGACCACGGGCTGTGGACCCAGAAGGCACGGACTTCACAGCTTCACCAGTGGCCAGCCCCTTTCATGTTCCATTGGCAACCTGCTGTCTTGGAATGTGACTTCAATATGCTACTGGAGCCCAGCTCTGGCCCTGTGTAGATGAAGCCATGTTGTTTTCCTGGTCCACTGTGATGTCATAGGATTTCTGAGAATTGTGTCTGTGCTGTGCCAGCAAGCTTCATGGACACAAGGTTTCAGAGCCCGCTTGGAGCAGTCTCAGAACTCTCCCATTCCATTTAGCCCAGGTTTGACCTTCACTGCCGGTTTTGGGGTTGTGACTTTTCTGACTTTCAAACGTTTAAGCAGAATCTGTCTAAACACGGCCGTCTTTCACTGTGGATTATTCAGTTGTGATTTCTGTTTGCCTTACATTTTCTGGGACCTTTTTTTCTTTTCCATAGGCTAATCATCATGGTATTGCTAAGCTATCTCCCTTCGATATGCTTATCAGTGTGTTCCCTCTTCATTCCAAGCTATAAATTTTGCATTTCTTTGATCACAATATGTTCTGTTGGCCGTTGTGTGAGTGCTTTCATGATTGTTGGGTGTTGTCTTTGAATTTCCATCGGTCACTTGAAGGAATCTCTGCTATCCTGGCCGAGGTGACACTGAGCACTGAGAACATGTGGGCAACTTCCTTGGTTAGAGATTCTGAGATCAGAAACTCCAGATTTGAGGCTGTCCTGGCAACCATCTTCACGGACACAATGGTTCCGCAACAAATTAGACGAATCTGATGAATTTCTCTTTCCAGGTGAGAGATCCTTCTGTCTATTTCTGGATTTGGAAAGTTCGAACTTCACCCCTGATCCTTGAACGCTCTGCTAGATTATGTCTAGATACTGGCTTACTTTGTTTCCACAGGGTTTGTTATTTGTTTGATTTATATCCTCACCTGTGGCGTGTTTATTTTTCCTTAAATATAATGATAATATTCTAATTTTCAGCCAACATCATTACATGTGGTGTTGAAACACATAATCAATACTCCTTCTACGGCAAGAGAAGGGGGAGAGAATCTCATTGATCCCAACTTAGGACTCTAGCCTTGGAGTGCAGCATTCACCAAGGAATGAACCCCTCTGCAAAACGGTGCTTTTGATCAACTTCTAGAGTCCTTCCAAACCAAGAGACATACCCTAAGCATGACAGGGGTCCACTCCTTCCAGGCTTCAAAGAGGTGTCTTGTGACACATTAGCATGTAGCCAGTGGGCACCCGTGATGCCAGAGCTATGGAAAGTGAGACTTCTCTTTAAAAAATGCTAGTGGCCTAGGAAGGCGGCCTTGAGTCTTCTCTACAATGACCTCAAGAGATCATTCTTGACTTTGGATTATGAGTGAGGCAGAAGGACAACATAGGTCTCATAGTTCCAGCCTCTTGTTTCAAATCAAGTTTCAAGCTTGAATCAGAACGGCCTCCTCTTCGACGTGAGGAGATGGCAATGTTCTCCTCTCAGTGCTTGTCCCTCTATTATGGCTTCTTCCCAATGATTCCTGTCTTATCCCTTGAATGACCGTATCTTTGATCTCTTCAACTTTCTGTGCCCCGTTTCTGCGGGCAAAAGCTGTTTCTGAGTATCCCTCACTTGAATATCCTAGCCTATGTCAATCCTCGGGCTGGAAACCTGTGGCCATCTTGGGTGACATATTTACAGTGATGTCATAAACACCCTCAGAATTCGAAGTTGTCCTGAAGACCTCCATGCACACAGTTCTTCAGAACCATCTCATCCCAGTCTGATTACTCCCCCTTTCCAGGTAGGATAGTTTTCGTCGTTATGTATTTCTTGTCGGTTTCTAACTTTTTCCTCAAACTTGAAAAGGTCTGCTACCTTCCCTCTAGACACTGGTTTCTTTCCTTTCGGATTAATCTTGGTTTTCTCTCTTATCTTTTGTGGATGAGGCCAAATGGGTGGACTTTCCCAAGAGAAAGTGCCGGAGGCCCTCCCAAGATGACTTCCCAGGCAATCCTCTGATGTACAATGATCATGTCATCTCCTAGCAGTCTGACAATTCCACTTTGGCAGGTCACATGTTGTCCTTCATTCATTATTTGGGGAAGTGTTCCTGATGCGTTCATAGATTGTAATATTCCCACAGTTCTTTTTCTGGTGTGTAACCATAACGTCTCTTCAAATTTTCGATTTCTTTAGGATGTCTCTCCGCAGCATACCGTGAAATCTATATTTGCTAATGCTACTAATCTGATCCACACCCGTGGTGCTAACCAATGAAGCCCTGGCCGCCCAGGCGGAACGTGGGCACATACCCAGTACACCACAGGGCCATCACTGAAATGGACTTTTGGATCAAACTTTTGCCTGAACTAGGGATGATGTTGGCCTGCTTTGGTTATTCGTGATGGTAATTAGTAGTAACATTGTGGACTGTAACCTTTTCTTTTGGCTCCTGAGTTTAGCACAGAACGTCTTCTCTTGGTAATGTTCTTCTTCAACTCTTTGTAATGGTCTTCCTTTCTGTAGCATCATTAAGCATTTTGAGGTGATTACCAATCCTTGAAAGTTCATCTTCTCTAATCGCTTTCAGCCTCCAAAGTTTTAGGCCGTAAATCTGGACCCCTAGAGAACATATGGTGAATAAAGAAATACAAAATTCATAACTTGGAATGGAGGAGAAAAGACTGATAAGAATATCTATGGGAGGTAGCTGTGAAAGACCATGACGAATGATGTGGATTAAGGCTGCCCCAACTCGAAAAGCCCAAAGTTACCTGGCCTACATACCAAACTACATGACCCGGTGAGTTTTTTTTTTTTTTTTGGTATGAATTAGAGGTGCCCCAGTGATAGAAGCCCATTTCATGCTCACCTACATGCCTATCTATATGGCCAGATTGGTATTTAATGCTATATGACCACACAATAACCAGACCCCATCTGAACTGAAATCATTTAATGACTTTTAAAATCATATTTTCTTTTTCCAGTAAAAATGTCACATACCAATGCATTATAAAATTAGCCCTTACCTTCAACTCAGGGCAGCAGCAGGACCTCTGACTGCCTATGGAACCTTTCCCCATGCTGCAGCAGCAGCAGCTCTTCACTGCCCATAGGTCCTGTCCCCATGCAGCAACTATTTACTGCCCATGGGTCCTGTCGCCATGTTGTCCTGTACCATTTTATAAATAAAAGAGCACCACTTCCAGAATTTGAGAGTCCAAGAAATCTTTCTTTTGACTCTTCAGCTCACCAAGCCCATATCATATCTTGTGGCCCATATCAAAAACTTGCTTCATAGGTTTGTGAGCTCGACTTCTGGTAAGTGCCCTTTTCTTCGTTGTGCATCTCTCTTTTTCAAGGATGGATCTAAATTCACTTCTCCATCAGGAACTTTCTTGGATAGCTGCATGAATCCACGTTTGCTGCCCATGGCTACTCTATGGGGCAAATCATGGCATTCAGCTTAAAGAGAATCTGTATCTTAAGCCTAAGGGCGATGTAGAGTGAATTACTCCATTCCTTCCTGACTCTATCTCTAATATACAAATTTTAGGTGGGCACGGGTTGGCCACTTAAGCCCTTAGGATGGCCGGCAATCTGTAAGACTCCCCTGGAAGGTTTCTCTTCCTAAGGCTGGATTGGGATACCTCCCATGGCACCTGACCATGCTCTGAACTGTGTGAATGTCTCAATCGGGACTCCAGTTCAAGGAAAGTACCAAAGTCTAACCTTTGGTTGCATATGGGAAACCCTTCTTCGGAGAATGGCTCCAACACGCAATTGGGTAGAATGTCCCCAAGCTCGGTGGAAAATTCTACACTATTTTTCTCCATCCTGTTCTCTCTTAAAATTCTCTTTTTCTCTTGGGGACCATTCACCAGGCACCTATTACTGCCAGGCAGAATAGGAAAGATGTTCACCAGGCAGCTGTTACTGCCAGGCATACCACGGAAGGTACACAAGGGATGCAACGCTGGGGGCCACGCCCATCACCCCTTGCTATAGGAACCCCACAGTAGGAACCACATGTAGGATGCTGCCGTAGGGTCAGGGGTGATCTTCAAGGTAATGGACATGTCTCTTTCATCTTTGTTAGAGTTACAATGGCCATTTTCATCTCCTTTTGAACTTTGCCACTGGGGAAACAAAGGAATCTTTCAATGATCAAGGCCTCCACCACTGGAGCCCCAACTATGGCTTTCTGTGCCTGATCACCCCAGCGACCCTAAGTAGGGTGCCCTCTCTTGGCGGTTGACTCATTGAGTAGTTTAGTCACCTACTGAGTTGGACATGAGGGTAGGAGACCTGTGATTTATTTTGTGAACTGTCGTGCTACGGTAGTGTGCCACAGCACAGGAACTGTTGTGTGACTCTTAACTTGAGAACCCTCTGAGAGCAACCATGAGGGTGAGGTCTGCTGTCTTCTTTTCCTTTCTCTGTTTTGCTCATCATGTCATCTGTTGTCACCAAGTCGAGCTTAAGTTCTGGCTGGACCTGACCAGAACATGGACATTCTGTAAAATCGAACAACTTGAAAATATTTTGCAAGGGACTTAACTCTCAACCCCGGTACTGGGAGCCCCGGCCTCCAGCCAGTTCCAGGTGTTTGTAGCCACTGCACCCTTCTCCAGTCCACTGCCAGTCACACACTGGCTTTACTGCCATGGGGAATGCCATAAGCATCCCCAGAGACTCACCACTCAGGGTCATTCTAACTAATTAGAAACACTTTCAATTGTATGGGTTATGCCCCAGAGAATCCAGCTGGGAGAAAATTTGTGAGGTTTCTCTGTGCCTTTATGGTGCAGTTGGACAGGTAGATCAACCTAGAACGTCCTTCAAGTTACAGTCCAGTTTCTGAGAAATCAAGAGCAACCGTCCTTAGAAAATCCTTGCAAGACTGGAAAGACAGCACTAGAGGCAGTTCAGATTCCACCTAGTTCCTTTATCATGAAAAGAATTATCATCCCCCCTCTCCAGGAACTACTATCTAGCCCATCACTCACTCTTAAGACTGAAAAAAAGAAAGGAGGGGAAAGGAGAAATGGCCATAAGGGTGCCATTGAAAGAGTCTAGCATCTCGAGGGTCTTCTCCATAAGTATTAGTAAAAAGGCTCAGAACAAAGTTTACCTTCATAACTGGTGAGCTTTATATTATTGTACCTGATTCACGGCAGTAGCTTTTAAAACAGGAGTTGTACAGTCTCTGTGTATGCGTGTCTATGTGTAGGTTATACATGTGATATTTTCAGCCTTGGGTGGTATGACCAAAATTAAGATCTCTGTTTAGTTGGCTTATAGTAAGTGTTTACATAAATGCTAAATGCAGTAGAAATTAACTCAGTGCCTTTCAAAGTTAATGTCATGTGAATTAACCTTTGGTAAATGAAAGACTGTTTAAGTTTGTTGGTCTGATTCAAAATAGTCTTGCTGTCAGGGATGTCGGTATTTGCATAGGGATGCAGGCCTTCAGCCTGGGTTTACTAGTCATATAAGTTCACGTTGTCTGCTAAATTTGTCAGCAAAGTAATAGCTTTAAATGATGACCAGTTTTGTCTAAGGCCTCATGAGGTTTCAGTAGGTAATCTGAACATAATTGATGGAAACAAATGGTTTAAATGGATAATACTCATTAAAGAGAGTACAAAAACTTTTATGGTCTGTATAGTTTGGGAAAGAAAAACAGCTTCGAAATGCTTTTTGGTAACCATCTTGAGTTTTGCCAAGTTAAGTTAAATGATAAAAATCTGCATAGCTGTGTCATTTCTGGATAGGACGAAACACTGAAACATTATTAATAAACACATCTAAGTTATCTACTTTTGGCTTCTTCTTAAAGAGGCTAAAAGCCTGTGGGTGTATTAAAAACCATGCCTTGTGTTTTATTGTAAAGTGGCGTGTTTCTAAATTTATGAAGTGTTCAGAAAGCTGATATAAGAGACAATTCATAATTGTTTTCCTTTTTAGTGTTTAGTAGGTCTGTTAAGGGTTAAAAGTTCTAATTAACCTACGTAATTAAAGCTACAGGAAATTACTAAGAAAAAGAGATCTGTATTCAAGAAAGTTAAAATGTACGTTTTCAGTAAAAAAGGTATAAATAATGGAAATATTTTTGTTTGATTGGTTAAGGAAGATAAATTCGTCCTGAAGTACTAGAAAGGAAAAAACAAAGACTTTGGGACAAATTCTGAAAACATAAAAGAATGTTTTAGAAGGTTTGTGAAGAAGAAAATCTGAAAGGAGTTTTATGCCTGGTCAAGAAGACCAAAGTAAGTTCAATTAAGTGAATGAGTTTGAATGTTAATAATAAGTAGTTGCAGAAATTCAAATTTGGTTTTCTCTAAAAGGGTACATTTTCTTGAACTTTTGATCTGCTCTTGATAAAGAGGTTATAAAAGCTATTCCTTTGAGTAAGTCTACCTAAGAGACAAACCTGTTTTGTCAATATAATGACTTAGGTCACTCTTAAGATTATTGACTCTTTCTGTTATCACTTTGTATATATACCCGAGTACATTTCACAGTGAGTGTTGTTTCACATTTGAACAAGCATTTGAAAAGCTTTTGATATGTTTTGACAAGATACTCCCTCAAAAATATTCAAATCCTAAATGAAGGCTGTCTTTTGACCTGATAGACAGAAGAAAAATTAATCTGAGGCTTTTCAGAGGGCCCTTGAGACTTCTCAAAGACATTTGCTCTCTCTTCCTATAAGGAGGAAAATACTAAACTGATTAGACTTATTTGGTCTATTACATTGCACGGGAATCATTGTAAAATAAGTAATGATAGACTTTCTTAGGTGTTATTAGATGGGTAAATGTTATTAATATAGATGACTTAAAATTATATAGCATTCCTAAAATTCTGATCTGTCCTGGTTATCAGTCATAAGTCCACTTATTATCTGGAAGTTTAATATGTCACAGAAGTAGCCAAGTTTCTTTGGCAATTGCCCTTTTGAGTCCTTTGTCCATTTCCAGGTAGCTGTTGTTTTACTCTGATTCTTTTTCCTTTTGCAAATATATTTCGTCTTCTGAGAAATTCCTGGAAAGGGTTCTGACACAAAGGTTCTAAACGACAGGCTTCTGATAAACTTTCAGATTGTAAAACTCAACGGCGTAAGAAATTACAGAATTCTAACAGAAACTAAGTTCATCAACCTACTAACAGAAGATTCAGCCCCAGAACTGATTATGCAGGGCTGTGTGAACTGATAAGGATGATTGTAATTTTTTAGGACTTCTATTTGAAATATTGTTGAGTTTTGATGTGTTGTTTTGTTTTCTTGTAATGAAGGAAAGCTTTTTCTCTTTTCTCTTATGCTAACTATGACTTACAGCCATTTAGTGAAATTATACCTTCATGAGCAAAACCTAAACATTTACCTATTTCTCCCTACCTTATCCCCAAGAAATTGTCAAGCCCTTTGTTACTGAGTATGGTCATTTCGTGGCAATATTTGCATAAGTTCCATAAGAATCTGTTCTCCTTACAACAGGACACATTGGTTATATTACCAAGGATTTGACTGGAATGTCATGTTTGAAACATACAGGCTCAGATATGACAAGACAGCATTTCAGGAACAAAGATTGGACTTTCCGGAATACAGTCCCTAGGAAACATGGGCCTGGTACCTTGTTTACAGAGATTCTGGCAATCTTGCCCGGTCACTAAGGAAGCTTGCTTATCTGGCAGGTGCAAGGAACCTCCAAATATTTTGGGTGACCTCAAAGAGAACGCCACTCAAATCTGTAGGTACTGCAGGCCAAATCTGATGGCAAGTCCTTGGCTTGGCTTTTCTGGCCTCTAGATGCCTTCACAGTTCAATCTGAGACTCCTCAGAAAAAATTCCAGCAAAGCAGATTTTAAAAAACCTGTATAAGCAATTCCGATTCTTTCTGCTCGTATGTAAATAATTGGAGCAAGTTGTATTGAAACTACACTTTATTTGCAAACGTGTTAATCATAATTTGGCTACCTTTTGTAAAAATGAGGATGATTTAAGAGAGCAGAAAATTACGCTTCTGTAGAAGCTACAGTAGCCATTCATGGATATTAGATTCTAGCTCTTTTCTTCCGCAAGATTCATCTATTACTAATCGTAATGTCTCCTTGTGGCCATCTATCTCTGACACCTCGGAGTTCCCTGGCCACAATTAAACATTTTCCTTCAATACTACTGTCCAAATACTAACTAGATTTGCCTTGTCACAGGTGTATCAAACAAAACAAGTTCCAACAGTAAAGTCCCCAACTTATCGATACACACAGGATGGACCATATCTAATTTGGGATGGGTATATTTGGTTCACTCCTACTAGTGGGCAACTCAGTAAAAGGCCACTCTCTGTTGGGAACAAACCAACCACACCTGTGATACATGGCCTAATAGCAGCTGACCTTGGGAAAAAATCCCTTTTATATGTGTTCTTATGTCATAGCCTTAAAAAAAAATACAGGTTAGTTTGGGACTGACTTGGATAGACTGCCCAGTATGCCTTGGTTAGCCCCTAACGGTGCTCAGTGGATATGTGGCTCCAATTTATTACCTTGGCTGCCACCTGGATGGATTGGATGATGCACCCTAGCCTTTGTCTGGATGCAACGTAGAACTACATTTACTATATCTCCTCCTGCTAAGCTACACAACCTGCAACAGCACTGGACCCGCTGTGTCTTCCACTGGTATGACAATCTTTCCGCAATTTTCCTTCCCCAATTAGGAATCGAAAATATCATCTTGCACATGGAAGTCCTAAACAAATTTACTATGAAGGCATTAAATGATACACAACATAGCATTTTGCTGCTCAATTTAGAAGTATCCCAAGTGTGTAAGGCAGTCCTCCAAATCCAAATGGCACTGGATGTCTTGACAGCAGCACAAGGGGGCACCAGTGTCATTATAAAAACAATGTTGTGTCTATATTCCTGACTACCATCAAAATATTTCTGGCTTCCTATCCTAGCCACCAAATTAAATCCATGTCTGACCAACCCTAACTGTAAACGACTGGTTGAACTCCTAGTCAGGACCAGGTTTCTGCAGTACTTCAAAATCTTATTCATTGGGTTAAACATACTGCTTGTATTTCTTATTATAATTTGTTGTCTCTTTCGTTGTTTGTCTTTAGCATGTCAAAAATGTTTCACCTCCTGGACCACCTCTCGTCAAAGGATTCTCTCGTCTCCAGAGGCTCTGTACAACTTGTCACCCTTGAACTCCACCGGTGAAGACTTCTGGTCCACTGAACTTCCTACCTGTACCTATGGCCCCATTTTGGGGCAGCTCTACGACCTTGTACAGCCAGAAGTAGTTACAGAAGACTGACCATCATTCATATCCCCAAAGATTTCCAGTCATAATGGGTTCAGGGGTGGGTTATGATGTGGATTAATGCTGCCCAAGCTAGAGAAGCCCAAGGTGACCTGGCCTACATGCCAAACTACATGACCTGGTGGATATTTTTCTAGTATGAATTGGGGCTGCCCCAGGGAGAGTAATCTCACATTGATCTGTGAAGGCCTCTAGATGCCAGAAAAGCCAAGCCAAGGACTTGCCATCAGATTTGGCCTGCAGTACCTACAGATGTGAGTTGAGTTCTCTTTGAGGTCCACCAAAATATTCGGAGGTTCCTTGCACCTGGCAGATAAGCAAGCTTCCTTAGCGACCGGGCAAGATTGCCAGAATCTCTGTAAACAAGGTACCAGGCCCATGTTTCCTAGGGACTGTATTCCAGAAAGTCCAATCTTTGTTCCTGAAATGCTGTCTTGTCATATCTGAGCCTGTATGTTTCAAATATGACATTCCAGTCAAAGCCTTGGTAGTATAACCAATGTGGCCTGTTATAAGGTGAACAGATTCTTATGGAACTTATGCAAATATTGCCACTAAATAACCATACTCAGTGACAAAGAGTTTCCAAATTTCTTGGGGATAAGGTAGGGAGAAAAAGATAAATGTTTCAGTTTTGCTCATGAAGGTATAATTTCACCAAATGGCTGTGAGTCATTGTTAGCATAAGGGAAAAGAGAAAAAGCTTTCCTTCATTACGAGAAAACAAAACATCACATCAAAACTCAACAATATTTCAAACAGTAGTTCTAAAATATTACAACCATCCTCATCAGTTCACACAGTCCTGTATAATCAATTCTTGAGCTGAGTTTTCTGTTAGCACATCGATGAGCTTAGTTTCTGTTAGAATTCTGTAATTTCTTACTCCGTTCAGTTTTACAATCTGAAAGTTTATCAGAAGCCTGTCGTTTAGAACCTTTGTGTCAGAACCCTTTCCTGGAATTTCTCGGAAGATGAAGCATATTTGCAAAAGAAAAAAGCATCAGAGTAAAACAACAACTACCTGGAAATGGACAAAGGACTCAAAAGGGCAATTGACCAAGAAACTTGGCTACTTCAGTGACATATAACACTTGCTGATAATAATTGGACTTATGACTGTTAACCAGGAAAGATCAGACTCTTAGGAATGCTGTATAATTTTAAGACACCTATATTAATAACATTTACCCATCTTATACCACCTAAGGAAGTCTATCATCACTTATTTCACAATGTTTCCCATGTAATTTAATAGACCAAGTAAGCCTAATTAGTTTAATATCTTCCTTCTTATAGGAAGAGAGAGCAAATGTCTTCGAGAAGTCTCAGGGGCCCTCTAAAAATCCTCAGAGTAATTTTTCTTCTGCCTACCAGGTCAAAAGAAAGCCTTCATTCAGCATTTGAATATTTTTGAGGGAGAAGCTTGTAAAAACATATCAAAAGCTTTTCAAATGCTTGTTCAAATAGAAAGCAACACTCGCTGTGAAGCAATGCTCGGGTATCTATTCAAAGTGATAACAGAGTCAAAAATCTTAAGAGTGACCTCAGTCATTATTTTCACAAAACAGATTTGTCTCTTAGGTAGACTTACTCAAAGGAATAGCTTTTAAGACCTCTTTACCAAGAGCAGATCGAAAGTTCAAGAAAATGTATCCTTTTAGAGAAAACCAAACTTGAATTTCTGCACCTACTTATTTTGAACTTTCAAACTCATGCACTTAATTGAACTTACTTTAGTCTACTTGACCAGGCATAAAACTCCTTTCAGAATTTCTCCTTCACAAACCTTCTACAACTTTCTTTTTTGTTTTCAGAATTTGACCCAAAGTCTTTGTTTTTTCCTTTCTAGTACATCACGACAAATTTATCTTTCTTAACCCATCAAACAAAAATATTTCCATTCTTGATACCTTTTTTACTGAAAGCATCCATTTTAACCTCCTTGAATACAAAGCTCTTTTCCTTAGTAATTTGCAGTAGGTTTAATTCCATAAGGTAATTAGAACTTTAACCCTTAACAGACCTAGTAAACACTAAAAAGGTAAACAATTATGGATTGTCTTTTCTATCAGTATTCTAAACACTTCATAAGTTTAGAAACACGCCGCTTTACAACAAAACACAAGGCATGCTTTTTAATACACCCACACGCTTTTAGCCTCTTTCATAAGAAGCCAAAAGTAGATAACTTAGATATGTTTATTAATAATGATTCAGTGTTTCATCCTATCCAAAAATGATCCAGATATTCAGATATTTATTATTTAACTTTACTTGGCAAAATTCAAGATTGTTACCAAAAGAATTTGAAGCTGTTTTTTTCCCCCAAGTATAGAGACCATAAATGTTATTGTATTCACTTTTATGAGTTTTATGTATTTAAACAATTTGTTTCCAACAATTGTGTTCAGATTACCTACGAAACCCTCATGAGGCATTAGACAAAACTGGTCATCATTTAAATATATTATTTCACTGACAAATTTAACAGACAACGTGAACTTATATGACTAGTAAACCGAGGCTGAATGCCTGCATCCTATGCAAATACTGACAACTCTGACAAGACTATTTTCAGTCAAACCAACAAACTTAAAGAAGCTTTCATTTACCAAATGTTAATTCACATGATGTTAACTTTGAAAGGCACTGAGTTAATTTCTACTACATTTAGAATTTATGAAAGCACTTACTTTAAGCCTACTAAACAGAGATCTTTATTTTGGCCATATCATCCAGGGGTAAAAATATCACATGTATAACGTACACATAGCCACACATACACAGAGACTGTACAACTATTGTTTTAAAAGCTACTGCCGTGAAACAGGTACAATAATATAAAGCTCACCAGTTATGAATCCAAACTTTGTTTTGAGCCTTTTTACTAATGCTTATGGAGAAGACTCTCTAGATGCTATACTTTTTGCAATGACACACTTATGGCCATTTATCCTTTCCCTCCTTTCTTTCTTTGTTTTTTTTTTTTGAGTCTTAAGACTGAGTGATTGGCTAGATAGTAGTTCCTGGAGAGGGGGGATGATAATCCTTTTCATGATAAAGGAACTAGGTCGAAACTGAGCTGCCTCTAGAACTGTCTTTCCAGTCTTGCAAGGACTTTCTAAGGACGGTTGCTCTTGATTTCTCAGAAACTGGACTGTAACTTGAAGGACATTCTAGGTTGATCTACCTGTCCAACTGCACCATAAAGGCACAGAGAAACCTCACAAACTTTCTCCCAGCTGCAGTTTCTGTGCCATAACCCAGACAATTGAAAGTGTTTCTAATTAGTTAGAATGACCCTGAGTGGTGAGTCTCTGGGGATGCTTATGGCATTCCCCATGGCAGTAAAGCCAGTGTGCGACTGACAGTGGAGTGGAGAAAGGTGGAGTGCCTACAAAGGCCTGGAACTGACTGGGGCCTGGAGCTCCAAGTACCTGGGTTGAGAGTTAAGTCCCCTGAAAAATATTTTCAAGCTTTTCGATTTCACAGAAGGTGCAGGTTCTGATCAGGTCCAGCCTGATCTTAACCTCGACTTGGTGACAACAGAGGAGATGATGACCAAAACAAAGAAAGGAAAAGAAGACACCAGACCTCACCCTCATGGCCGCTCAGAGGGTTCTCAAGATAACAGTCACACAACAGTTCCCGTGCTGTGGCACACTACCGTAGCACGACTGTTCACAGAAAAAATCACAGATTTCCTACCCTCATAGCCAACTCAGTAGGTGACTAAAATACTCAATGAGTCAACCGCCAACAGAGGGCACCCTTCTTGGGCTCGCCAGGGTGATCAGGCCCAGAAAGCCAAAGTTGGGGCTCCCAGTGTTGGAGGACTTGACTCTTGAAAGATTTCTTTGTTTCCCAGTTGCAAAGCTCAAAAGGAGACGAAAATGGCCATTGTATATCTAACAAAGATGAAAGAGACACGTCCATTACCTTGAAAATGCCCTCTGAACCTACGGCAGCATCCCACCTGTTGTTCCTACTGTGGGGTTCCTATAGCAAGGGGTGACGGGGGTGTCTGCCAGCATTGCATCCCTTGTATACCTTCCCTCGGAGGCCTGGCAGTAACAGGTGCCTGGTGAACATCATTCCTATTCTGCCTGGCAGTAATAGGTGCCTGGTGAATGGTCCCCGAGACAAAAGGAGAAGTTTAAGAGAGAACATAATGGAGAAAAAGTGTGAGGAATTTTCCGCCGCTCTGAGGGACATTCTACCCAATTGCGTGTTGGAGTCATTCTCTGAAGAAGGGTTTCCCATACTCAAGCAAAGGTTAGACTTTGATAGTTTCCTTGAACTCGATTCCCGATTGGGACATTTGCACAGTTCAGAGCCTGGTCAGGTGCCATGGGAGGTATCCCAATCCAGCCTTGGTAGAATAAACCTTCCACTGGAGTCTTGCAGATTGCCAACCATCCTAATGACTTGAGTGGCCTATGCATGCCCAGGTAATATTTATATATTAGAGATAGACTCAGGAAGGAATGGATTAATTCATGCTACATCACCCTGAGGCTTAAGCTACTGATTCTCTTCAAGCTGAATGCCATGATTTGCCCCATAGAGTAACCGTGGGCAACAAACATCGATTCATAGAGCTAACCAAGAAAGTTCCTGATGGAGAAGTGAGTTTAGATCCATCCTCGAAAAAGAGAGAGGCACCAGGAAGAAAGGGGCACTTACCAGAAGTCGAGCTCAAAAACTGACGAAGCAAGTTCCCCATACAGGACACAAGATATGATGCAGGCTCAGCGAGCTGAAGAGTTGAAAGATTTCTTGGACTCTCAACGTCTGGTAGTGGTGCTCTTTTATTTAGAGAACGTTACAGGATAACATGGGGACAGGACCCATGGGCAGTGAAGAGTTGCTGCATGGGGACAGGATCTATGGTCAGTGTAGAGCTGCATGCATGGGGACAGGACCCATGGGCAGCGAAGAGCTGCTGCTGCTGCTGAAGACGCAAAGGACCCATGGGCAGTCAGAGCTCCTGCTGATGCCCTGAGTTGAGGGGAAGGGCTAATTTTATGAGGCATGGGTACATGACTTATTTTGACTGGAAAAAGAAAATATGATGTAAACGTCATGAAATGATTTCAGTTCAGATGGGGTCTGGTTATTGTGTGGTCATATAATATTAGATACTAATCTGGCCATATAGATAGACATGTAGGTGAGCATGACCTGGGCTTCTCTCACTGTGGCACCTGTAATTCATACCAAAAGAAATTCACCGGGTCATATAATTCTGCATGTACACCAGATAACCTTGGGCTTTTCGAGCTGGGGTGGCCTTAATCCACATCAATTGTCATGGTCTTTCTCAGCTGTCTCCCATAGATATGCTTATCAGTCCCTTGTCCTTCATTCAAGTTATTAATTTTGTATTTCTTTAGTCACCATATGTTCTCTAGGCTGACGTGTGAGCGCTTTCGTGATTTTTGGGTATTGTCTTTGAATTTCAATCGTTCACTTAAAGGAATCTTTGCTATCCTAGCCTAGGTCCAACTAAGCACTGAGAACACGAGGTCATCTTGGTTGGTTTGACATTCTGAGATCAGAATCTCCAGATTCTAGGTTGTCCTGGCAACCACCATATGGACATAATGTTTCCGAGACAAATTAGAGAAATCTGATGGATTCCTATCTCCACATAAGATATTTTTATGTCTCTTTTCTGAATTTGGGGACGCTCGAAGTGGACCCTGGATCCTTGATCATTTCAGTAGACTACATCTGGATGCTGGTTTACTTTATTTCTGTAGGATTCGTTAGTTGTTCGACTTACATAGTCATCTCTGTCATGTTTATTTTTCGTTAAATATAAGTGTAATGTTCTAATTTTCAGTCAACTTCCTCACATATGGTGTCAAAGCACATAAGCAATACTCTTCTATGGCTAGGGATGGGGGAGAGAATTTCATTGTTGCCAAACTGAGCATTCTAGCTTTGGATACCAGCCTTCCCTTTGGATTGGTGGTTCCCAGAGGGAAAGAAAAAATCCTAAAAGGCGTGCATATTTGCAGCATAAAGCTTTTGATGCTGAAAGAGATTAGAGAGATGAACTTCTAAGGATTGTGAAGCTCCTCAAAATGCTTAATCATGCTGCAGAATGGTCGACCATTGCAAATAGATTAAGATGAATACTACAAAGAGAATGTGTTCCGTGCTAAACTCATGAACCAAGGGAAAATGTTACCCTCTATGAGGTCACTACTAATTACCTTCACGAATGATCAAAAAAGGCCAGCTTCTTCCCAAGTTCAGCAAAAGATTGCTCCAAAAGTCCAATTCAGGGCCAGTGCTGTGGTGTAGCAAGTAAGTGCACACATTCCTCTTGGGCGGCCCGGGCATCACCGCCTAGCATCACGGGTGGAGATCAGATTAATAGCAATGGGAAATCCAGATTTCATGGTCTGGTCGGCACAGAGATCATAAAGAAGTAGAAATTGTGAGGAGAACTTATCAATACGCACCAGAAAAGGAACCATGAGAATATTACAATCTATGAACGTATCAGGTACACGTCCCCAAATGATGAAGGAAGGAAGACATGTGACCCGACAAGGTGGAATTGTCAGACTGTCAGGTGATCACACGAGTCAGAGGATTGTCTTGGCAAATTGAACTTGGGAGGGACTCCAGGACTTTCTCTGTGGAAAATCCACCCATTTGGCCATATCCACAAAAGGTAAGAGGTAAAACCCAGGATAATCTTAAAGGAAAGAAACCGGTCTCTGGATGGAAGGTAGTAGACCTTTCAATGTTCGAGGAGAATCTTAGAAACTGATAAGAAATGCAGAACAAGGAGAACTATTCTACCTGGAAAGATGGAGTCTTCAGACTGGTATGAGATGGCTCTCAAACACTGTGTGCATGGACGTTGTCAGGATAACTTAGAAAAATCCGAGGGTGTTTATGACATCACGGTGAACATGTCACCAAAGATGTCCGCATGCTTCCAGGGCGAGTATTTTCCTAGGCTGTGATAGTGAAGTGAGAGATACCCAGAAACAGCTTTTCCCAACAGGAACCAGGCACAGAAACTTGAAGAGATCAAAGAGACGCTGATTCAAGGGATAACAAAGGAATCACTGGGAAGAAGCGGTAATAGAGGGACAAGCGCTGAGAGGAGAACATTGTCATCTACTCAAGTAGATGGGGAGGCCGTGCTGATTCAACCTTGAAACTTGATTTGAAACAAGAGGCCGGACTTGGTGCTTATCAGTCCTATGTGGCCTTCTGCCTTACTCATAATCCAAAGTCAAGAATGATCTCTTGAGGACATTGAAGAGAAGAATCAAAGCCTCCGTCCTACGCCCCTAGCATCCTTTGAAGAGAAGTCTCCCTTTCCACAGCTCTGGAGTCATGGGGGCCCACTGGGTACATGCTAATGTGTCCCAAGACATCTCTTTGAAGCCTTGAAGAAATGCACGCCTGTCATTCTTTGAGTATGTCTGCTGGTTTGGAAGGGCACTGGAAGTATGCTGAAAAGCACCCTTTTCCAGAGGGCTTTGTTCCTGTGTCAAGGCTGCCCCCACAGGCTAGCGTGCTCAGTTGGACTCCAATGAAATTCTCTCCCATTATCTCTTGCCGTAGAAGGAGTAGTGATTCTGTGTTTTGACACCATATGGAAGGGGGTTGGCTGAAAATTAGAACACTACCATTATATTTAAAGAAAACTACACATGCCAGAGCTGAGGATGTAAGTCAAACCTATAGAAAACCCTGTGGAAATAAAGTAAGCCAGTATCTAGACCTAATCTGGTGGAGCGCCCAAGGATCAGGGGTTAAGTTCGAAATTTCCCAAATCCAGAAAAGAGACAGAAAAATCTGTTACCTGGAGAGAGGAGTTCATCAGATTTTGCTAACTTGCCTCAGAAACATAATGTCCGTGAAGGCGGTTGCCGGGACCCCCACGAATCTGGATTTTCTGATCTCAGAATGTCAAACCAGCCAAGACGACCATGAGTTCTCAGGGCTCAGTGTCAACTCGACCAGGATAGCAAAGATTCCTACAAGTGACCTATAAAAATTCCAAGACAACACCCAACAATCACGAAAGGACTCACACCTCGGCCTACAGAACCTAAGGTGATTATAGAAATGCAAAATTCATAACTTGGAATGAAGGAGAACGCACTGATAAGCATACCAAAGGGAGATACCTCAGAAAGACCATGACGATTGGACGACGGAAAAGAAAATAAGGTCCTGTCAAATGGAAGGCCAACAGAAATCACAAGTGAATAATCCACAGTGATAGACGTCAGTCTTTAGACACATTCTGCTTGTACGCTTGAAAGTCTGAGAAAGTCACAACCCCAAAAATTACAGCGAAGGTCAAACCTGGTCTAACTGGGAAGGGTGAGTTATGAGACTAGTCCCCGCAGGATCTGAAGCCTGTGTCCACGAAGCTAGACTGGACAGAGGAGACACGATTCTGACAAATCCTCCGACATCACAGTGTGCCAGATAAACAGGCTGGGCTCATCTACACCAGGCCAGATTTGGGCTCAAGTAGCATATTCAAGTCCCATTCCAGTCAACTGCAGGTTGCCAATGGAACATGAAAGGGGCTGGCCAGTGGGGCAGTGTTTAGTTCACTTCTTTTGGGTCGATAGCCCATGGTCAGCCACGTGGAATCCTGGGGGTCAGCCTCCTCAATGATCGTCCAGCCATTCCGGGCCAGGCATGTGACCTAGTGTAGAGGCAGATGGGAAGCGACTTTAGAGAGCACCACTCTTGTTCAGAGAATACAGCGGCATGGCCAGCAGATTTGAGCACAGCCATAAACATCTGCCAAAACAAAACCAATTAAAAGTTGCAAAGAATAGAAAAGCTGAACCTCAAAATAAAAAAGACCCATGCCAGTGAGAAGAAAATTATATCTACGAATAACCTTTGCCAAACAGGAGAAAGTGATGGAAACCAAAAACTAGCAAAGTTTTGGGGAAAGAAATTCCACAAGTCACAAGGCAATGCAAGGCTATTCCATGCCCTTAGAATGGAACAACGGACACACTTGAAACGTCCATACGGCAGAAAGCTGACAAATAAAAATGGGAAGCAATAGGATATATTGGAGTATAGGAGGAAGCCATTTGGTATAGACCTAATTCGGCCTGATTTTGTTTTTTCCAAAAGGGCCTGACTAGGGCTATTTAGCACGCATTGCATATCTGCTTAGACATTTCCAATGGCCCTTAAGATAAAGGTGCAACTTCCCCAACATTAACATTTCCTTAGGGATAAGCATTTTGTCCTAGGCCATGAACAGATTGCTGCACTCACCTTTGACCACCCAGCCCACCTGTGACCAGTCAGCTGGAGGCAACAGACCGCCACCCTGCTGTGTTCAATGAGACAGAAGACCTACCTGCTATTTCCATCAATCGCTGTGCCAACAGAGTAGTCTCGTGACTATTGTAAATGGGACATTTCAATCCTATGTGAAACATCCTCTCTGGAGCATATAACCAGTCTGTGCACCCCACTTGTTTGATGCCCGGGTTATAATCCTCAGATTTAAGCTCAGAGTAAGCTCACCCAAAGTTTCATTTATAGATTGGTTATGGATTATTTTTGACGACAAAGCAATGTCTGGATTCCATGCAGTCCCAGTCAAAGTTGCAGCAATCTGTCCCACACAAATAGGAGAGAGAATCCTAAACTTTCTCTCCAGCAACAAAGGATCCTGAATAGACACAGGAATCCTGAGGAAAACGAACAAAGCAGCAATTATCACCCTTTCTGATTGCCACATATAGAACAAAGGGCTAGGTCCTGAAACAGCACAGCCTGGACCCCAAAATAGGCACACAGACCCATGCAACAGAATCGAGACCCCAGAGGTCAACTCACACATCCATGGACAGCCCATTTACGACCAGGGAGCCAAGAGGAGACAGCAGAGAAAGTAGAGTCTCGACAAGAAACGGTGCTGGGTAGACTGCACAGCCGCATGTAACACAATGAGAGTAGACCATGATGTTACACCAGGCACACACACCACCTCAAAATGGACTCAGGCCTTGAATGGAAGACTTGAAACCGTGACACTATGAGGAGAAAACGCAGGCAGCTTCCTCTTTGCCATCTGGCTTGGCTGCCTGTTTGGAAGAAGCATGTGTGACTGAGCAATGGCAAGAAAGGAAACAAGAAACAAGCAGGACTCCATCCAACGCAGAACCTTCTGCCCAGCCAACGACACCATCGGCTCAATGCAAAGACAGCACAACAACTGCGACAGGATGTTTGCAAACCACACATCGGAGAAGAGGTGAATAGCCAAAAGATCCAATGAACTCATGTGTCTCCAGTGGAAAAAAAACAACGAGCCCAATACCAACTGTTAAAAAGATGGAAACAGACATTTCTCCCAGGAATATAGAAAGATGGCCAACAGCCAAATGAAAACATGCTCATCATCATTAAGTGTCTGGTCAATGTGAATCCGAACGGCAATGAGACAGCAGCTCACAGTGGTCAGAGGGCTATACGGAGGAAGACAGGAAACCACAGGTTTCGGAGAGGAGGTGGAGAGAAGAGAAGCCTCCTGCACTGATGGTGGGAGTGTAAACCGGTGCAGCCACTATGCAAAGCTGTGTGGAACAGCCTCAGAAATGTCAGAATCCATCTACCATAAGATCCAGGTAGTCCTTGGCAGCATATTTATCCAAAGAACTTGGAAACACTAACGCATAGAGATCCGTGCACCACTGTGCTCACCACAGCCTTACTCCCGATATCCAAGACTTCGAGGCCGCCCTGGTCCCCATCATGTGACGAAAGAAGAAGGAAGATGGGCTATAGCCACACAATGGCATAACAATCAGTTGTAGGAACGGAGGCAGTGCCGCCATTTGTGAACACCAGAAAGGCTCCTGAGGGTATTAGGGGAACTGAAAAAAGCCCTGGGGAAAGGTCAAATACCACAGGATCTCATGCACAAGGAGAAGAGGAAAAATGGACTAACAAACAGGTAGCACATGACATAGGATTGGTAGTTCCCAGAGGGAAATGGGGGCGGCAACCGGAGGGAGTAAGAGCTGATTAGGCAGAAGTGTGTGGTGAGGGCCTGTAATTAGGCTTACGGTGGTGAAGATGATGTAACTTACACAGAAGTCTAAATCTATGAGGATGTAGACCTGAAAGCTATAGGATCTTACAATGTAGGGTTATGACAATCAATTCACATAAAATCAAAACTCCAAAGAGGGGTGCAGATTTACGGCCTAAAGCTTTGGAGGCTGAAAGAGATTAGAGAAGATGAGCTTCCAAGGATTGGCAATCACCTCCAAATGCTTAATGATGCTACTGAAAGGTAGACCTTTGCAAAGAGATGAAGAGGAATACTAGCAAGAGAACATTGTCCGAGCCAAACTCAGGACCCAATGGAAAATGTTACCATCCATGATGTTACTACTCATTCCCTTCACAAATGATCGAAGCAGGCCAACATATTCCGAAGTTCAGGCCAAAGTTTGATCCAAAAGTCCAATTCAGGGCCAGCCCTGTGGTGTAGCGGGTAAGTGCACATGTTCCACTTGAGCTGACCGGGTTTCAAAGGTTAGCATCACGGGTGTAGACCATATTACAAGCGTTAGGAAATCCAGATTTCACGGTCTGATGGGCACAGAGAACATAAACAAGTAGAAATGGTGAGGAGACCTTATCAATACACACCAGAAAGAGAACCTTGAGAATATTACAATCTGTGAACGCATCAGGTACACTTCCCCAAATGATGAAGGAACGAAAGCATGTGACTTGCCAAGGTGGAATTGTCAGACTGCTGGGAGACCACATGATCATTGTGCATCAGGCAATTGAATGGGCAACTTCAACTTGGGATGGCCTCCAGGACTGTCTCCAGGGAAAGTCCACCAGTTTAACCATATCCACAAAAGATAAGAGATAAAACCAAGAATAATCTTAAAGGAAAGATACCTGTGTGTAGAGAGAATGTAGTAGACCTTTCAAAGTTAGAGGAGAAAGTTAGAAAACGACGGAGACATGGTCACTGTGATGCCATAAAAAACCTCAAAATTCTAACTTGTCCTGACAATCTCCATGCACACAGAGTTTTAGAGCCATCTCAGACCAGTCTGACTCCTCACCCTTTCCAGGGAGGATAGTTTTCCTTTCTCTGGATTACCTGTCTGTTTCTAACTTTCTTCTCGAACTTTGAAGGCCTGCTGCATTCTCTCTAGACACTGGTTTCTTTCCTGTAAGATTATCCTGGGTTGTATCTCTTATACCTTGTGTAGATGGCCAAGTGGGTGGACCTTCCCCTGAGAAAACCCTGGACTCCCTGCCAAGTTGAAGTTGCCCAGGCAATCCTGTGATGCGCAATGATCGTGTCATCTCCTAGCACTCTGCATATTCCACCTTGGCAGGTCACATGTTTTCCTTCCTTTCTCCTTTGGGGAAGTGTACCAGATTCGTTCATAGATTGTAATATTCTCATGGTTCATTTTCTGGTGCGTATTGATAACGTATCCTCACAATTGCAACTTATTTATCATCCCTGTCCGCATAGTACCATGAAATCTATATTTCCTAACACTGCTAATGTGATGTGTATCCGTGATGTCAAACAGTGAGGCCTGGGCCGCCCAAGAGGAACGTGGGCACTTACGCGCTCCATCACAGAGACGGCCCTGAATTGTAATTTTGGACCAACCTTTTGCCTGAATTGGGAAGACGTGGGCCTGTTTGCATTATTCGTGAAGGTGATTAGTAGTAACATCATGGACGGTAACATTTTCCGTTGGTTCATGGGTTTAGGACGGATCATGTTCTCTTGGTAGTATTCCTCTTCATCTGTTTGGAATGGTCTACCTTTCTGTAGAAGCAGTAAGCATTTTCAGAGGATGTTCCATCCTTGCAAGTTCACCTTCTCTAATCTCTTTCAGCCCCCAAAGATTTATGCCGTCATTCTGGACCCCTTTTTGGAATTTTGATTTTTGGTGAATTTATTTCCATAACCCTGAATTAGAACATCTTTTATCTTTCAGATTTGCATCCTCATCGATTTAGACTTCTGCGTAGCTTACATCATCTGCACCAGCGTAAGCCTAATGACAGGCCCTCACCATACACTTGTGCCTCATCATCTCTTTCACCCTCCCCCACCGCCCCTCTTTGCCTGTGGAACCCCCAATCAAATGTCCTCTGCCACCTGTTGTTTAGTGCTTGCTTATTCTTCTCCTTGTAAGTGAGATCCTACGGTATTTGACTTTCTCCCTGGGGCTTGATTCACCTCTCCTAAAACCCTCACAGCCATTCTGGTTGTCACAAATGGCTGGATTGCATCATTTGTTCTGGCTGACTGGTATGCCATTGTGTGGCTATAGCATATTTTCCTTCTGCATTCCTCCCTTGCTGCGCACCAGGGCGGCTTCCAAGTCTTCAATAGCGGCAGTAGTGCAGTGGTGAACTCAGGGGTGCACATGTCTTTATGCAGTAGTGTTTCTGGGTTCTTTGGATAAACACGTCACAGAGGAATAGCTGGATCATATGAGACACGGATTCTTAAATTTCTGAGGCAGTTCCACACCGCTTGGAGTAGTTGCTGCACCGGTTTACACTCTCAGCAGCAGTGCAGGAGGCTTCCACTCTCTCCACCTCCTCTCTGACACATTTTTCGTGTTTGCTTCGTTATAGCCATTCTGAACACAGTGAGCTGCTATGCCCTTGCAGTTTGGATTTGCGTTGGCCTGAGAATTAATGATGGTGAACAAGTTTTCATGCACCTGTTGGCCCTCTTTCAATCTTCTTGGCAGCTATCTCTGTTTCCATCTTTTGCCCAGGTTTTCATTGGCTTCTTGTTTTTTTTCTTGTGGAGACGTGCGAGGTGATTATATCTTTGGGCTTTTCAACCCTTGTCCTATGTGTGCTTTGCAAACATCCTCCCATGGTTGTCGTGCTGTCTTTGCATTGAGTCGATGGTTTCCTTGACTGGGCAGAAGTGTGTGCATTTGATGTCGTCCCATTTGTTTCTTGCTTGCTTTGTTGCCCTTGCCCGGTCCGACATGCTTCTTCCAAATAGGGGGCTCAGACAGATGGCAAAGTGGACTCTGCCTAGGTCTTCTTCTACAAGGTTCACGGTTTCAAGTTTGCCATTTAAGGCTTTAATCCATTTCTAGGTGGTGTGTGTGCCAGGTGTAACATCATGGTCTACTCTCGTTGTGTCCATGTGGCTGTGCAGGCTTCCCAGCACCGTTTATTGTACAGACTCTCCTTTCTCCACTGTCTCCTCTTGACTCCCTGTTCGAAAATGGGATGTACATATGCGTTTGAGTTGGGCTGTGAGCTGTCGATTCTGTTGCATGGGTCTGCGTGCCTGTTTTTGGGCCCAGACTGTGCCTTTTCAGTATCTAGCGCTTCGTCCTATATGTTGAAATCAGAAAGTGACACGTCCTGCTTTTTTCGTTTTCCTGAGGATTCCTTTGCCTACTCAGGGTCTCTTGTTGCTCGGTAGAAACTTTCGGATTCTCTCTTCTGTCTCTGTGGCCAATATTGCTGCAACTTTGACTGGGATTTCATGGAATCCAGAGATTCCTTTCTCCGGTATGGACGTTTCAAGTGTGTTAATTCTTCCATTCCCAGATCCTGGAATATCCTTCTTTCTCCGTGTGTCTCCTTGAATTTCTTTCCCCAAACGTTTGTTAGTTTTTGATTGACATAGCTTTCACCTGTTTTGCTAAGGTTCTTCATAAAGATCTTATTCTTCTCACTAGCAAGCTCGTTTGTTTCTTTTTTTTTTAGCTTCAGTGTTTCTATTCTTTGCAAATTTTAACTGGTTTTGTTTTGGCAGAAGTGCATCGTTGAGCTCACACCTGCTGACAATGCTCCTGTATTTGCTGTGGAAGTCTGGCCCTGTCTAACGTCCCTTCCCATCTGCCTCTGAACTACCTTGGATGTATGCCCCATAATGACTGAAGCAGTGGTGAGCAGGCTCACACCCAGTATTCCAATCGGCCGAACCCAGGTCACCGACCAAGAAGATGCAGACCTCACCACTGCACCACTGGCCGGCCCCTTTCATGTTCCACTGGCAAGATGCAGTTGAGTGCAATGGGACTTGAATATGCTACTTGAGCCCAACGCTGGCACTGTGTAGATAAGGCCAAGTTGATTTTCGTCTACACTGTGATTTCAGAGGATTTGTCATAATTGTGTCTCTGCTATCCCAGCAAGCTTCATGGACACAGGGTTTCAGAGCCTGCTTGGAGCAGTCTCATAACTCACCCTTCCCAGTTAGCCCAGGTTTGACCTTCGCTGCTGTTTTGTGGCTTGTGAATTTTTCTGACTTTGAAACGTTCAAGCAGAGTCTGTCTAAAGACGGACATCATCTCTCATTGTGGATTATTCAGATGTGATTTCTGTTGGCCTTCCATTTTCTGGGACCTTTTTTTCTTTTCCATAGTATACTCGTCATGGTCTTTCTCAGCTATCTCCCTTAGACATGCTAATCAGTCCGTTCTCCTTCATTCTAAGTGATTAATTTTGTATTTCTTTAATGACCTCATGTGTTCTAGGCGGAGGTGTGAGTGCTTTCGTGACTCTGGCTTGTTTTCTTTGAATTTGCACTGGTCACTTGTAGGAATCTTTGCTATCCTAGCCTAGGTCAAAATAAGCACTGAGAACACGTGGTCATCTGGGTTTGTTTGACATCCTGATATCAGAAACTCCAACTTCGAGGTGGTCCTGGCAACCCCTTTTATGGACACAATGTTTCCGAGACAAATTAGACAAATCTGATGAATTCTTCTCTCCAGGAAAGATATTTTTCTATTTTCTGGATTTGGGAAGTTTCGAACTTGACCCCCGATCCTTGAACTTTGGCCTAGATTCCATCTAGATACGGGCTGACCTTATTTCTATAGGTTGTGCCATCTGTTTGACATAAATCCTCAGACCTTGCCTGTTTATTTTTCTTGAAACACAATTGTAATGTTCTAATTTTCAGCCCGCTTCCTTACATGTGGTGTCAAAACACATAATCAATAATCCTTATACGGCAAGAGGTAGGGGGAGAGAATTTCATTGGACCAAACTGAGCACTCTAGCCTGGGAGGGCAGCCTTCACAAAGGAACTAAGTCCTCTGCAAAAGGGTGCTTTTCAGCACACTTGTAGAGCCCTTCCAAACAAAGAGACATACCCCAAGCAAGACAGGGGTCCATTCCTTGAAGGCGTCCAAGACATCTCTTGGGACACATTAGCGTGTACCCAGTGGGCCCCCGTGACACCAGAGGTATGGAAAGTGAGACTGATCATCAAAGAAAGCACTGGGTCTAGGAAAGCAGGCATCGGTTATTCACTTCAACGTCCTCAAGACATCATTCTTGACTTTGGATTGACAAAGTAGGTCAGATGAGCCACAAGTCTGGCCTCTTGTTTCCAATCAAGTTTCAAGCTCGAATCAACATGGCCTCCCCATAGACTTGAATACATCACAATGATCTCCTGTCAGTTCTTGTCCCCTATTCTCGCTTCTTGCCAAGGATTCCTTTCTTATCCCTTGAATCACAGTCTGTTTTATCTCCTCCAGTTTTGGTGTCCACTTTCTGTTTATCAAAGCTGTTTTTGGGTGTCTCTGCCTTTAATAGTCTAGCCAAGGTCAAGCCTCAGACTGTAACCATGTGGCCATCATGGGGGACATATTCACCGTGTTGTCATAAACAACCTCAAAATTCTAAGTTGTCCTGACAACCTACATGCACACAGACTTTCAGAGCCATCTCAGAGCAGTCTGACTCCTCACCCTTTCCAGGTAGGATAGTTTTCCTTTCTCTGGATTTCTTGTCGGTTTCTCACTTTCTCCTCGAACTTTGAAAGGCCTGCTACATTCTCTCTAGACACTGGTTTCTTTCCTGTAAGATTATTCTGGGTTGTTTCTCTTATACCTTGTGTAGATGGCCAAGTGGGTGGACCTTCCCCTGAGAAAACCCTGGACTCCCTGCCAAGTTGAAGTTGCCCAGGCAATCCTGTGATGCGCAATGATCGTGTCATCTCCTAGCACTCTGCATATTCCACCTTGGCAGGTCCCGTGTTTTCCTTCCTTCTTCCTTTGAGGAAGTGTACCAGATGCCTTCATAGATTGTAATATTCTCATGGTTCTTTTTCTGGCGCGTATTGATAAGGTATCCTCACAAATGCTACTTATTTACGACCTCTGTCCACACCGTACCATGAAATCTATATTTCCTACCACTGCTAAAGTGATGTGCACCCGTGATGTGAAACAGTGAGGGCCTGGCCGCCCAAGCGGAACGTCAGCAGTTACACGCTCCACCACAGTGACGGCCCTGAATTTGACATTTGGACCAACCCTTTGCCTGAACTTGGGAAGACGTGGGCCTGTTTGGATTATTCGTGAAGGTGATTAGTAGTAACCTCATGGACGGTAACATTTTCCGTTGATTCATGGGTTTAGGACGGATCATGTTCTCTTGGAAGTATTCCTCTTCCTCTTTTTGGAATGGTCTACTTTTCTGTACCATCAGTAAGCATTTTGAGGTGATTTTCCATCCTTGGAAGTTCACCTTCTCTAATCTCTTTCAGCCCCAAAGCTTTATGCCGTCATGCTGGACCCCTTTTTGGATTTTTGATTTTAGGTGAATTTATTGCCATAATGCTGCGATAGAACATCCTATATCTTTCAGATTTGCATCCTCATGGGTTTAGACTTCTGTGTAGGTTACATCATCTTCACCAGAGTAAGCTGAATCATAGGCCCTTACCACACACTTGTGCCTAATCATCTGTTTCACCCTACCCCACCTCCCTGCTTTGCCTCTGGTAACCCTTAATCAAATGTCCCGTGCCAATAGTTGGTTACTGCTTGTCTTTTCTTCTCCTTGTAAGTGAGATCCTACAGTATTTGACTTTCTCCCTGGGGCTTGTTTCACTTCCCCTAAAACCCTCACAGCCATTCTGGTGGTCACTAATGCCTGGATTACATCATTTGTTCCGGCTAAGAGGTATGCCATTGTGTGGGTATAGCCCATCATCCTTCTCCGTTAGTCCCTTGCTGGGCACCAGGGCGGATTCCAAGTCTTGGATAGAGGGAGTAAGGCTGTGGTGAACTCAGTGGTGCACATGTCTTTATGCAGTAGTGTTTCCGAGTTCTTTGGATCAACACGCCACACAGGAATAGCTGAATCATATGGGACAAGGATTCTTCAATTTCTGAGGCAGTTCCACACCGCTTGGAGTACTGACTGCACCGGTTTACACACCCACCAGCAGTACAGGAGGCTTCGGTTCTCTCCACATCCTCTCTGACACTTGTTTCCTTTCTGCTTCATTCTAGCCATTCTGACCACAGTGAGCTGCTGTGTCCTTGCCGTTTGGATTTGCATTGGCCTGAGACTTAATGATGGTGAACAAGTTTTCATGCACCTGTTGGCCCTCTTTCGATCTTCTTGGGAGAAATCTCTGTTTCCATCTTTTGCCCAGGTTTTCATTGGCTTGTTGAGTTTCTTGTGGAGACGTGTGAGTTGATTGTATCTTTGGGCTTTCCACCCCTGGTCCAATGTGTGCATTGCAAACATCCTCTCCCAGTTGTTGTGCTGTCTTTGCATTGAGTCGATGGTTTCCTTGAGTGGGCAGAAGCGTGTGCATTTGATGTGGTCCCGTTTGTTTCTTGTTTCCTTTGTTGCCCTTGCCCAGTCAGATATGCTTCTTCCAAATAGGCAGTTCAGACAGATGGCAAAGAGCACTCTGCCTAGGTCTTCTACAAGCTTCATGGTTTCAAGTCTGCCATTCAGGGCTTTAATCAATTTCGAGGTGGTGTGTGTGCCAGGTGTAACATCATGGTGTACTCTCGTTGTGTTCCATGTGGCTGTGCAGGCTACCCAGCACCGTTTATTGTAGAGACTCTCCATTCTGCGCTGTCTCCACTTGGCTCCCTGGTCCAAAATTGGCTGGCCATGTACATTTCACTTGGGCTCTGGGCTCTCGATTCTGTTGCATTGGTCTGCGTGCCTGTTTTTGGGCCCAGACTGTGACGTTTCGGTACGTATCACTTCGTTCTATATGTTGAAATCAGAAAGTGTGACACGTCATGCTTTGTTCTGCTTCCTGAGGATTCCTTTGCCTATTCAGGGTCTCTTGTTGCTGGCTAGAAACTTTCAGATTCTGTCTTCGATCTCTGTAGAGAATATTGCTGCAAATTTGACTGGGATTGCATGGAATCCAGAGATTCCTTTCTCCGGAATGGACGTTTCAAGTATGTTAATTCTTCCATTCCTAGAACCTGGAATCTCCTTCTTTCTCCTTGTGTCTTCTTGAATTTCTTTCCCCACACGTTTGCTAGTTTTCGATTGACATAGCTTTCACCTGTTTTGCTAAGGTTCTTCATAAAGATCTTATTCTTCTCACTGGCATGCTGTTTTTTATTTTTCAACTTCAGTTTTTCTATTCTTTGCAACATTCAATTGGTTTTGTTTTGGCAGAATTGCATTGCTGTCCTCACATCTGGTGACAATGCTCCTGTATTTGCTGTGGAAGTCTGGCCCTGTCTAACGTCCCTTCCTATCTGCCTCTACAAACCTCAGACGGCTGCCACACAATGACTGACGCAGTGGTGAGGAGGCTCAGCCCCATCATTACACCCGGCCTACTCTGGGCCACTGACACAAAAGCTGCGGACCTCACTGCTGCACCACCGGCCAGCCCCTTCCTGTTCCATTGGCAACCTGCAGTTGAGGGCAATGGGACTTGAATATGCTACTTGAGCCCAACTCTGACACTGTGTAGATGAGGCCAGGTTGTTTTTCGGGTCCACTGTGATGTTAGAGGATTTGTCATAATCGTGTCTCTGCTGTCCCGGCAAGCTTCATGGACACACGGTTTCATGGCCCGCTCAGAGCAGTCTCATAAGTCACCCGTCCCACTTAGCCCAGGCTTGACGTTTGCTGCCGTCTTTTGGCTTGTGAATTTCTCTGACTTTCAAACGTTCAAGCAGAGTCTGTCTAAAGACTGACATCATCTTTCATTTTGTGTGATTTCTGTCTGCCTTCCATTTTCTGGGACCTTTTTTTCTTTTCCATAGTATAATCATCATGGTATTTCTCAGCTATGTCTCTTAGACATGCTTATCAGTCCGTCCTCCTTCATTCCAAGTGATTAATTTTGCATTTCTTGAATCACTGTATGTTCTCTAGGGCGAGGTGTGAGTGCTTTCGTGACTCTTGGTTGTTGTCTTTGAATTTTCACCGGTCACTTGAAGGAGTCTTTGCTGTCCTAGCCTAGGTCAAACTAAGCACTGAGAACACGTGGTCATCTGGGTTGGTTTGACATCCTGAGGTCAGAAACTCCAAATTCGAGGTGGTCCTGGCATCCCCCTTCACGGACACAATGTTTGCAAGACAATTAGACAAATCTGATGAATTCCTCTCTCCAGGAAAGATATTTTTCTGTCTCCTTTCCGGATTTGGGAAGTTTCGAACTTCACCCCTGATCCTGGAACGTTCCCCTAGGTTCCGTCTAGATACGGGCTTACTTTATTTCCATAGGCTGTGCCATTTGTTTGCCTTACATCCTCAGCCCTGGCCTGTTTATTTTTCTTGAAACAGAATTGTAATGTTCTCATTTTCAGCCCAATTCCTTACATGTGGTGTCAAAACACATAATCAATAATCCTTCTACAGCAAGAGGTAGGGGGAGAGAATTTCGATGGAGGCAAACTGAGCACACTAGCCTGGGAGGGCAGCCTTCACGAAGGAACGAAGCCCTGTGGAAAAGGGTGCTTTTCAGCACCCTTGTAGAACACTTCCAAACAAAGAGACATACCCCAAGCGTGACAGGGCTCCATTCCTTCAAGGCTTCCAAGACATCTCTTGGGCCACATTAGCATGTACCCAGTGGGCCCCCATGATGCCAGAGCTATGGAAAGTGAGACTGATCTGCAAAGAATGCCAGGGACCTAGGAAAGGAGGCATCGATTCTTCTCTGCAACGTCCTCAAGACATCATTCTTGACTTTGGCTTATACTTAAGGCAGAAGGACCACGTAGGTCTGATAAGGCCCAAGTCCGGCCTCTTGCTTCCAATCAAGTTGCAAGCTTGAATCAGCATGGCCTCCCCATAGACTTGAATAGATGACAACGTTCTCCTCTCGGTGCTTGTCCCTCTATTCTCGCTTCTTGCCAAGGATTCCTTTCTTACCCCTTGAATCAGTGTCTGTTTTATGTCTTCCAGTTTCTGTGTCTGCTTTCTGTTTCTCAAAGCTGTTTCTGGGTATCCCTCCCTTTAATAGTCTAGCCTAGGCCAATCCTCAGTCTGTAACCGTGCGGACATCTTGTCGGACATGATCCTCGTGATGTCATAAACAACCTCAAAATTTGAAGTTGTCCTGACAACCTGCATGCACACGGAGTTTCAGAGCCATCTCACTCCACCCTTCCAGGTAGGATAGTTTTCCTTTTTCTCGATTTCTTGTCGGTTTCTGACTTTCTCCTCGAACTTTGTAAGGCCTGCTACATTCTCTCTAGACACTGGTTTTTGTCCTGTAAGATTATCCTGGGTTTTACCCCTTACATTTTATGTAGATGGCCAAGTGGGTTGACGTTCCCCAGAGAAAGTCCTGGACTCCCTCCCAAGTTGAAGTTGCCCGGGCAATCCTCTGATGCGCAATGATCGTGTCATCTCCTAGCACTCTGCCAATTCCACCTTGGCAGGTCCCATGTTTTCCTTCCTTCTTCCTTTGGGGAAGTGTACCAGATGCGTTCATGGATTGTAAAAGCCTCACGGTTCTTTTTCTGGTGCGTATTGATAACGTAACCTCACCATTGCTACTTATTTTATGATCCTTGTCTGCACCGTACCATGAAATCTATATTTCCTAACACTGCTAATGTGATCTGCACCCGTGATGTGAAACAGCGAGTCCCGTGTCCCAAGGGGAACGTGGGCACTTACAGAATCCACCACAGGGCTGGCCCTGAATTGTTCTTTTGGACCAACCTTTTGCCTGAACTTCGGAAGTCGTTGGCCCGTTTTGATTAGTCCTGAATGTGATTAGTAGTAACAGCATGGACGGTAACATTTTCCCTTGGTTCATGGTTTTAGGACTGATCATGTTCTCTCGGTAGTATTCCTCTTCAACTATTTTGAATGATCTACCTTTCTGTAGCATCAGTAAGCATTTTGAGGTGATTTTCCATCCTTGGAAGTTCACCTTCTCTAATCTCTTCAGCCTCCAAAGCTTTATGCCATCATTCTTGACCTCTTTTTTGATTTTTGATTTTAGGTGAGTTTATTGCCATAACCCTGCATTAGAACATCCTATGTCTTTCAGATTTGCATCCTCATCTATTTAGACTTCTGTGTAGATTACATCATCTTCACTAGCATAAGCCTAATGGCAGGCCCTAACTGCACTTTTGTGCCTAATCATCTCTTTCACCCTCCCACACCACCCGGCTTTGTCTCTGGGAATGTGCAATCAAATGTCCCTTGTCACCTGTTGGTTACTGCTTGTTTTTTCTTCTCCTTGTAAGTGAGATCCTATGGTATCTGATATTCTCCCTGGGGCTTCTTTCACTTCCCCGAATACCCTCACAGCTATACAGGTGATCACAAATGGCTGGATTGCATCTTTTGTTCTGGTTGAGTGGTATGCCATTGTGTGGCTATAGCCCATCTTTCTTCTGCCTTCATCCCTTCCTGGGCACCAGGGCGGCTACCTAGTCTTGGATAGCGAGAGTCAGGCTATGCTGAACCCAGCGGTGCACATGTCTTTATGCTGTAGTGTTTCCGAGTTCTTAGGATAAACAGGCCGCAGAGGAATAGCTGGATCATATGTCACATCTATTCTTAAACTTCTGAGGCAGCACCACACCTCTTGGCGTAGTGGCTGCACCGGATTACACTCCCATCGGCAGTACAGGAGGCTTCCCTTCTGCCATCTCCCCTCTGACACTTGCAGGTTTCCGTCTGGTTCCTTATAACCATTCTGAGCACAGTGAGCTGCTTTGTCATTCCAGTTTGGATTTGCATGGCCTGAGATTTAATGATGGTGAACAAGTTTTCATGCACCTCCTGGCCCTCTTTCGATCTTCTTGGGAGAAATCTCTGTTTCCGTCTTTTACCCAGGTTTTCATTGGCTTGTTGTTTTTTTCTAGTGGAGACGTGCGAGTTGATTGTATCTTTGGGCTTTCCACCCCGTGTCTGATGTGTAGTTTGCAAACATCCTCTCCCAGTTGTTGTGTTGTCTTCGCATTGAGTGGAAGGTTTCCTTGACTGGGCAGAAGTGTGTGCCTTTGATGTGGTCCCGTTTGTTTCGTGATTCCTTTGTTGCCCTTGCCCAGTCAGACATGCTTCTTCCATATAGGCGTCTCAGACTGATGGCAAAGAGCTCTCTGCCTAGGTCTTCTCCTACAAGGTTCACGGTTTCAAGTCTGCCATTCAGGGCTTTAATCTATTTCGAGGTGGTGTGTATGCCAGGTGTAACATCATGGTCTACTCTCATTGTGTTCCATGTGGCTGTGTAGCCTTCCCAGCACCGTTTATGGTAGAGACGCTCCTCTCTCCTCTGTCTCTTCTTGGCTCCCTGCTCGAAAAGGGGCTGTCCATGCACGTTTGAGTTAGGCTCTGGGTACGCGATTCTGTTGCATGGGTCTGTGTGCCTGTTTTTGGGCCCGGACTGTGCCATTTCGTTACCTAGCGCTTCTTCCTATATGTTGAAATCAGAAAGTGTGATACGTCCTGCTTTTCGTTTTCCTGAGGATTCCTTTGCCTAGTCAGGGTCTCTTGTTGCTGGCTAGAAACATTAGGATTCTCTCTTCTATCTCTGTGGCAAGTATTGCTGCAACTTTGACTGGGATTGCATGCAACCCACAGATTCCTTTACTCAGGTATGGGCGTTTCAAGTGTGTTAATTCTTGCATTCCTAGATTCTGGAATATCCTTCTTTCTCCTTGTGTCTTCTTGAATTTCTTTCCCCATACGTTTGCTAGTTTTTGAATTAACATAGCTTTCACCTGTTTTGCTAAGGTTCTTCATAGAGATGTTATTCTTCGTACTGGCAAGCTGTATTTTTTCTTTTTTTTATCTTCAGTTTTTCTATTCTTTGCAACTTGAATTGGTTTTGTTTCAGCAGAAGTACATCGCTATGCCCACATCTGCTGGCAATGCTACTGTATTTGCTGTGGAAGTCTGGCCCTGTCTGAAGTCCTTTCCCATCTGCCTCCACAATACCTCGGACTCCTGCCATACAATGACTGAAGCAGTGGTGAGGGGGCTCACCCACATGATTCCAACCGGCCCACCAGGTGACACTGACCCAGAAAGTGTGGACCTCACAGCTGCTCCACCGGCCGGCCCCTTTCATGTTCCGTTGGCCACTGGCAGTTGAGTGAAATGGGACTTGAATGTGCTGCTTGAGCCCAACTGTGGCACTGTATAGATGAGCCCAGGTTGTTTATCCGGTCCACTGTTATGTCAGAGGATTTGTCAGAATTGTGTCTCTGCTGTCCCAGCAAGCTCCATGGACACAGGGATTCAGAGCCCGCTTGGAGCAGTCTGATGACTCATGCTTGCCATTTGGCCCAGGTTTGACATTCACTGCCGTTTTTTGGCTTGTGAATTTCTCTAACTTTCAAACGTTCAAGCAGAGTCTGTCTAAAGACACACATCTTTCATTGTGGATTATTCAGGTGTGATTTCTGTTCGTCTTCCATTTTCTTGGACCTTTTTTTCTTTTCCATAGTATAATCATCATGGTCTTTCTCAGCTATCTCCCTTAGACATGCTTATCAGTGGGTTCTCCTTCATTGCAAGTCTTTAATTTTGCATTTCTGTAGTCACCGTATGTTCTCTAGGGCAAGGTGTGAGTCCTTTCGTGATTCTTGGTTGTTGTCTTTGTATTTGCACTGGTCACTCGTAGGAATCTTTGCTAATCTAGCCTTGGTCAAACTAAGCCCGGAGAACAAGTGGTCATCTGGGTTTTTTTGACATCCTGAGATCAGAAACTCCAAATTTCACGGGGGTCCTGGCAACATCCTTCATGAACATAATGTTTCCCAGACAAATTAGACAAATATGATGAATTCCTCTCTCCAGAAAGATATTTTTCTCTCATTTTCTGGATTTGGGAAGTTTCAAACTTGACCCCGATCCTTGAACGTTCCCCTAGATTCCGTCTAGATACGGGCTTACTTTATTTCTATAGGGAGTGAACTTTGTTTGCCTTACATCCTCAGCCCTGGCTTCTTTATTTTTCTTGAAACAGAATTGTAATGTTCTAATTTTCAGCCAACGTCCTTACATATGGTGTCAAAACACATAATCAATAATCCTTCTACGGCAAGAGGTGAAGGGAGAGAATGTCATTGGAGCCAAACTGAGGATTCCAGCCTGGGAGGGCAGCCTTCACAAAAAACAAAGTCCTCCGGAAAATGCTGATTTTTACCACCCTTGTGGAGCACTTCCAAACAAACAGACATACCCCAAGCGTGACAGGGCTCCATTCCTTCAAGGGTTCCAAGACATCTCTTTGGACGCATTCTCATGTACCTAACGGTCCCTCGTGACGCCAGAGCTATGGAAAGTGAGACTGATCTTTGAAGCAGGCTAGGGCCATAGGAAAGGAGGCATCGATTCTTCTCTTCAATGTCCTCAAGACATCATTCTTCACTTTGGAGTATGCTTAAGGCAAAAGGAGACTGTAGGTCTCAAAAGGCCCAGTCTGGCCTCTTGTTTCCAATCAAGTTGCAAGCTTGAATCAGCATGGCCTCCCCATTGACTTGAATAGATGACAATGTTTTACTGTCAGAGCTAGTCCCTTTATTCTTGCTTCTTGCCAAGGATTCCTTTCTTATCCCTTGAATCAGAGTCTGTTTTCTCTGTTCCAGTTTCTGTGCCCGCTTTCTGTTTTTCAAAGCTGTTTCAGGGTATCCCTCCCTTTAATAGCCTAGCCTAGGCCAATCCTCAGACTGTAACCATGCAGCCATCTTGGGGGACATGTGCACCATGATGTCATAAACAACCTCAAAACTCGAAGTTGTCCTGACAACCTGCATGCACACAGAGTTTCAGAGCCATCTCAGACCAGTCTGACTTCTCACCCTTTCCAGGTAGGATAGTTTTCCTTTTTCTGAATTTCTTGTTTGTTTCTCACTTTCTCCTTGAACTTTGAAAGGCCTGCTACATTCTCTCTAGACACTGGTTTCTTTCCTGTAAGATTATCCTGGGTTGTGTCTCATATCTTGTGTAGATTGCCAAGTGGGTGGACCTTCCCCTGAGAAAGTCCTGGACTCCCTCCCAAGTTGAAGTTGCCCAGGCAATCCTCTGATGTGCAATGATCATGTCATCTCCTAGAACTCTGGCAATTCCTCCTTAGCAGGTCACATGTTTTCCTTCCTTCTTCCTTTGGGGAAGTGTACCAGATGCCTTCATAGATTGTAATATTCTCATGGTTCTTTTTCTGGTGTGTATTGATAACATATCCTCACAATTGCTACTTATATATGATCCCTGTCTGCACCGTACCATGAAATCTATATTTCCTAAAACTGCTCATGTGATCGGCACCCGTGATTTGAGGGAGTGAGGCCCAGGCCACACAAATGGAACGTGGGCACTTACACGCTCCACCACAGGGCCGGCCATGAATTGTCCTGTTGGACCAACCTTTTGCCTTAACGGGGTAAGACGTGGGCCTGTTTGGATTAGTCATGAAGGTGATTAGTTGTAACATCCTGGACGGTAACATTTTTCCTTGGTTCATGGGTTTAGGACTGATCATCTTCTCGTGGTAGTATTCCTCTTCATCTATTTGGAATGGTCTACCTTTCTGTAGCATCAGTACGCATTTGGAGGTGATTTTCCATGCTTGGAAGTTCACCTTCTCCTATCTCTTTCAGTCCCCAGGGCTTTATGCTGTCATTCTTCACAAATCCTTTTTGGATTTGTGATTTTAGGTGAATTCATTGCCGTAACACTGCATTAGAACATCCTATATCTTTCAGATTTACATCCTCATCGATTTAGACTTCTGTGTAGGTTATATCATCTTCACCATCCAAAGCCGAATCGCAGGCCCTCACCACATACTTGTGCCTAATCATATCTTTCACCCTTCTCCACTGCACTGCTTTGCCTCTGGGAAGGCACAAATATCACATGCCACATATTGGTTATTGCTTGCTTTTTCTTCTACTTGTAAGTGAGATGTTATGGTATTTGACATAGTCCTTGGAGCTTGTTTCACCTCCCCTAAAACCCTCATAGCAATTCTCGTGATCAAAAATGGCTGGGTTGCATCCTTTGTTCCGGTTGAGTGGTATGCCATTGTGTGGCTAGAGCCCATCTTCCTTCTGCACTCGTCCCTTGCTGGGCACCAGTGCGGCTTACAAGTCTTGCATAGTGGGAATAAGGCTGTGGTGAAATCAGCCATGCACATGTCTTTATGTGGTAGTGTTTCCGAGTTCTTTGGATAAACACGCCTCAGAGGAATAGCTGGATCATATGGGACATGGATTCTTAACTTTCAGAGGCAGTTACACACCACTTGACATACTGGCTGCACTGTTTTACACTCCCAGCAGGAGTGCAGGAGGCTTCCGTACTCTCCACCTACTCTCTGACACTTGTTGTTTCCTGTCTGCTTCCTTATAGCCATTCTGACCACAGTGAGCTGCTATGTCCTTGCAGTTTGGATTTTCATTTTCCTGAGACTTAATGATGGTGAACAAGTTTTCATGCACCTGTTACCCCTCTTTTGATCTTCTTGGGAGAAATTTCTGTTTCCATCTTTTGACCAGGTTTTCATAGGCTTGTTTTTTTTTTTTTGTAGAGACGTGCGAGTTGATTGCATCTTTGGGCTTTTCACCCCTTGTCCGATTTGTGGTTTGCAAACTTCCTCTCCCAGGTGTTGTGCTGTGTTTGCATTGAGTCCATGGTTTCCTTGAGTGGGCAGAAGCGTGTGCATTTGATGTGGTCCCGTTTGTTTCTTGTTTCCGTTGTTTCCGTTGCCCAGTCAGACATGCTTCTTCCAAATAGGTGGCTCAGACAGATGGAATAGAGCATTCTGCCTAGGTCTTCTGCTACAAGTTTCACAGTTTCAAGTCTGCCATTAAGGGCTTCAATCCATTTCACATGGTGTGTGTGCCAGGTGTAACATCATGGTCTTCTCTCGTTGTGTTCCGTGTGGATGTGCAGGCTTCCCAGCACCGTTTATTATACAGACTCTCCCTTCTCAACTGTCTTCTCTTGGCTCCCTGGGAGAAAATGGGCTGTCCATGTACGTTTGAGTTGGGCTCTGGGTTCTCACTCCTGTTGCATGGGTATGTGTGCCTGTTTTTGGGCCCAGGTTATGCCGTTTTGGTACCTAGAGTTTCGCCCTCTATATTGAAATCAGAAAGTGTGATACGTCCTGCTTTGTTCGTTTTCCTGAGGATTCCTTTGCCTATTCAGGGTCTGTTGTTGCTGCCTAGAAACGTTAAGATTCTCTCTTCTATCTCTGTGGCAAATATTGCTGCAACTTTGACTGGGATTGCATGGAATCCAGAGATTCCTTTCTCCGGTATGGACGTTTCAAATGTGCTAATTCTTCCATTCCTAGATCCTGGAATCTCCTTCTTTCTCCTTGTGTCTTTTTGAACATCTTTCACCAAACGCTTGCTAGTTTTCGATTGACATAGCTTCACCTGTTTTGCTAAGGTTCTTCATAGAGATCTTGTTCGCCTAACTGGCAAGCTGTTGTTTTTTTCTTCCAGTTTCAGGTTTTCTATACTTTGCAAATTTTTACTGATTTTGCTTTGGCAGAAGTGCATCACTAAGCTCACATCTGCTGGCAATGTTCCTGTATTTGCTGTTTAAGTCTGGCACTGTCTAACATGCCCTCCCATCTCCCTCTACATTACCTCTGACGTCTGCCCCAGAATAACTGAAGCAGTGGTGAGCAGGCTCACCCCCAGGATTCCACCCGGCCCAAACCCGGCCACTGACCCAAAAGGTGTGGACATCACTGCTGCACCACCGGCCGGCCCCTTTCATGTTCCAGTGGCAACCTGCAGTTGAGTGCAGTGGGACTTGAATATGGTACTTGAGCCCATCTATGGCACTGTGTAGATGAGGCCAGGTGTTTTTTGTTTGCACTGTGATGTCAGAGGATTTGTCATAATTGTGTCTCTGCTATCCCAACAATATTCATGGACACAGGGTTCCAGAGCATGCTTGGAGCAGTCTTATAACTCGCCCTTCCCAGTTAGCAAAGGTTTGACCTTCGCTGCTTTTTGGCTTGTGAATTACTGTGACTTTCAAACGTTCAAGCAGACTCTGTCTAAAGACTGACATCATCTTTCATTGTGGATTATCCAGGTGTGATTTCTGTTCGCCTTCCATTTTCTGGGACCTTTTTTTCTTTTCTATAATATACTCATCATGGTCTTTCTCAGCTATGTCCCTTAGACATGCTTATCAGTTCGTTCTCCTTCATTCCAAGTGATTAATTTTGAATTTCTCTAATAACCGTATGTTCTCTAGGCCGAGATGTGAGTGCTTTCGTGACTCTTGGTTGTTGTCTTTGAATTTGCACCGGTCACTTGAAGGAGTCTTTGCTGTCCTAGCCTACGTCAAACTAAGCACTGACAACACGTGGTCATCTGGGTTGGTTTGACATCCTGAGGTCAGAAACTATAAATTCGAGGTGGTCCTGGCATCCCCCTTCAGGGACACAATGTTTCCAAGACAAATTAGACGAATCTGATGAATTCCTCTCTCCAGGAAAGATATTTTTCTGTCTCCTTTCCGGATTTGGGAAGTTTCGAACTTCACCCCTGATTATGGAACGTTCCCCTAGGTTCCGTCTAGATACGGGCTTACTTTATTTCTATAGGCTGTGCCATTTGTTTGCCTTACATCCTCAGCCCTGGCCTGTTTATTTTTCTTGAAACAGAATTGTAATGTTCTAATTTTCAGCCCACTTCCTTACATGTGGTGTCAAAACACATAATCAATAATCCTTCTACGGCAAGAGGTAGGGGGAGAGAATTTTGATGAAGGCAAACTGAGCACACTAGCCTGGGAGGGCAGCCTTCACGAAGGAACGAAGCCCTGTGGAAAAGGGTGCTTTCAGCACCCTTGTAGAGCACTTCAAAACAAAGAGACATACCCCAAGTGTGACAGGGCTCCATTCCTTCAAGGCTTCCAAGACATCTCTTGGGACACATTAGCATGTACCCAGGGGGCCCCCGTGACGCCAGAGCTATATAAAGTGAGACTGATCTGCAAAGAATGCCAGGGGCCTAGGAAAGGAGGCATCGATTCTTCTCTGCAACGTCCTCAAGACATCATTCTTGACTTTGGCTTATGCTTAAGGCAGAAGGACCACGTAGGTCTGATAAGGCCCAAGACTGGCCTCTTGCTTCCAATCAAGTTGCAAGCTTGAATCAGCATGGCCTCCCCATAGACTTGAATAGATGACAATGTTCTCCTCTCGGTGCTTGTCCCTCTATTCTCGCTTCTTGCCAAGGATTCCTTTCTTACCCCTTGAATCAGCATCTGTTTTATGTCTTCCATTTTCTGTGTCCGCTTTCTGTTTCTCAAAGCTGTTTCTGGGTATCCCTCCCTTTAATAGTCTAGCCTAGGCCAATCCTCAGTCTGTAACCGTGCGGACATCTTGTCGGACATGATCCTCGTGATGTCATAAACAACCTCAAAATTCGAAGTTGTCCTGACAACCTGCGTGCACACAGAGTTTCAGAGCCATCTCAGGCCAGTCTGACTCCTCACCCTTTCCTGGTAGGATAGTTTTCCTTTTTCTCGATTTCTTGTCGGTTTCTGACTTTCTCCTCGAACTTTGTAAGGCCTGCTACATTCTCTCTAGACACTGGTTTCTGTCCTGTAAGATTATCCTGGGTTTTATCCCTTATTTTATGTAGATGGCCAAGTGGGTGGACGTTCCCCAGAGAAAGTCCTGGACTCCCTCCCAAGTTGAAGTTGCCCGGGCAGTCCTCTGATGCGCAATGATCGTGCCATCTCCTAGCACTCTGCCGATTCCACCTTGGCAGGTCCCATGTTTTCCTTCCTTCTTCCTCTGGGGAAGTGTACCAGATGCATTCATGGATTGTAAAAACCTCACGGATCCTTTTCTGGTGCGTATTGATAAGGTGACCTCACCATTGCTACTTATTTTATGATCCCTGTCCGCACCGTACCATGAAATCTATATTTCCTAACACTGCTAATGTGATCTGCACCCGTGATGTGAAACAGTGAGGCCTGGGCCGCCCAAGCAGAACGTGGGCACTTACGCGCTCCGCCACAGGGCCGGCCCTGAATTGGACTTTTGGACCAACCTTTTGCCTGAGCTTGGGAACACGTGGGCCTGTTTGGATTATTCGTGAAGGTGATTAGTAGTAACATCCTGGATGGTAACCTTTTCCATTGGTGCATGGGTTTAGCACGCAGCATGTTCTGTGGGTAGTATTCCTCTTCATCTAATTGGAATGGTCTACCTTTCTGTAGCATCAGTACGCATTTTGAGGTGATTTTCCAGCCTTGGAAGTTCACCTTCTCTAATCTCTTTCAGCCCCAAAACTTTATGCCGTCATTCGGGACCCCATTTTGGATTTTTTGCTTTTAGGTGAATTTATTGCCGTAACCCTGCATTAGAACATCCTATATCTTTCCGATTTGCATCCTCATCGATGTAGACTTCCGTGTAGCTTACATCATCTTCCCCTGCGTAAGCCTAATAGCAGGCCCTCACCACACACTTGTGCCTCATCATCTGTTTCACCCTCTCACACCTCCCCGCTTTGTCTCTGGGAACCCCCAATCAAATGACCCATGCCACCTGTTCCTTACTGCTTGTTTTTTCTTCTCCTCTTAAGTGAGTTCCTACGGTATTTGCCTTTCTCCCTGGGGTTTGTTTCACTTTCCTAAAACCCTCACAGCCATTCTGGTGGTCACAAATGGCTGGATTGCATCCTTGGTTCTGGCTGACTGGTATGCCATTGCGTGGCTATAGCCGATCTTCCTTCTGCACTCGTCCCTTGCTGTGCTCCAGGAAGGCTTCCAAGTCTTGGGTAGTGGGAGCGAAGCTGTGGTGAACTCAGCGGTGCACAGGTCTTTATGCAGTAGTGTCTCCGAGTTCTTTGGATCAACACGCCGCAGAGGAATAGCTGGATCATATGGGACATGGATTCTTCAAGTTCTGAGGCAGTTCCACACCACTTGGCGTAGTGGCTGCACTGGTCTGCACTCCCACCAACGGTGCAGGAGGCTTCCCTTCTCTCCACCTCCTCTCTGACACTTGTTGCTTCCTGTCTGGTTTCTTATAGCCATTCTGACCACAGAGAGCTGCTGTGCCCTTGCAGTTTGCATTTGCATTGGCCTGAGACTTAATGATGGTGAACAAGTTTTCACGCACCCATTGACCCTCTTTCGATCTTCTTGGCAGAAATCTCTGTTTCCATCTTTTGCCCAGGTTTTCATTGGCTTGTTGTGTTTCTTCTTGTGGATACGTGCGAGTTGATTGCATCTTTGGGCGTTTCTCCCCTTGTCCGATGTGTGGTTTGCAAAGATCCTCTCCCAGTCGTCCTATCTTTGCATTCAGTCGATGGTTTCCTTCACTGGGCAGAAGCGTCCGCATTTGACGTGGTCCCGTTGGTTTCTTGTTGACTTGGTTGCCCTTGCCCAGTCGGACTTGCTTCTTCCAAACAGGCGGCTCAGACAGATGGCAAAGAGCACTCTGCCTAGGTCTTCTGCTACAAGGTTCACGGTTTCAAGTCTGCCATTCAAGGCTTTGATCCATTTCAGGTGGTGTGTGTGCCAGGTGTAACATCATGGTGTACTCTCGTTGTGTTCCATGTGGCTGTGCAGGCTTCCCAGCACCATTTATGGTAGAGACTCTCCTTTCTCCGCTGTCTCCTCTTGGCTCCCTGGTCGAAAATGGGCTGTCCATGTACGTTTGAGTTGGGCTCTGGGTTCTCGATTCTGTTGCATGGGTCTGTGTGCCTGTTTTGGGGCCCAGACTGTGCCGTCTCGGTACCTAGTGCTTCGTCCTATATGTTGAAATTGGAAAGTGTGCCATGTCCTGCTTTTTTCGTTTTCCTGAGGATTCCTTTGCCTAGTCAGGGTCTCTTGTTGCTGGCTAGAAACTTTAGGATTCCCTCTTCTGTCTCTGTGGGAAACATTGCTGCAACTTTGACTGGGATTGCATGGAATCCAGAGATTCCTTGCTGTGGCATGGACGTTTCAAGTGTGTTGATGCTTCCATTCCTAGATCCTGGAATCTCCTTCTTTCTCCTTGTGTCTTCTTGAATTTCTTTCCCCCAACGTTTGTTAGTTTTCCATTGACATGGCTTTCACCTGTTTTGCTAAGTTTCTTCATAGAGATCTCATCCTTCTCACTGGCATGCAGTTTTTCACTTTTTCTTTTCAGCTTCAGTGTTTCTATTCTTTGCAACTTTGAATTGGTTTTGTTTTGGCAGAAGTGCATCGCTGAGCTCACATCTGCTGGCAATGCTCCTGTATTTGCTGTGGAAGTCTGGCCCTGTCTACCGTCCCTTCCCATCTGCCTCTACACTACTTCGGACGCCTGCCCCAGAATGACTGAAGCAGTGGTGAGCAGGCTCACCCGAGTGTCCACCCGGCCCACCCCGTGCCACCGACCCAGAAGGTGCGGACTTCACCATTGCACCACCGGCCACCCCCTTTCATGTTCCATTGGCAACCTGCAGTTGAGGGCATGGGACTTGAATATGCTACTTGAGCCCAACTCGGGCACTGTGTAGATGAGGCCAGGTTGTTTTTTGGGTCCACTGCGATGTCAGAGGATTTGTCATAATCGTGTCTCTGCTGTCCCGGCAAGCTTCATGGACACACGGTTTCCTGGCCCGCTTGGAGCAGTCTCATAACTCACCCTTCCCACTTAGCCCAGGCTTGACCTTCGCTGACGTCTTTTGGCTTGTGAATTTCTCTGACTTTCAAACGTTCAAGCAGAGTCTGTCTAAAGACGGACATCATCTTTCATTGTGGATTATCCATGTGTGATTTCTGTTCACCTTCCATTTTCTGGGACCTTTTTAATTTTCCATAGTATACTCGTTATGGTCTTTCTCAGCTATCTCTCTTAGATATTGTTATCGGTCCGATCTCCTTCAGTCCAAGTGATTAATTTTGTATTTCTCCAATAACCGTATGTTCTCTAGGCCAAGGTGTGAGTGCTTTCGTGCCTCGTGGTTGTTTTCTTTGAATTTGCACTGGTCACTTGTAGGAATCTTTGCTATCCTGGACCAGGTCAAACTAAGCAGTGAGAACCCGTGGTCATCTGGGTTGGTTTGACATCCTGAGATCAGAAACTCCTAATTGGAGGTGGTCCTGGCAACCCCCTTCAGGGACACAATGTTTCTGAGGCAAATTAGACAAATCTGATGAATTTCACTCTCCAGGAAAGATATTTTTCTGTCTCTTTACTGGATTTGGGAAGTTTCGAACTTGACCCCTGATCGTCTAACTTTACCCTAGATTCCGTGTAGATACGGGCTTACTTTACTTCTATATGCTGTGCCATTTGTTTGCCTTACATCCTCAGCCCTGGCCTGTTTATTTTTCTTGAAACAGAATTGTAATGTTTTAACTTTCAGCCAACTTCCTTACATATGGTGTCAAAACACATAATCAATAATTGTTCTGCTGCAAGTGGTAGGGGGAGAGAATTTCACTGGAGCCAAACTGAGCACTCTAGACTGGGAGGACAGCCTTCACAAGGGAACCAAGCCCAGTGGAAAAGGGTGCTTTTCAGCACACTTGTGGAGCACTTCTAAACAAGGAGACATACCCCAAGCATAACAGAGCTCCATTCCTTCAAGGCTTGAAAGACATCTCTTGGGACACATTAACATGTACCCAGTGGGACCCTGTGACGGCAGAGCTATGGAAAAAAAGACTGATCTTCAAAACGTGCTAGGGGCCTAGGAAAGGATGCAATGATTCTTCTATTCAATGTCCTCAAGACATCAATCTTGACTTTGGATTATGCTTAAGGCAGAAGGACAACGTAGGTCTGATAAGGCCCAAGTCCGGCCTCTTGCTTCCAATCAAGTTGCAAGCTTGAATCAGCATGGCCTCCCCATTGACTTGAATAGATGACAACGTTCTCCTCTCAGTGCTTGCCCCTCTCTTCTTGCTTCTTGCCAAGGATTCCTTCCTTTTCCCTTGAATCAGACTCTGTTTTATCTTTTCCAGTTTCTGTGCCCGCTTTCTGTTTGTCAAAGCTGTTTCTGGGTATCTCTCTCTTTAATAGCCTAACCTAGGCCAATCCTCAGACTGGAACCATGCGGCCATCTTGGGAGACATGTCCACTGTTCTGTCATAAACAACCTCAAAATTCTAAGTTGTCCTGACAACCTCCATGCACACAGAGTTTCAGAGCCATCTCAGTCCAATGTGACACCTCACCCTTTCCAGGTAGGATAGTTTTCCTATTTCTGGATTTCTTGTCGGTTTCTAACTTTCTCCGCGAACTTCAAAAGTCCTGCTACATTCTCTCTAGACACTGGTTTCTTTCCTGTAAGATTATTCTGGGTTTAACCTCTTACATCTTTTGTAGATGTCCAAGTGGGAGGACCTTCCCTAGATAAAGTCCTGGATTCCCTTCCAAGTTGAAGTTGCCCAGGCAATCCTCTGATGCACAATGATCGTGTCATCTCCTAGCACTCTGCCAATTCCACCTTGGCAGGTCCCATGCTTTCCTTCCTTCTGCCTTTGGCGAAGTGTACCAGATGAGTTCACATATTGTAATAGTCTCATGGTTCTTTATCTGGTGCATACTGATAACGTGTCCTCACAATTGCTACTTATTTATGATCTCTGTCTGCGTCGTACCATGAAATCTATATTTCCTAACACTACTAATGTGACGTGCACCCGTGGTCTGAACCAGTGAGGCCAGGGCCACCCAAGCGGAACGTGGGCACTTACCCGCTCCGCCACAGGGCCGGCCCTGAATTGGACTTTTGGACCAACCTTTTGCCTGAACTTGGGAAGACGTGGGCCTGTTTCGATAATTCGTGAATGTGATTAGTAGGAATATCATGGACGGTAACCTTTTCCCGTCGTTCACGGGTTTACCACAGATCATGATTTCTCGGGAGTATTCCTCTTCATCTAATTGGACTGGTCTACCCTTCAGTAGCATCAGTAAGCATTTGGAGGTGATTTTCCATGCTTGGAAGTTCACCTTCTCTAATCTCTTTCAGCCCCCAAAGCTTTATGCCGTCATTCTGGACCCCTTTTTGGATTTTTGATTTTTGGTGAATTTATTGCCATAGCCCTGCATGAGAACATCCTGTATCTTTCAGATTTGCATCCTCATCGATTTAGACTTCTTACATCATCTTCATCAGCGTAAGCCTAATCACAGGCCCTCACCAGACGCTTGAGCCTCATCATCTGTTTCACTCTCCCCCACTGCCCCGCTTTGCCTCTTGGTTCCCCCAATCACATGTCCAGTGCCACATTTTGAATATCACTTGCTTTATCTCCTCCTTGTAAGTGAGATGCTACGGTATTTGACTTTGTTCCTGGTGCTTGTTTCACTTACCCTAAAACCCTCACAGCAATTCTGGGGGTCACAAATGGCTGGATTGCATCCTTTGTTCCAGTTGTGTGGTATGCCGTTGTGTGGTTATAACATTTCTTCCTTCTGCATTCTCCCCTTGCTGGGCACCAGGGCAGCTTTCAAGTCTTGAATAGCGGGAGTAAGGCTCCGGTGAACTCCGAGGTGCACATGTCTTCATTCAGTACTGTTTCCGAGTTCTTTGGATAAACACGTCACAGAGGAATAGCTGGATCATATCAGAAATGGTTTCTTAAATTTCTGAGACAGTTCCACATGGCTTGGCCTGGTGGCTGCACCGGTTTACGCTCCCACCAGCAGTGCAGGAGGCTCCCTTCTCTCCACCTCCTCTCTGACACTTGTTGTTTCCTCTCTGGTTCCTTATAGCCATGCTGACCACAGTGAGCTGCCATGTCCATGCAGTTTAGATTTGCATTGGCCTTAGACTGAATGATGGTGAACAAGTTTTCATGCACATGTTCGCCCTCTTTTGATCTTCTTGGGAGAAGTCTCTGTTTCCATCTTTTGCCCAGGTTTTCATTGGCTTCTTGTTTTTTTTCTTGTGGAGACGTGCGAGTTGATTGCATCTTTGGGCTTTTCACCCCTTGTCTGATGTGTGGTTTGCAAACATCCTCTCCCAGTTGTTATGCTGTCTTGGCATTGAGTCGATGGTTTCCTTGACTGGGCAGAAGCGTGTGCATTTGATGTGGTCCCGTTTGTTTCTTGTTTCCTTTGTTGCCCTTGCCCAGTCGGACATGCTTCTTCCAAATAGGCTTCTCACTCAGATGACAAAGAGCAGTGTGCCTAGGTCTTCTTCTACAAGGTTCACGGTTTCTAGTCTGCCATTCAAGGCTTTAATCCATTTCGAGGTGGTATGTGTGCCAGGTGTAACATCATGATCTTTCCTCGTTGTGTTCCATGTGACTATGCAGGCTCCCCAGCACCGCTTATTGAAGAGATTCTCCTTTCTCCACTGTCTCCTCTTGGCTCTCTGCTCGAAAAGGGGCTGTCCATGTACGCTTGAGTTGGGCTCTTGGCTCTTGATTCTGTTGCATGGGTCTGTGTGCCTGTTTTGGGGCCCAGACTGTGCCGTTTCGGTACCTAGTGCTTCGTCCTCTATGTTGAAATCAGAAAGTGTGACACGTGCTGCTTTGTTCATTTCCCTGAGGATTCCTTTGTCTATTCAGTATCTCTTGTTGCTGGGTAGAAAGTTTAGGATTCTCTCTTCTATCTCTGTCGCAAATACTGCTGCAACTTTGACTGGGATTGAATGAAATCCAGAGACTCCTTTCTCCAGTATGGACGTTTCAAGTGTTTTAATTCTTCCATTCCCAGATCGTGGAATATCCTTCGTTCTCCTTGTGTCTTCTTGAATTTCTTTCCCCAAATGTTTGCTAGTTTTCGATTGACATAGCTTTCACATGTTTTGCTAATGTTCTTCTTACAGATCTTATTCTTCTCACTGGCAAGCTGTACTTTTTTTTTTTAGCTGCAGTTTTTCTATTCTGTGCCACTTTTAATTGGTTCTGTTTTGGCAGAAGTGCATCGTTGAGCTCACATCTGCTGGCAACGCTCCTGTATTTGCTGTGGAAGTCTGGCCCTGTCTAACGTCCCTTCCCATCTGCCTCTACACCACCTGGGATGCCAGCCCCAGAATGACTGAAGCCGTGGTGTGCAGGCTGACCCCAAGGATACCACCCAGTCCACCCTTGGGCCACCGACCCAGAAGGTGCAAAACTCACTGCTGCACCATCGTCCGGCGTCTTTCATGTTCCATTGCCAACTTGCAGTTGGGACATCAATATGCTACTTGAGCCCAACTCTGGCACTGTGTAGTTGAGACCAGGTTGTTTTTCGGGTCCACTGTGATGTCAGAGGATTTGTCATAATTGTGTCTCTGCTGTCCCAGCAAGTTTCATGGACACAGGGTTTCAGAGCCCGCTTGGAGCCGTCTCATAAGTCACCCTTCCCATTTAGCTAGGTTTGACCTTCGCTGCCGTTTTTTGGCTTGTGAATTTCTGTGACTTTCAAACGCTCCAGCAGAGTCTGTCTAAAGACTGACATCTTTCATTGTGGATAATCCAGGTGTGATTTCCATTCGCCGTGCTTTTTCTGGGACCTTTTTTTCTTTTCTATAGTATAATCATAATGGTCTTTCTCAGCTATCTCCCTTAGACATGCTTATCAGTCCGTTCTCCTTCATTCCAAGTGATTAATCTTGTGTTTCTTTAATAACCGTATGTTATGTACGCCGAGGTGTGAGTGCTTTCGTGACTCTTGGTTATTGTCTTTGAATTTTCACCGGTCACTTGTAGGAATCTTTGCTATCCTAGCCTAGGTCAAACTAAGCACTGAGAACACATGGTCATCTGGGTTGGTTTGACATCCTAATCAGAAACTCCAAATTCTAGTTGGTTCTGGCAAACCCCTTCACGGACACAATGTTCCCGAGACAAATTAGACAAATCTGATGAATTCCTCTCTCCAGGAAAGATATTTTTCTGTCTCTTTTCTGGATTTGGGAAGTTTCAAACTTGACCCCTGATCCTAGAACATTCCCCTAGATTTCCTCTAGATACAGGCTTACTTTATTTCTATAGGCTGTGCCATTTGTTTGCCTTACATCCTCAGCCCTGGCCTGTTTATTTTTCTTGAAACAGAATTGTAATGTTCTACTTTTCAGCCCACTCCCTTACATATGGTGTCAAAACACACACTCTATAATTCTTCCACGGCACGAAGTAGGGGGAGAGAATTTCATTGGTGCAAAACTGACCACTCTAGCCTGGGAGGGCAACCTTCACAAAGGAACTAAGCTCTCTGCAAAAGGGTGATTTTCAGCACACCTGTAGAGCCCTTCCACTCAAAGAGACATACCCCAAGCATAAGAGGGCTCCATTCCTTCAAGGCTTCCAAGACATCTCTTGGGACACATTAGCATGTGCCCAGTGGGCCCCCATGTCACCTGAGCTATGGAAAGTGAGATTGATCTTCAAAGCATGCTAGGGGCCTAGGAAAGGAGGCATCGATTCTTCTCTTCAATGTCCTCAAGACGTCATTGTTGACTTTGCATTATGCTTAAGGCAGAAGCACACTGTAGTTCTGATGAGCCCCAAGTCCGGCCTCTTGTTTCCAATCAAGTTGCAAGCTTGAGTAAGCATGGCCTGCCCATAGACTTGAATAGATGACAATGTTCTGCTCTCAGTGCTTGTCCCTCTATTCTCGCTTCTGGCCAAGGATTCCTCTCTTATCCCTTGATTCAGACTCTGTTTTATCTATTCCAGTTTCTGAGCCCACTTTCTGTTTTTCAAAGCTGTTTCTGGGTATCTCTCCCTTTAATAGCCTAGCCTAGGCCAATCCTCAGACTGCAACCATGCGGCCATATTGGGGGACAGGGTCACCGTGATGTCATAAACAACCTCAAAATTCTAAGTTGTCCTGACAACCTCCATGCACACAGATCTTCAGAGCCATCTCAGACCAGTCTGACTCCTCACCCTTTACAGGTAGGATAGTTGTCCTTTTTCTGGATTTCTTGTCAGTTTCTGACATTCTCCTCGAACTTCGAACAGGCTGCTACATTCTCTCTAGATACTGTTTTCTTTCCTGTAAGATTATCCTGTATTGTATCTCTTATATCTTTTGTAGATGGCCAAGTGTGTGGACCTTCCCCAGAGAAAGTCCTGGACTCCCTCCCAAGTTGAAGTTGCCCAGGCAATCCTCTGATGTGCAATGATCGTGTGATCTCCTAGCACTCTGCCTATTCCACCTTGGCAGGTCACATGTTTTCCTTCCCACTTCCTTTGGGGCATTGTACCAGATGACTTCATCGATTGTAATATTCTCATTGTTCTTTTTCTGGTGCATATTATTAAGGTATTCTCGCAATTGCTACTTATTTATCATCCCTGTCCGCACCGTACTATGAAATCTATATTTCTTAACACTGCTAATGTGATCTGCACCCGTGATGTGAAACAGTGAGACTCGGGCCGCCCAAGCGGAACGTGGGCACCTACCCTCTCCACCAATGACCAGCCCTTAATTGTACTTTTGGATCAACATTTTGCCTGATCTTGGGAAGACGTGGGCCTGTTTGTATTATTGTTGAAGGTGATTAGTAGTAACATCATGGACGGTAACATTTTCCCTTGGTTCATGGGTTTACCATGGATGATGGTTTCAGGGTAGTATTCGTCTTCATCTATTTTGAAAGGTCTACCTTTCTGTAGCATCATTAAGCATTTTGGGGTGATTTTCCATCCTTGGATGTTCACTTTCTCTAATCTCTTTCAGCCCCCAAAGCTTCATGCCGTCATTCTGGACCCCTTTTTGGATTTTTAATTTTAGGTGAATTTATTGCCATACCCTGCATTAGAACATCCTATATCTTTCAGATTTGCATCCTCATGGATTTAACAATCTGTGTAGGTTACATCACCTTCACCAGCGTAAGCTGAATCACAGGCCCTCATCACACACTTGTGCCTCATCATCTCTTTCACCCTTCCCCACCCCTGCGCTTTGCCTCTGGGAACCAACAATCAAATGAGCCGTGCCACCTTTTGGATAGATCTCGTTTTTTCTTCTCCTTGTAAGTGAGATCCGACGGTATTTGACTTTCTCCCTGGGGCTTGTTTCATTTCCCCTAAAACCCTCACAGCCATTCTGGCGGTCACAAATGGCTGGATTGCCTCCTTTGTTCCGGCTGAGTGGTATGACATTGAGTGACTATAGCCCATCTTCCTTCTGCCTTCGTCCCTTGATGGGCACCAGGGCAGCTTCCAAGTCTTGGATAGTGTGAGTAAGGCTGTGCTGAACTCAGTGCTGCACATATCTTTATGCAGTAGTGTTTCCAAGTTCTTTGGATCAACACGCCACACAGGAATAGCTGGATCATATGGGACATGGATTCTTAAAGTTCTGAGGCAGTTCCACACCGCTTTGAGTAGTGGCTGCACCTGTTTCCACTCCCACCAGCACTGCAGGAGGCTTCCCTTCTCTCTACCTCCCCTGGACACTTGTTGTTTCTTGTCTGCTTCCTTATAACCATTCTGACCACAGTGAGATGCTATGTCCTTGCAGTTTGGGTTTGCCTTGGCCTGAGAATTAATGATGGTGAACAAGTTTTCATGCACCTGTTGGTCCTCTTTAGTTCTTCTTGGGAGAAATCTCTGTTTCCATCTTTTGCGCAAGTTTTCATTGGGTTCTTGTTTTTTTTCTTGTGGAGACGTGTGAGTTGATTGTATCTTTGGGCTTTTCACCCCGTGTCCGATGTGTGGTTTGCAAACATCCTTTCCCAGTTGTTGTGGTGTCTTTGCATTGGGTCGATGCTTTCCTTCACTGGGCAGAAGCGTGTGCACTTGATGTGGTCCCGTTTATTTCTTGTTTGCTTTGTTGCCCTTGCCCGGTCCGACATGCTTCTTCCAAATAGGCGGCTCAGACAGATGGCAAAGAGCACTCTGCCTATGTCTTCTCCTAGAAGGTTCATTTTTCAAGTCTGCCATTCAAGGCTCTTATCCATTTCAGGGTGGTGTGAGTGCCAGGTGTAATATCATGGTCTTTTCTCAATGTGTTCCATCTGGCTGTGCAGGTTTCCCAGCACCGCTTATTGTAGACACTCTCCTTTCTCCACTGTCTCCTCTTGGCTCTCTGCTTGAAAAGGGGCTGTCCATGTACTTTTGATTTGGGCTCTTGGCTCTCGATTCTTTTGCATGGGTTTGTGTGCCTGTTTCTGGGCCAAGACTGTGCTGTTGCGGTACCTAGCGCTATGTCCTCTATGTTGAAATCAGAAAGTGTGACACGTGCTGCTTTGTTCATTTCCCTGAGGATTCCTTTGTCTATTCAGTATCTCTTGTTGCTGGGTAGAAAGTTTAGGATTCTCTCTTCTATCTCTGTCGCAAATACTGCTGCAACTTTGACTGGGATTGAATGAAATCCAGAGATTCCTTTCTCCGGTATGGACGTTTCAAGTGTGTCAATTCTTCCATTCCTAGATCCTGGAATATCCTTCTTTCTCCTTGTGCCTCTTGAATTTCTTTCCCCAAACGTTTGCTAGTTGTCAATTGAAATAACTTTCACCTGTTTTGCTAAGTTTCTTCATAGAGATCTTATTCTTCTCACTGGCAGGCTGTATTATTTTTTTTTTTAGCTTTGGTTTTTCTATTCTTTGCAACTTTGAATTGGTTTTGTTTTGGCAGAAGTGCATCGCTGAGCTTACATCTGCTTGCTACGCTATTGTACATGCTGTGGAAGTCTGGCCCTGTCTAACATCCTGTCCCCTCTGACTCTACACTACCTCGGATGCCTGCCCCTCAGTGACTGAAGCAGCGGTGAGCAGGCTCACGCCCAGGAATCCACCCGACCCACCTCGGGCTACCTACGCAGTAGGTGTGGACCTCACTGCTGCACCACCGGCCGGTCGCTTTCATGTTCCATTGGCCACCTGCAGTTGACTGCAATGGGACTTGAATATGCTACTTGAGCCCAACTCTGGCACTGCGTAGATGAGGCCAGGTTGTTTTTCACGTACAGTGTGATTTCAGAGGATTTGTCATAATTGTGTGTCTTCTGTCCCACCAAGCTTCATGGACACAGGGTTTCAGAGCCCGCTTGGAGCAATCTCATAACTCACCCTTCCCAGTTAGCCCATGCTTGACCTTTGCTGCCATTTTTTGGCTAGTGAATTTCTCTGACTTTCAAACGTTCAAGCAGAGTCTGTCTAAAGACTGACATCTTTCATTGTGCATTATTCAGGTGTGATTTCTGTTTGCCTTGCATTTTCTGGGAGCATTTTTTCTTTTCCATAGTATACTCATCATGGTCTTTCTTAGCTATCTACCTTAGACATGCTTATCAGTCCGTTCTCCTTCAGTCCAAGTGATTAGGTTTGTATTTCTTTAATCACCGTATGTTCTCTAGGCAGAGGTGTGACTGCTTTCGTGATTCTTTGTTGTTCTCTTGGAATTTGCACCGGTCACTGGTGGCAATCTTCGCTATCCTAGCCTAGGTTAAACTAAGTACTGAGAACAAGTGGTCGTCTGGATTGGTTTGACATCTTGAGATCAGAAACTCCAATTTCGCAGGGGTCCTGGCAACACCCTCAAGGACATAATGTTTCAGAGACAAATTAGACAAATCTGATGAATTCCTCTCTCCAGGAAAGATATTTTTCTGTCTTTTTCCGGATTTGGGAAGTTTCAAGCTTGACCACTGATCCTTGAACGTTCCCCTAGGTTCCGTCTAGATACGGGCGTACTTTATTTCTATAGGGAGTGAACTTTGTTTGCCATACATCCTCAGCCCTGGCCTGTTTATTTTATTTGAAACAGAACTGTCATGTTCTAATTTTCAGCCAACTTCCTCACATATGGGGTCAAAACACATAATCAATAATCCATCTTAGGCAAGATTTAGGAGGAGAGAATTTGACTGGAGCCAAACTGAGCACTCCAGCCTGGGAGGGCAACCGTAACAAAGGAACAAATCCCTCTGGAAAAGGGTGCTTTTCAGCACACTTGTAGAGCCTTTCCAAACAAAGAGTCATACCCCAAGCATGACAGGGCTCCATTCCTTCAAGGCTTCCAAGACAGCTCTTGGGACACATTAGCATGTACCCAGTGGGCCCCAATGATGCCTGAGCTATGGAAAGTGAGACTGATCTTCAAAGGCTGCTAGGGGCCTAGGAATGGAGGCATCGATTCTTCTCTTCAATGTCCTCAAGACATCATTCTTGACTTTGGATTATGCTTAAGGCAGAAGCACACTGTAGTTCTGATGGGCCCCAAGTCCAGCCTCTTGTTTCCAATCAAGTTGCAAGCTTGAGTCAGCATGGCCTGCCCATAGACTTGAATAGATGACAATGTTCTGCTCTCAGTGCTTGTCCCTCTATTCTCGGTTCTGGCCAAGGATTCCTCTCTTATCCCTTGAATCAGACTCTGTTTTATCTCTTCCAGTTTCTGTGCCCGCTTTCTGTTTCTCAAAGCTGTTTCTGGGTATCTCTCCCTTTAATAGCCTAGCCTAGGCCAATCCTCATACTGTAACCATGCGGCCATATTGGGAGACAGGGTCACCGTGATGTCATAAATAACCTCAAAATTCTAAGTTGTCCTGACAACCTCCATGCACACAGAGTTTCAGAGCCATCTCAGACCAGTCTGACTCCTCACCCTTTCCAGGTAGGATAGTTGTCCTTTTTCTGGATTTCTTATCGGTTTCTAACATTCTCCTCGAACTTTGAAAAGGCTGCTACATTCTCTCTAGACACTGTTTTCTTTCCTGTAAGATTATCCTGGATTGTATCTCTTATATCTTGTGTAGATGGTGAAGTATGTGGCCTTTCCCCAGAGAAAGTCCTGGACGCCCTCCCAAGTTGAAGTTGCCCAGGCTATCCTCTGATGCGCAATGATCGTGTCATCTCCTAGCACTCTGCCAATTCCACCTTGGCAGGTCACATGTTTTCCTTCTTTCTTCCTTTGGGGAAGTGTACCAGATGCCTTCATAGATTGTAATACTCTCAAGGTTCTTTTTCTGGTGTGTATTGATAACGAATCCTCACAATTGCTACTTATTTATGATCTCTGACGGCACCGTACCATGAAATCTATATTTCCTAACACTAATCATGTGATCGGCACCCGTGATGTGAAACAGTGAGACCCAGGCCACACAAGTGGAATGTGGGCACCTACCCGCTCCACCAATCGTCAGCCCTTAATTGTACTTTTGGATCAACATTTTGACTGAACTTGGGAAGACATTGGCCTATTTGGATTAGTCTTAAAGGTGATTTCTAGTAAAATCATTGACGGTAATATTTTCCCTTGGTTCATGGGTTTAGGACTGATCATGTTCTCTTGGTAGTATTCCTCTTGATCTATTTTGAATGGGCTACCTTTCTGTAGCATCAGTAAGCACTTTGAGGTGATTTTCCAACCTTGGAAGTTCACCTTCTCTAATCTCTTTCAGCCCCCAAAGCTTTATGCTATCATTCTGGACCCCGTTTTGGATTTTTGATTTTAAGTGAATTTATTGTCATAACCCTGCATTAGAACATCCTATATTTTTCAGATTTGCATCCTCATCGATTTAACTTCTGTGTAGGATACATCATCTTCACCAGCGTATGCCGAATCACAGACCCTCACCACACACTTGTGCCTAATCATCTCTTTCACCCTGCCCCACCCCCACGATTTGCCTCTGGGATCGCCGAGTCAAATGTCCCTTGCTACCTGTTGGTTAGCGCTTGCGTTTTCTTCTTCTCCTAAGTGAGATCCTACGGTATCTGACATTCTCCCTGGGGCTTCTTTCGCTGCCCCTAAAACCCTCACTGCTATACAGGTGGTCACAAATGGCTGGATTTCATCCTTTGTTCCGGCTGAGTGGTATGCCATGGTGTGGTTATAGCCCATATTCCTTCTGCATTCATCCCTTGCTGTGCACCAGGGCGGCTACCAAGTCTTGGATAGCGAGATTAAGGCTGTGGTGAACTCAGCTGTGCACGTGTCTTTATGCTGTAGTGTTTCCCAGTTCTTTGGATAAACATGCCGCAGAGGAATAGCTGGATCGTATGGAACATGGATTCTTAAATTTCTGATGCAGCTCCACATGTCTTGGCTTAGTGGATGCACCGGTTTACACTCTCACCAGCAGTACAGGAGGCTTCCCTTCTCTCCACCTCCCCTCTGACAGTTGTGGTTTCCTGTCTGCTTCCTTATAGCCATTCTGACCACAGTGAGATGCTATGTCCTTGCAGTTTGGATTTGCCATGGCCTGAGATTTAATGATCGTGAAGAAGTTTTCATGGACTTGTTGGCCCTCTTTAGTTCTTCTTGGGAGAAATCTCTGTTTCCATCATTTGCCAAGGTTTTCATTGGGTTCTTGTTTTTTTTTTCTTGTGGAGACGTGTGAGTTGATTCTATCTTTGGGCTTTTCACCCCATGTCCAATGTGTGGTTTGCAAACATCCTCTCCCAGTTGTTATGCTGTTTTGGCATTGAGTCGATGGTTTCCTTCACTGGGCAGAAGCGTCCGCATTTTATGTGGTCCCGTTTGTTTCTTGTTTCCTTTGTTGCCATTTCACAGTCAGACATGCTTCTTCCAAATAGGCGGCTCAGACAGATGGCAAAGAGCACTCTGCCTATGTCTTCTCCTACAAGGTTCATAGTTTGAAGTCTGCCATTCAAGGCTATAATCCATTTCGAGGTGGTGTGTGTGCTACGTGTAACATCATGGTGTACTCTCGTTGGGTTCCATGTGGCTGTGCAGGCTTCCCAGCACCGTTTATTATAGAGACTCTCCTTTCTCCGCTGTCTCCTCTTGGCTCCCTGGTCGAAAATGGGCTGTCCATGTACGTTTGAGTTTGGCTCTGGGCTCTCGATTCTGTTGCATGGGTCTTGTGCATGTTTTTGGGCCAAGATTGTGCCATTTCGGTAACTAGCGCTTCATCCTCTATGTTGAAATCAGAAAGTGTAACACGTCCTGCTTTGTTCGTTTTCCTGAGGATTCCTTTGCCTAGTCAGGGTCTCTTGTTGCTGGCTAGAAACTTTAGGATTCCCTCTTCTGTCTCTGTGGGAAACATTGCTGCAACTTTGACTGGGATTGCATGGAATCCAGAGATTCCTTTTTCCGGTATGGACGTTTCAAGTGTGTTAATTCTTCCATTCCTAGATCCTGGAATATCCTTCTTTCTTCTTGTTTCTTCTTGAATTTCTTTACCGAAACGTTTGCTAGTTTTCGATTGACATAGCTAACACCTGTTTTGCTACGATTCTTCATAGAGGTCTTTTTCTTCTAACAGGCAAGCTGGTTTTTTTTTTTTTTCAGAGTCAGTTTTTATATTCTGTGCAACTTTTAATTGGTTTTATTTTGGCAGAAGTGCATCGCTGTGCTCACATCTGCTGGCAATGCTCCTGTATTTGCTGTGGAAGTCTGGCCCTGTCTAACGTCCCTTCCCATCTGCCTCTACACTACCTCGGACGCCTGCCCCCCAGTGACTGAAGCAGTGGTGAGCAGGCTCACGCCCAGGATTCCACCCGGCCCACCCCAGTCAACTGTCACAGTAGTTGCGAGCCTCACTTCTGCACCTCTGGCCGTCCGCTTTCCTGTTCCATTGGCCACCTGCAGTTGACTGCAATGGGACTTGAATATGCTTCTTGAGCCCAACTCTGGCACTGTGTAGATGAGGCCCGTTTGTTTTTCGCGAACATTGTGATGTCAGAGGATTTGTCTTAATTGTGTGTCTTCTGTCCCACCAAGCTTCATGGACACAGGGTTTCAGAGCCCGCTTATAGCAGTCTCATAACTCACCCTTCCCAGTTAGCCCAGGTTTGACCTTCGCTGCCGTTTTTTGGCTAGTAAATTTCTCTGACTTTCAAAGGTTCAAACAGAGTGTGTCTAAAGAGTGACATCTTTCATTGTGGATTATTCAGGTGTGATTTCTGTTCGCCTTCCATTTTATGGGAGCATTTTTTCTTTTCTATAGTATACTTGTCATGGTCATTCTCAGCTATCTCCCTTAGACATGCTTATCAGTCTGTTCTCCTTCAGTCTAAGTGATTAGTTTTGTATTTCCTTAATCACTGTATGTTCTCTAGGCCGAGGTATGACTGCTTTCATGATTCTTGGTGGTTCCCTTTGAATTTTCACACGTCACTAGTAGCAATCTTTGATACCATAGCATAGGTCAAACAAAGCACTGAGAACATGTGGTCATCTGGTTTGGTTAGACATCCTGAGATCAGAAACTCCAAATTCGTGGGGGTCCTGGCAACATCCTTCACGGACACAATGTTTCCGAGACAAATTAGACAAATCTGATGAATTCCTCTCTCCAAGAAAGATATTTTTCTGTCTTTTTCCGGATTTGGAAAGTTTCGAACTTGACACCTGATCCTTGAATGTTCTCCTAGATTTCCTCTAGATACGGGCTTACTTTACTTCTATAGGCTCTGCCATTTGTTTGCCTTACATCCTCAGCCCTGGCTTCTTTATTTTTCTTGAAACAGAATTGTAATGTCCAAATTTTCAGCCAACTTCCTTACATATGGTGTCCAAACACATAATCAATAATCCTTCTACAGCACAAAGTAGGGGGAGAGAATTTGATTGGAGCCACACTGAGCACACTAGAGTGGGAGGGCAGCCTTCACGAAGGAACGAAGCCCTCCGGAAAAGGGTGCCTCTCAACACACTTGTAGAGCCCTTACAAACAAAGAGACATAGCCCAAGCATGACAGGGGTCCATTCCTTCAATGCTTCCAAGACATCTCTTGGGACAGATTAGCATGTACCCAGTGGTCCACCATGACGCCTGAGCTATGGAAAGTGAGACAGATCTTCAAAGAATGCTACGGGCCTGGGAAAGTAGGCATCAATTCTTCTCTTCAATGTTCTCAAGACATTCAGTCATTGTGTGGCCGGCTTCCAAGGTAGTGCAGAGGCAGAAGGGAAGGGACGTTAGACAGGGCGAGACATCTTGCCAGTGAGAAGAATTAGATCTCTATGAAGAACCTTAGCAAAACAGGTGAGAGCCATGTCAATCTTAAACTAGCAAACGTTTTGGGAAAGAAATTCATGAAGACACAAGGAAAAAGAAGGATTTTCCAGGATCTAGGAATGGAAGAATTAACACACTTGAAAGCTCCGTACCGGAAAAAGGAATCTCTGGATTCCATGCAATCCCAGTCAAAGTTGCAGCAACACTTGCCACAGAGATCGAAGAGAGAATCCTAAAATTTCTAGGCAGCAACAAGAGACCCTGAATAGGCAAAGGAATCCTCAGGAAAACGAAAAAAGCAGGACGTGGCACACTTTCCGATTTCAACATATAGGACGAAGCACTAGGTACCGAGACGGCACAGTCTGGGCCCCAAAACAGGCACACAGACCCATGCAACAGAATCGAGAACCCAGAGCCCAACTCACACGTACATGGACAGCCCATTTTCGACCAGGGAGCCAAGAGGAGACAGCGGAGAAAGGAGAGCCTGTACCATAAACTGTGCTGGGAAGCCTGCACAGCCACATGGACACAACGAGAGTACACCATGATGTTACACGTGGCACACACACCACCTCGAAATGGATTAAAGCCTTGAATGGCAGACTTGAAACCGTGAACCTTGTAGGAGAAGACCTACGCAGAGTTCTCTTTGCCATCTGTCTGAGCCGCCTATTTTGAAGAATCATGTCTGACTGGGCAAGGTCAACAAAGGAAACAAGAAACAAACGGGACCACATCAAATGCACACGCTTCTGCCCAGTCAAGGAAACCATCAACTCAATTCGAAGACAGCACAACAACTGGGAGAGGATGTTTGCAAACCAGACATTGGACAAGTGGTTAAAAGACCAAAGATGTAATCAACTCGCACAACTCCACGAGAAAAACAACGAGAAGCCAATGAAAACCTGGGCAAATGATGGAAACAGAGATTTCTCCCCAGAAGATTGAAAGAGGGCCAAAAGGTGCATGAAAACTTGTTCATATCATTAAGTCTCAGGCCAATGCAAATGCAAACTGCAAGGACACAGCAGCTCACTGTGGTCAGAATGGCTATAAGAAAGCAGACAGGAAACAAGTGTCAGAGAGGAGGTGGAGAGAAGGGAAATCTCCTGCACTGCAAGTGGGAGTGGAAACCTGTGCAGCCAATATGGCAAGCAGTGTGGAACTGCGTCAGAAATTTAAGAATCCATGTCCCATATGATCCAGCTGTTCCTCTGAGGCGTGTTTGTCCAAAGAGCTCAGAAACACTACCTCATAAGGAGACGTGCACCACTGATTTCACTACAGCCTTAGTCCCGCTATCCAAGACTTGAAAGCCGCCCTGGTGCCCAGCAAGGGAAGAATGCATAAGGAAGATGGGCTATACCCGCACAATGGCATACCACTCAGCTGGAACAAAGGTTGCATTCCAGCCATTTGTGACACCCAGAATGGCTGTGAGGGTTTTAGGGGAAGTGAAACAAGCCCCAGGGAGAACGTCAAATACCATAGGATCTCTCTTACAAGGAGAAGAAAAAGCAAGCACTAAGCAACAGGTGGCACGGGACATTTTATTGGGAGTTCCCTGATGCAGAGCGGGGTGGTGGGGGAGGGTGAAAGAGATGATGATCACCAGTGTGCAGTGAGGGGTTGTGATTCAGCTTTAGCTGGTGAAGATGATGTAACCTACACAGAAGTCTAAACCAATGAGGATGCAAATCTGAAAGATATAGGATGTTCTAATGCAGGGTTATGGCAATAAATTCACCTAAAATCAAAAATCCAAAACGGGGTCCAGAATGACGTCATAATGCTTTTGGTGCTGAAAGCGTTTAGAGAAGGTGAACTTCCAAGGATGGAAAATCACCTCAAAATTCTTACTGATTCTACAGAAAGGTAGACCATTCCAAATAGATGAAGAGGAATACTACCCACAGAACATGATGCGTGCTAAACCCATGAACCAAGGGAAAATGTTACCGTCCATGAAGTTAATAGAAATCACCTTCACGAATAATCCCAACAAGCCCACGTCTTCCCAAGTTCAGACAAAAGGTTGGTCCAAAATAAGAATTCAGGGCCGGCTTTGTGGTGGAGTAAGTGCCCACCTTCCACTTGGGCGGGCGGGGCCTCACTGTTTCACATTACGGGTGCAGATCACTTTAGCAGTGTTAGGAAATACAGATTTCATGGTACGGTGTGGACAGATATCATAAATAAGTAGCAATTCTGACGATACGTTATCAATTCGCACCAGAAAGAGCTCCATGAGAATATTACAATCAATGAACGCATCTGGTACACTTCCCCAAAGTAAGAAGGAAGGAAGACATGTGACCTGCCAAGGTGGAATTGGCAGAGTGCTAGGAGATGATACGATCATTGCACATGAGAGGATTGCCTGGGCAACTTAAACTTGGGAAGGAGTCCAGGACTTTCTGTGGGGATGGTCCACCCACTTGGCCATCTACACAAGACATAAGAGATACAACCAAGGATAATCTTATACTGGAAAGAAACCAGTGTCTAGGAAAGGAGGCATCGATTCTTCTCTTCAATGTCCTCAAGACATCATTTTTGACTTTGGATTATGCTTAAGGAAGAAGGACAACATAGTTCTGATAGGGCCCAAGTGTGGCATCTTGTTTCCAATCAAGTTTCAAGCTTGAATCAGCATGCCGTCCCCATAGACTTGAATAGATGACAATGTTCTCCTCTCACTGCTTGTCCCTCTATTCTCCCTTCTTGCCAAGGATTCCTTTCTTATCCCTTGAATCAGAGTCAGTTTGATCTCTTCTACTTTCTGTGCCAGCTTTCTGTTTGTCAAAGATGTTTCTTGTTATCTCTCCCTTTAATAGCCTATCCTAGGCCAATCCTCAGACTGTAACCATGTGGCCCTCTTGGGGGACATGTTCACCATGATGTCATAAAGAACGTCCTAATTCTAAGTTGTCCTGACAACCTACATGCACACAGAGTTTCAGAGCTATCTCACACCAGTCTGACTCCTAACCCTTTCCAGAAAGGATAGTTTTCCTTTTTCTGGATTTCTTGTCGGTTTCTAACATTCTCCTCGAACTTTGAAAGGCCTAGCACAATCTCCCTAGACACTGGTTTCTTTCGTGTAAGATTATCCTGGGTTGTATCTCTTATATCTTGTGTAGGCGGCCAAGTGGGTGGACATTCCCCAGAGAAAGTCCTGGACTCCCTCCCAAGTTGAAGTTGCCCAGGCAATCCTCTGATGCGCAATGATCATGTCATCTTCTAGCAATCTGCCAATTCCACATTGGCAGGTCACATGTTTTCCATCCTTCTTCCTTTGGGGAAGTGTACCAAATGCGTACATAGATTGTAATAGTCTGGTGGTTCTTTTTCTGTTGTGTGTTGGTAAGCTATCCTCACAATGGCTACTTATTTATGATCTCTGTCTGCACCGTAGCATGAAATCTATATTTACTAACACTGCTAATGTGATCTGCACCCGTGATGTGAATCAGTGAGGCCCGGATGGCCAAAGCAGGACGTGGGCACTTACCTGGTCTACCACAGGGCCGGCCCTGAATTGTACTTTTGGACCAACCTTTAGCCTGAGCTTGGGAAAACGTGTGCCTGTTTGGATTATTCGTGAAGGTGATTAGTAGTAACATCATGGACAGTAACCCTTTCCTGTTGTTCATGGGTTTAGCATGGATCACGTTCTTTGGGGAGTATTCCTCTTCATCTCTTTGGAATGGTTTACCTTTCTGTAGCATCATTAAGAATTTTAAGGTGATTTTCCATCCTTGGAAGGTCACCTTCGCGATTCTTTTTCAGCCCCCAAAGTTTTATGATATCATTCTGGACCCCTTTTTGGATCTTTGACTTTTGCTGAATTTATTTCCATAAACCTGCATTAAAACATCCTATATCTTTCAGATAGCTTACATCATCGTCACCAGCGTAAGCCTAATCACAGGCCCTCACCACACTCTTGTGCCTCACCATCTCTTTCCCCCACCCCCCCCATTGACCTGCTTTGCCTCCGGAAATCCCCAATCAAATGTGCCATGCCACCTGTTCATCATCTGGGTAGGTTTGACATCCTGAGATCAGAAGCTCCAAATTCGAGGTGGACCATGAAACCCCCTTCATGGACACAGTGTCCTTCTGTCTTAAGTATAATCCAAAGTCAAGAATGTTCTCATGAGGACATTGAAGAGAAGAATCGATGCCTCCTTTCCTACGCCTCTAGCATTCTTTGAAGATCAGTCTCACTTTCCAAAGCTCTGGCCTCATGGGTTCCCACTGGGTACATGTTAATGTGTCTCTTTGTTAGGAAGGGCTTTACAAGTGTGCTGAAATGCACCCTTTTATACAGGGCTTCATTTCTTAGTGAAGGCAGTATGTCCATGAAAGGGGTTGACAGGACCCCGCGAATTTGGAGTTTCTGATCTCAGGATCTCAAATCAACCCAGATAACCACGTGTTCTCAGTGCTTAGTTTGACCCAGGCTAGGATAGCAAGCAGTCCTACAAGTGACTGGTGCAAATTCAAAGACAACAACCAAGAATCATGAAAGCACTCACACCTTGGACTAGAGAATATACGGTGATTTAAGAAATACAAAATTAATCATTACGAACTGAGGAGAACAGACTGATAAGCATATCTAAGGGAGATAGTTGAGAAAGACCATGACGAGTATAATATGGAAAAGAAAAAAGTTCCAGAAAATGGAAGGTGAACAAAAGTCACACCTGAATAATCCACAATGAGAGATGTCAGTCTTTACACAGACTCTGCTGGAACGTTTGAAAGTCAGAGAAATTCACAAGCCAAAAGACGGCAGCAAAGGTCAAACCTGCGCTAACTGGGAATGGTGAGTTATTAGACTGCTCCAAGCAGGCTCTGAAGCCCTGTTTCAATGAAGCCTGCTGGCACAGCATAGACACAATTATGACAAATCCTCTGACATCGCAGTGGACCCGAAAAACAACCTGGTCTCATCTACACAGTGCCAGACTTGGGCTCAAGTAGCATATACAAATCCCATTGTACTCAACTGCAGGTTGCCAACGGAACATGAAAGGGCCTGGCAGTGGTGCAGTAGTTAGGTCCACACCTTCCGGGTCGGTGGACCGGGGTGGGCTGGGTGGAATCCTGGGTGTGAGCCTACTAACCATTGTTTCAGTCATCCTGGATCTGGCGGCCAAGGTAGTGTAGAGGCAGATGGGAAGGGACGTTAGACAGGGCCAAATTTCCACAGCAAACACAGGAGCATTGCCAGCAGATGTGAGCTCAGTGATGCACTTCTGCCAAAACAAAACGGATTACAAGTTGCAAAGAATACAAAAACTGAAGCTCAAAAAAACAAAACAAAAGAAAACAAACATATTGACAGTAAGAAGAATAAGATCTATATGAAGAACCTTGGCAAAACAGGTGAAAGCCATGGCAATTCGAAAACAAGCAAATCTTTGAGGAAAGGAATTCCAGAAGACACAAGGAAAAAGAAGGATATTTCGGAATCTAGGAATGGAAGAATTAAGAGGAAGATGGGCTATAGCCAAGCAATTGCATACCGGAAACACTGAAGCTGAAAAGAAAAAGTGAAAAACTGCATGCCAGTGAGAAGGATGAGATCTCTATGAAGAAACTTAGCAAAACAGGTGAAAGCCATGTCAATGGAAAACTAACCAACGTTGGGGGAAAGAAATTCAAGAAGACACAAGGAGAAAGAAGGAGATTCCAGGATCTAGGAATGGAAGCATCAACACACTTGAAACGTCCATACCACAGCAAGGAATCTCTGGATTCCATGCAATCCCAGTCAAAGTTGCAGCAATGTTTCCCACAGAGACAGAAGAGGGAATCCTAAAGTTACTAGCCAGCAACGAGAGACCCTGACTAGGCAAAGGAATCCTCAGGAAAACGAAAAAAGCAGGACGTGGCACACTTTCCAATTTCAACATAGAGGACGAAGCACTAGGTACCGAGACGGCACAGTCTGGGCCCCAAAACAGGCACACAGACCCATGCAACAGAATCGAGAACCCAGAGCCCAACTCAAACGTACATGGACAGCCCACTTTCGACCAGGGAGCCAAGAGGAGACAGCGGAGAAAGGAGAGTCTCTATAATAAACGGTGCTGGGAAGCCTGCACAGCCCCATGGAACACAACGAGAGTACACCATGATGTTACACCTGGCACACACACCACCTGAAATGGATCAAAGCCTTGAATGGCAGACTTGAAACCATGAACCTCGTAGGAGAAGACCTAGGCAGAGTGCTCTTTGCCATCTGTCTGAGCCGCCTGTTTGGAAGAAGCAAGTCCGACTGGGCAAGGGCAACCAAGTAAACAAGAAACCAACGGGACCACATCAAATGCGGACGCTTCTGCCCAGTGAAGAAAACCATCGACTGAATACAAAGATAGCACAACTGGGAGAGGATGTTTGCAAACCACACATCGGACAAGGGGTGAAAAGCCCAAAGATGCAATCAACTCGCACGTCTCCACAAGAAAAAAAATGGCAAGCCAATGAAAACCTGGGCAAAAGATGGAAACAGAGATTGCTCCCAAGAAGATCAAAAGATGGCCAACAGGTGCATGAAGACTTGTTCACCATCATTAAGTCTCAGGCCAATGCAAATGCAAACTGCAAGGGCACAGCAGCTCACTGTGGTCAGAATGGCTATAAGTAACCAGACAGGAAGCAACAAGTGTCAGAGAGGAGGTGGAGAGAAGGGAAGCCTCCTGCACCGTTGGTGGGAGTGCAAACCGGTGCAGCCACTATGCCAAGCTGTGTGGAACTGCCTCAGAAGTTTAAGAATCCATGTCCCATATGATCCAGCTATTCCTCTGCAGCGTGTTGATCCAAAGAACTCGGAAACACTCCTGCATAAAGACCTGTGCACCGCTGAGTTCACCACAGCGTCTCTCCCACTACCCAAGACTTGGAAGCCTCTCTGGAGCACAGCAAGGGACGAGTGCAGAAGGAAGATCGGCTATAGTCAAACAATGGCACACCAGTCAGCCGGAACAAAGGATGCAACCCAGCCATTTGTGACCACCAGAATGGCTGTGAGGGTTTTAGGGAAGTGAAACAAGCCCCAGGGAGAAAGACAAATAGGAGTGAACCAAATATACTCATCTCAAATTAGATATGGTCCATCCTGTGTGTATCGATAAGTTGGGGACTTTACTGTTGGAACTTGTTTTGTTTGATACACCTGTGACAAGGCAAATCTAGTTAGTATTTGGACAGTAATATTGAAGGAAAATGTTTAATTGTGGCCAGGGAACTCTGAGGTGCCAGAGATAGATGGCAACAAGGAGACATTACGATTAGTAATAGATGAATCTTGCGGAAGAAAAGAGCTAGAATCTAGTATCCATGAATGGCTACTGTTGCTTCTACAGAAGCGTAATTTTCTGTTCTCTTAAATCATCCTCATTTTTACAAAAGGTAGCCAAATTATGATTAACACGTTTGCAAATAAAGTGTAGTTTCAATACAACTTGCTCCAATTATTTACATACGAGCAGAAAGAATCGGAATTGCTTATACAGGTTTTTTAAAATCTGCTTTGCTGGAATTTTTTCTGAGGAGTCTCAGATTGAACTGTGAAGGCATCTAGAGGCCAGAAAAGCCAAGCCAAGGACTTGCCATCAGATTTGGCCTGCAATACCTACAGATGTGAGTTGAGTTCTCTTTGAGGTCCACCAAAATATTCGGAGGTTCCCTGCACCTGGCAGATAAGCAAGCTTCATTAGTGACCGGGCAAGATTGCCAGAATCTCTGTAAACAAGGTACCAGGCCCATGTTTCCTAGGGACTGTATTCCAGAAAGTCCAATCTTTGTTCCTGAAATGCTGTCTTGTCATATCTGAGCCTGTATGTTTCAAATATGACATTCCAGTCAAATCCTTGGTAATATAACCAATGTGTCCTGTTATAAGGAGAACAGATTCTTAGGGAACTTATGCAAATATTGCCACGAAATGACCATACTCAGTAACAAAGGGCTTGACAATTTCTTGGGGATAAGGTAGGGAGAAAAAGGTAAATGTTTCAGTTTTGCTCATGAAGGTATAATTTCACTAAATGGCTGTAAGTCATAGTTAGCATAAGAGAAAAGAGAAAAAGCTTTCCTTCATTACAAGAAAACAAAACAACACATCACAACTCAACAATATTTCAAATAGAAGTCCTAAAAAATTACAATCATCCTTACCAGTTCACACAGCCCTGCATAATCAGTTCTGGGGCTGAATCTTCTGTTAGTAGGTCGATGAACTTAGTTTCTGTTAGAATTCTGTAATTTCTCTACGCCGTTGAGTTTTACAATCTGAAAGTTTATCAGAAGCCTGTCGTTTAGAACCTTTGTGTCAGAACCCTTTCCAGGAATTTCCCAGAAGACGAAATATATTTGCAAAAGGAAAAAGAATCAGAGTAAAACAACAGCTACCTGGAAATGGACAAAGGACTCAAAAGGGCAATTGCCAAAGAAACTTGGCTACTTCTGTGACATATTAAACTTCCAGATAATAAGTGGACTTATGACTGATAACCAGGACAGATCTGAATTTTAGGAATGCTATATAATTTTAAGACATCTATATTAATAACATTTACCCATCTAATAACACCTAAGAAAGTCTATCATTACTTATTTTACAATGATTCCCGTGCAATGTAATAGACCAAATAAGTCTAATTAGTTTAGTATTTTCCTCCTTATAGGAAGAGAGAGCAAATGTCTTTGAGAAGACTCAAGGGCCCTCTGAAAAGCCTCAGATAAAGTTTTCTTCTGCCTACCAGGTCAAAAGACAGCCTTCATTTAGGATTTGAATATTTTTGAGGGAGTATCTTGTCAAAACATATCAAAAGCTTTTCAAGTGCTTGTTCAAATGTGAAACAACACTGACTGTGAAATATGCTCAGGTATCTATTCAAAGTCATAACAGAAATAGTCAATAATCTTAAGAGTGACCTAAGTCATTATATTCACAAAACAGGTTAGTCTCTTAGGTAGAGTTACTCAAAGGAATAGCTTTTATAACCTCTTTATCAAGAGCAGATCAAAAGTTCAAGAAAATGTACCCTTTTAGAGAAAACCAAATTTGAATTTCTGCAACTACTTATTATTAACATTCAAACTCATTCACTTAATTGAACTTACTTTGGTCTTCTTGACCAGGCATAAAACTCCTTTCAGATTTTCTTCTTCACAAACCTTCTAAAACATTCTTTTATGTTTTCAGAATTTGTCCCAAAGTCTTTGTTTTTTCCTTTCTAGTACTTCAGGACGAATTTATCTTCCTTAACCAATCAAACAAAAATATTTCCATTATTTATACCTTTTTTACTGAAAACGTACATTTTAACTTTCTTGAATACAGATCTCTTTTTCTTAGTAATTTCCTGTAGCTTTAATTACGTAGGTTAATTAGAACTTTTAACCCTTAACAGACCTACTAAACACTAAAAAGGAAAACAATTATGAATTGTCTCTTATATCAGCTTTCTGAACACTTCATAAATTTAGAAACACGCCACTTTACAATAAAACACAAGGCATGGTTTTTAATACACCCACAGGCTTTTAGCCTCTTTAAGAAGAAGCCAAAAGTAGATAACTTAGATGTGTTTATTAATAATGTTTCAGTGTTTCGTCCTATCCAGAAATGACACAGCTATGCAGATTTTTATCATTTAACTTAACTTGGCAAAACTCAAGATGGTTACCAAAAAGCATTTCGAAGCTGTTTTTCTTTCCCAAACTATACAGACCATAAAAGTTTTTGTACTCTCTTTAATGAGTATTATCCATTTAAACCATTTGTTTCCATCAATTATGTTCAGATTACCTACTGAAACCTCATGAGGCCTTAGACAAAACTGGTCATCATTTAAAGCTATTACTTTGCTGACAAATTTAGCAGACAACGTGAACTTATATGACTAGTAAACCCAGGCTGAAGGCCTGCATCCCTATGCAAATACCGACATCCCTGACAGCAAGACTATTTTGAATCAGACCAACAAACTTAAACAGTCTTTCATTTACCAAAGGTTAATTCACATGACATTAACTTTGAAAGGCACTGAGTTAATTTCTACTGCATTTAGCATTTATGTAAACACTTACTATAAGCCAACTAAACAGAGATCTTAATTTTGGTCATACCACCCAAGGCTGAAAATATCACATGTATAACCTACACATAGACACGCATACACAGAGACTGTACAACTCCTGTTTTAAAAGCTACTGCCGTGAATCAGGTACAATAATATAAAGCTCACCAGTTATGAAGGTAAACTTTGTTCTGAGCCTTTTTACTAATACTTATGGAGAAGACCCTCGAGATGCTAGACTCTTTCAATGGCACCCTTATGGCCATTTCTCCTTTCCCCTCCTTTCTTTTTTTCAGTCTTAAGAGTGAGTGATGGGCTAGATAGTAGTTCCTGGAGAGGGGGGATGATAATTCTTTTCATGATAAAGGAACTAGGTGGAATCTGAACTGCCTCTAGTGCTGTCTTTCCAGTCTTGCAAGGATTTTCTAAGGACGGTTGCTCTTGATTTCTCAGAAACTGGACTGTAACTTGAAGGACGTTCTAGGTTGATCTACCTGTCCAACTGCACCATAAAGGCACAGAGAAACCTCACAAATTTTCTCCCAGCTGGATTCTCTGGGGCATAACCCATACAATTGAAAGTGTTTCTAATTAGTTAGAATGACCCTGAGTGGTGAGTCTCTGGGGATGCTTATGGCATTCCCCATGGCAGTAAAGCCAGTGTGTGACTGGCAGTGGACTGGAGAAGGGTGCAGTGGCTACAAACACCTGGAACTGGCTGGAGGCCGGGGCTCCCAGTACCGGGGTTGAGAGTTAAGTCCCTTGCAAAATATTTTCAAGTTGTTCGATTTTACAGAATGTCCATGTTCTGGTCAGGTCCAGCCAGAACTTAAGCTCGACTTGGTGACAACAGATGACATGATGAGCAAAACAGAGAAAGGAAAAGAAGACAGCAGACCTCACCCTCATGGTTGCTCTCAGAGGGTTCTCAAGTTAAGAGTCACACAACAGTTCCTGTGCTGTGGCACACTACCGTAGCACGACAGTTCACAAAATAAATCACAGGTCTCCTACCCTCATGTCCAACTCAGTAGGTGACTAAACTACTCAATGAGTCAACCGCCAAGAGAGGGCACCCTACTTAGGGTCGCTGGGGTGATCAGGCACAGAAAGCCATAGTTGGGGCTCCAGTGGTGGAGGCCTTGATCATTGAAAGATTCCTTTGTTTCCCCAGTGGCAAAGTTCAAAAGGAGATGAAAATGGCCATTGTAACTCTAACAAAGATGAAAGAGACATGTCCATTACCTTGAAGATCACCCCTGACCCTACGGCAGCATCCTACATGTGGTTCCTACTGTGGGGTTCCTATAGCAAGGGGTGATGGGCGTGGCCCCCAGCGTTGCATCCCTTGTGTACCTTCCGTGGTATGCCTGGCAGTAACAGCTGCCTGGTGAACATCTTTCCTATTCTGCCTGGCAGTAATAGGTGCCTGGTGAATGGTCCCCAAGAGAAAAAGAGAATTTTAAGAGAGAACAGGATGGAGAAAAATAGTGTAGAATTTTCCACCGAGCTTGGGGACATTCTACCCAATTGCGTGTTGGAGCCATTCTCCGAAGAAGGGTTTCCCATATGCAACCAAAGGTTAGACTTTGGTACTTTCCTTGAACTGGAGTCCCGATTGAGACATTCACACAGTTCAGAGCATGGTCAGGTGCCATGGGAGGTATCCCAATCCAGCCTTAGGAAGAGAAACCTTCCAGGGGAGTCTTACAGATTGCCGGCCATCCTAAGGGCTTAAGTGGCCAACCCGTGCCCACCTAAAATTTGTATATTAGAGATAGAGTCAGGAAGGAATGGAGTAATTCACTCTACATCGCCCTTAGGCTTAAGATACGGATTCTCTTTAAGCTGAATGCCATGATTTGCCCCATAGAGTAGCCATGGGCAGCAAACGTGGATTCATGCAGCTATCCAAGAAAGTTCCTGATGGAGAAGTGAATTTAGATCCATCCTTGAAAAAGAGAGATGCACAACGAAGAAAAGGGCACTTACCAGAAGTCGAGCTCACAAACCTATGAAGCAAGTTTTTGATATGGGCCACAAGATATGATATGGGCTTGGTGAGCTGAAGAGTCAAAAGAAAGATTTCTTGGACTCTCAAATTCTGGAAGTGGTGCTCTTTTATTTATAAAATGGTACAGGACAACATGGCGACAGGACCCATGGGCAGTAAATAGTTGCTGCATGGGGACAGGACCTATGGGCAGTGAAGAGCTGCTGCTGCTGCAGCATGGGGAAAGGTTCCATAGGCAGTCAGAGGTCCTGCTGCTGCCCTGAGTTGAAGGTAAGGGCTAATTTTATAATGCATTGGTATGTGACATTTTTACTGGAAAAAGAAAATATGATTTTAAAAGTCATTAAATGATTTCAGTTCAGATGGGGTCTGGTTATTGTGTGGTCATATAGCATTAAATACCAATCTGGCCATATAGATAGGCATGTAGGTGAGCATGAAATGGGCTTCTATCACTGGGGCACCTCTAATTCATACCAAAAAAAAAAAAAAAAACTCACCGGGTCATGTAGTTTGGTATGTAGGCCAGGTAACTTTGGGCTTTTCGAGTTGGGGCAGCCTTAATCCACATCATTCGTCATGGTCTTTCACAGCTACCTCCCATAGATATTCTTATCAGTCTTTTCTCCTCCATTCCAAGTTATGAATTTTGTATTTCTTTATTCACCATATGTTCTCTAGGGGTCCAGATTTACGGCCTAAAACTTTGGAGGCTGAAAGCGATTAGAGAAGATGAACTTTCAAGGATTGGTAATCACCTCAAAATGCTTAATGATGCTACAGAAAGGAAGACCATTACAAAGAGTTGAAGAAGAACATTACCAAGAGAAGACGTTCTGTGCTAAACTCAGGAGCCAAAAGAAAAGGTTACAGTCCACAATGTTACTACTAATTACCATCACGAATAACCAAAGCAGGCCAACATCATCCCTAGTTCAGGCAAAAGTTTGATCCAAAAGTCCATTTCAGTGCTGGCCCTGTGGTGTACTGGGTATGTGCCCACATTCCGCCTGGGCGGCCAGGGCTTCATTGGTTAGCACCACGGGTGTGGATCAGATTAGTAGCATTAGCAAATATAGATTTCACGGTATGCTGTGGAGAGACATCCTAAAGAAATCGAAAATTTGAAGAGACGTTATGGTTACACACCAGAAAAAGAACTGTGGGAATATTACAATCTATGAACGCATCAGGAACACTTCCCCAAATAATGAATGAAGGACAACATGTGACCTGCCAAAGTGGAATTGTCAGACTGCTAGGAGATGACATGATCATTGTACATCAGAGGATTGCCTGGGAAGTCATCTTGGGAGGGCCTCCGGCACTTTCTCTTGGGAAAGTCCACCCATTTGGCCTCATCCACAAAAGATAAGAGAGAAAACCAAGATTAATCCGAAAGGAAAGAAACCAGTGTCTAGAGGGAAGGTAGCAGACCTTTTCAAGTTTGAGGAAAAAGTTAGAAACCGACAAGAAATACATAACGACGAAAACTATCCTACCTGGAAAGGGGAAGTAATCAGACTGGGATGAGATGGTTCTGAAGAACTGTGTGCATGGAGGTCTTCAGGACAACTTCGAATTCTGAGGGTGTTTATGACATCACTGTGAATATGTCACCCAAGATGGCCACAGGTTTCCAGCCCGAGGATTGACATAGGCTAGGATATTCAAGTGAGGGATACTCAGAAACAGCTTTTGCCCACAGAAACGGGGCACAGAAAGTTGAAGAGATCAAAGATACGGTCATTCAAGGGATAAGACAGGAATCATTGGGAAGAAGCCATAATAGAGGGACAAGCACTGAGAGGAGAACATTGCCATCTCCTCACGTCGAAGAGGAGGCCGTTCTGATTCAAGCTTGAAACTTGATTTGAAACAAGAGGCTGGAACTATGAGACCTATGTTGTCCTTCTGCCTCACTCATAATCCAAAGTCAAGAATGATCTCTTGAGGTCATTGTAGAGAAGACTCAAGGCCGCCGTCCTAGGCCACTAGCATTTTTTAAAGAGAAGTCTCACTTTCCATAGCTCTGGCATCACGGGTGCCCACTGGCTACATGCTAATGTGTCACAAGACACCTCTTTGAAGCCTGGAAGGAGTGGACCCCTGTCATGCTTAGGGTATGTCTCTTGGTTTGGAAGGACTCTAGAAGTTGATCAAAAGCACCGTTTTGCAGAGGGGTTCATTCCTTGGTGAATGCTGCACTCCAAGGCTAGAGTCCTAAGTTGGGATCAATGAGATTCTCTCCCCCTTCTCTTGCCGTAGAAGGAGTATTGATTATGTGTTTCAACACCACATGTAACGATGTTGGCTGAAAATTAGAATATTATCATTATATTTAAGGAAAAATAAACACGCCACAGGTGAGGATATAAATCAAACAAATAACAAACCCTGTGGAAACAAAGTAAGCCAGTATCTAGACATAATCTAGCAGAGCGTTCAAGGATCAGGGGTGAAGTTCGAACTTTCCAAATCCAGAAATAGACAGAAGGATCCCTCACCTGGAAAGAGAAATTCATCAGATTCGTCTAATTTGTTGCGGAACCATTGTGTCCGTGAAGATGTTTGCCAGGACAGCCTCAAATCTGGAGTTTCTGATCTCAGAATCTCTAACCAAGGAAGTTGCCCACATGTTCTCAGTGCTCAGTGTCACCTCGGCCAGGATAGCAGAGATTCCTTCAAGTGACCGATGGAAATTCAAAGACAACACCCAACAATCACGAAAGCACTCACACAACGGCCAACAGAACATATTGTGATCAAAGAAATGCAAAATTTATAGCTTGGAATGAAGAGGGAACACACTGATAAGCATATCGAAGGGAGATAGCTTAGCAATACCATGATGATTAGCCTATGGAAAAGAAAAAAAGGTCCCAGAAAATGTAAGGCATACAGAAATCACAACTGAATAATCCACAGTGAAAGACGGCCGTGTTTAGACAGATTCTGCTTAAACGTTTGAAAGTCAGAAAAGTCACAACCCCAAAACCGGCAGTGAAGGTCAAACCTGGGCTAAATGGAATGGGAGAGTTCTGAGACTGCTCCAAGCGGGCTCTGAAACCTTGTGTCCATGAAGCTTGCTGGCACAGCACAGACACAATTCTCAGAAATCCTATGACATCACAGTGGACCAGGAAAACAACATGGCTTCATCTACACAGGGCCAGAGCTGGGCTCCAGTAGCATATTGAAGTCACATTCCAAGACAGCAGGTTGCCAATGGAACATGAAAGGGGCTGGCCACTGGTGAAGCTGTGAAGTCCGTGCCTTCTGGGTCCACAGCCCGTGGTCGTCCATTTGTGCTCTTGGGGTTGAACTTCCTCACCGCTGGTACAGCCATCCTGGGAGAGTCCTGGGAGGTAGTGTAGAGGCAGATGGGAAGTGACGTTAGACAGTGCCACTCTTGCTCAGCAAATACAGCAGCACGACCAGCAGATGTGAGCACTGCCATAAACTTCTGCCAAAAGAAAACCAATTAAAAGTTGCAAAGAATAGAAAAACTGAGCCTCAAAAAAAGAAGCATGTCACTAAGAATAATAAGATATCTAGGACTAACCTTCACTAAACAGGTGGAAATATTGTAAACTGATACTATCAAAGCTTTGGCTAAAGAAATTCCAGAAGACACAACGAAACAGAAGACTATTCCGTGCTGTTGGAATGGAAGAACTAACACACTTGAAACGTCCATAGAGGATAGAGGAATCTGTGGATTCCAAGCAATCCCAGTCAAAGTTGCAGTGATCTTTCCCACAGAAATAGAAGAGAGAATAATAAAGTCTCTATCCAGAAGGAAAGGACCCTGAATACCCAAAGGAATCCTGAAGAAAATGAACAAAGCAGGACGTATCACACTTTCTGATTTCCACATATAGGACGAAGTGCTAGGAACCGGAATGGCACAGTCTGGGCCCAAAAACAGGCACACAAATCCATGGAACAGAATCGAGAGCCCAGAGGTCAACTCACGCATATATGCACATGCATACATGCACAACATATTTTCAACCAGGGAACCAAGAGTACACAGCGGAGAAAGGAGAGTCTCGACAAGAAACGGTGCTGGGAAGACTGCACAGCCAAATGTAACACAATGAGAGTAGAGCATGATGTTACTCTAGTCACACACACCACCTCGAAACGGATTAAAGACTTGAATGGAAGACTTGAAACCGGGAGACTTCTAGGAGAAAACCTAGGCAGCATGCTCGTTGCCATCTGTCTTAGCAGCCTATTTGGAAGAAGCGTGTGTGACAGGAATGGGCAACAAAGGAAACAGGCAGATGGGAAGCGACGTTAGACTGGGCCAGTCTTCCTCAGCAAATACAGCAGCATTGCCAGCAGATGTGAGCACAGCAGTAAACATCTGCCTAAATAAAACCAATCAAAAGTTGCAAAGGATAGAAAAACTGAACCTCAAAAAAAAAAAAGCATGCTAGTAGGAAGAACAAGGTATCTAGGAATAACCTGTGCCAAACAGGTGAAAGCTATGTAAACCGAGAAGTAGCAAAGCTTTGGGGAAAGAAATTCCACAAGATACAAGGAAACGGAAGGGCATCAGTGCACATGGAATGGAAGCAAACGAAGGAAGAATGAAGTATCATCACAATGATACCTTTCTTATCCCTGGAATCAGCATCTCTTTGATCTCTTCAAGTTTCTGTGCCTGGTTTCTGTTTGGAAAAGCTGTTTCTGGCTATCTCTCACTTGAGTATCCCAGCCTAAGCCAATCCTGGTACTGTAAACATGCAGCCATCTGGGATGACACGTTCACTGTAATGTCATAAACACTCTCAGAATTCAAAGTTGTCCTGACAACCTCCATGCACACAGTGTTTCAGAGCCGTCTCCTCCCAGCCTGACTACTCCCCCTTTGCAGGAAGGATAGTTTTCCTTGTTCTGGATGTGTTGTCGGTTTTCAACTTTGTCCTCTAACTTGCAAAGGTCTACTACATTCCCTCTAGACACCGGTTTCTTTCCTTTAAGATTATCCTGGGTTTTATCGCGTATCTTTTGTGGATATGGCCAAATGGGTGGACTTTCCCCAGAGAAAGTCCTGGACTCCCTCCCAAGTTGACGTTGCCCAGGAAATCCTGTGATGCACAATGATCGTGTGATCTCATGGCAGTCTGACAATTCCACCTCGGTGGGTCACATATTTTCCTTCCTTCATGATTTGGGAAAGCGTACCAGATGCGTTCATAGACTCTAATATTCTCATGGTTCTTTTTCTGGTGAGTATTGATAAGGTCTCCTCACAATTACTACTTCTTTATGATCTCTGTGCCAACCATACCTTGAAATCTGGATTTCCTAATGCTAGAAATCTGATCTGTACCCATGATGCTAGCCCCTGAAGCCCGGGCCACACAAGAGGAAGTTGGGCACTTACCTGCTGCACCACAGGGCCGGCAATGAATTAGACTTCTGCACCAACCTTTGGCCTGAACTTGGGAAGATGTTGGCCTGCTTCAATCATTCGTGAAGGGAATCAGTAGTAACATCATGGAAGGTAATATTTTCCATTGGTTCATGAGTTTAGGACGGAACACGTTCTCTTGCTAGTATTCCGCTTCATCACTTTGCGAAGGTCTACCATTCTGTAGCATCATTAAGCACTTTGAGGTGATTACCAATCCTTGGAAGTTCATCCTCTCTGATCTCTTTCAGCCTATAAAGCTTTAGGCCGTAAGTCTGCACCCCTTTTTGGAGTTTTGATTTTATGTGGATTGATTGCCGTAACCCTGCATTCTAACATGCTATGGCTTTCAGATCTACATCCTCATAGATTTAGACTTCTGAGTAGGTTACATCATCTTCACCACCGTAAGGCTAATTACAGGCTCTCACGATACTTGTGCCTAATCAACTCTTTCTCCCTCTGGCCCTCGCCTACTTTTCCTCTGGGAACTACCAATCCCATGTCACATGCTACCTGTTTGTTGGTCCGTTTTTCCTCTTCTCCTGTACGTGAGATCCTGTGGTATTTGACCTTACCCCTGTCACTTGTTTCATTTCCTCTAGTACCGTCAGGAGCCATTCTGGTGGTCACAAATGGCTGGACTGCATCCATTCCGACAGCTGAATGCTATGCCACTGTGTGGCTATAGCCTATGTTCCTTCTCCATTCGTCCCTTGATGGGCATCAGGGAGGCTTCCAAGTCTTGGATATCGGGAGTCATCCTGTGGTGCACACAGCAGTGCACGGATCTCTGCATTACTGTTTCCATGATCTTTGGATATATACGTCACAGAGGAATAGCTGGATCATATGCTAGGTGGATTCTGAAACATTCTGAATTTTCACTCCTTTGTGTAGTGGCTGCATCGGCTCAAACTCCCACCTGCAGTGCAGGAGGCTTCCCTTCTCTCCACCTCCTCTCTGAAACATGTTGTTTCGTGTCTTCACCCTTATAGCCATTCTGACCACTGTGAGCTGCTATCTCATTGCACTTCGGATTTGCATTGGCCTCAGACTTAATGATGAGGAACATGTTTTCATACAGCCTGTTGGTCATCTTTCTATCTTCCTGGGAGAAATGTGTGTTTCCATCTTCTGCCCAGGTTTTGTTGGGCTCATTGTTTTTTTTCCTGTGGAGATGTATGAGTTCACTGGATCTTATGGCTGTTCACCCCTTCTCCGATGTCTGTTCTGCAAACATCCTGTCGCAGTTGTTGTCATGTCTTTGCATTGAGTCAATGGAGTCGTTGGCCGGGTAGAAGCTTCTGCGTTGGATGGAGTCACGCTTGTTTCTTGTTTCTTTTGTTGCCCTTACCCAGTCACACATGCTTCTTCCAAGTAGGCGGCTATGCCAGATGGCAAAGAGCAAGCTGCCTGCATTTTCCCACATAAGTTTCACGGTTTCAAGTCTTCCATTCAAAGCTTTAATCCATTTCAATGTGGTATGTGTGCCTGGTGTAACATCATGGTCTAGTCTCATTGTGCCACTTGTGGCTCTGAAGTCTTCCCAGCACTGTTTCTTTTCGAGACTCTCCTTTCTCTGCTGTCTCCTCTTGGCTCCCGTGTCGAAAATGGGCTGCCCATATATGTGGCAGTTGACTGCTGGGCTCAATTCTGTTCCATGGGTCTGTGTGCCTATTTTGGGGGAAAGGCTGTGCTGTACCGGTACCTAGCGCTTTGTCCTATATTTGGCAATGAGAAAGTGTGATACATGCTGCTTTGTTCGTTTTCCTCAGGATTCCTCTTCCTATTAAGGGTCCTTTGTTGCCACATAGAAACTTTAGTATTCTCTCTTCTATTTCTGTGGGAAAGATTGCTGCAACTTTGACTGGGACGACATGGAATGCAGACATTGCTTTTTCCGGTATGGATGCTTAAAGTGTGTTCGTTCTTCCATTCAAAGAACATGGAATAGACTTCCGTTTCCTTGTGTCTTGTGGAATTTCTTTGCCCAAAGCTTTGCTAGATTTCGGTAGACATAGCTTTCTCCTGTTTGGCCAATGTTATTCCTAGATGTTTTTTTCTTTTTACTGGCATGCTTTCTTTTTTGCTGTTCCTTTTTTCTATTCTTAGCAACATTTAATTGGTGTGTTTTGGCAGAAGTTTATGGCTGTGCTCACATCTGCTGGTCATGCTGCTGTATTTGCTGAGCAAGAGTAGCGCGGTATAACGTTGCTTCCCATATGCCTCTACACTGGTTCGCACGCCTGGCCCAGAACAGCTGGATGAGCGGTGAGGAGGCTCACCCCCAGGATTCCACCTGGCTGACCCTGGGATGCTGACTCAGAATGCAGGGACTTCACGGCTGCCCCACTGGCTGGCCCCTTTCATGTTCCATTGGCAACCTGCAGTTGAGTGGAATGTACTTTAACATGTTACTTGAGCCCAACTCTGGCCCTGTGTAGATGAGGCCAGCTTCATTTTCTGCACCACTGTGATGTCAGGGTATTTGTCAGAATCGTGTCTCTTTTCCAATCAGGCTTCGGGGAGACAGGGTTTCCGAGCCCGCGTGGAGCAGTCTCAGAACTCACCCTTCCCAGTTAGCACAGGTTTGACCTTCAATGCAAGTTTTGGGGTTGTGACTTTCTCCGACTTTTAAACGTTCAAGCAGACCTTAACTAAACACTGAAGTCAATCACTGTGGATTATTGAGGTGTGATTTCTGTTTACCTTCCATTTTCTGGGAGCTTGCTTTCGTTTCCATAGTCTAATCGTCATGGTTCTGAGCTATCTCCCTTCGATATGCTTATCAGTGTGTTCTCCTTCATTTCAAGTTAGGAGTTTGGTATTTCTTTAATCACCATAGGTTCTGTAGGCTGATGTGTGAGTGCTTTCGTTACTGTTGGGTGTTGTCTTTGAATTTCCATCGGTCATTTGAAGGAATCTTTGCCATCCTAGCCTAGATCCAACTGAGCACTGAGTGAACGTGGTCATCTTGGTTGGTTCGATATTGTGAGATCAGAAACGCCATGTTTGAGGTTGTCCTGGAAACCACCTTCCCAGACACAATGGTTCCGAGACAAATTAGACGAATCTGATGGATTCCTCTCTCCAGCTGAGAGATCCTTCTGTCTCTTTTCTAGATTTGGAAAGTTCAGAACTTCACACCTGATCCTTGAACGCTCCACTAGATTACGTCTAGATACTGGCTTACTTTATTTCCACAGGTTTTGTTATTTGTTTAATTTACCTCCTCAGCTGTGGCATGTTTATATTCCTTTAAATAGAATGGTAATGTTCTAAGTTTCAGCAAACATCGTTATGTGCGGTGTCAAACACCTAATCAATACTCCTTCTACGGCAAGAGATGGGGGAGAGATCCTCATTGATCTCAACTGAGCACTCTAGCCTGGGAGGACAGCCTTCACACAGTAACGAAGCTTTCTGCAAAAGGGTGCTTTTGCGCACTCTTCCTGAGTCCTTCCAAACCAAGAGACATACCCCAAGCATGACAGGGGCCCATTCCTTCCAGGCTTCAAAGAGATGCCTAGTGACACATTACCATGTACCCAGTGGGTGTCTATGACGCCAGAGCTATGGAAAGTGAGACTTCTCTTCACAGAATACTAGGGACCTAGGACCGAGGCCTCTATTCTTCTCTTCAATGTCTTCAAGAGATCATTCTTGACTTTGGATTATGAGTAAGGCAGAAGGCCAACATAGGTCTGATAAGCCCAAGGTCCGGCCTCTTGTTTCAAGTCAAGTTTCAAGCTTGAATCAGCATGGCCTCCCCATCGACTTGAGGAGATGGCAATGTTCTCCTCTCAGTGCTTGTCCCTCTGTTATCACTGCTTCCCAATGATTCCTTTCTTATCCATTGAATTAGCGTCTCTTGCATCTCTTCACGTTTCTGTGCCCAGATTCTGTTTGCAAAAGCTGTATCTGGGTATCTGTCACTTGAGTATCCAAGCCTAGGCCAATCCTCGGGCTGGAGACCTGCGGCCATCTTGGGTGACATGTTTACCGTGATGTCATAAACACCCTCAGAATTCTAAGCTGTCCTGAAAACCTCCATGCACACAGTTCTTCACGACCATCTCATACCAGTCTTACTACTTCCCCTTTCCAGGTAGGATGGTTTTCCTTGTTCTGGATTCCGTGTCTGTTTATAACTTTATCCTCGAACTTTGAAAGGTCTACTACAATCCCGCTGGACACCAGTTTCTTTCCTTTCAGATTATCCTGGGTTTTATCTCTTATCATTTGTGGATGAGTCCAAATGGGTGGACTTTCCCCAGAGAAAGCCCTGGAGTCCCTCCCGAGATTGATTTTCCTGGTCAATCCTCTGATGCATAATGATCGTGTCATCTCCATTTCTACCTTGGCAGGTCACATGTTTTCCTTCCTTCATCATTTGGGGAGGTGTTCCTGATGCGTTCATAGATTGTAATATTCCCATGGTTCTTACTCTGATGTGTATTCCTAACGTCTCTTCACAATTTCTACTTCTTTAGGATGTCTGTCTGCACCATACCGTGAAATCTATATTTGCTAATGCTACTAATCTGATCTGCACCCGTGATGCTCGCCGATGAAGCCTGTACCCCCCAAGTGGAATGTGGGAACTTACCCAGTATACCACAGGGCCGGCACTGAATTGGATTCTTGGACCAACATTTTGCCTGAACTGGGGAAGATGTTGGCCTGCGTTGATTATTTGTAAAGGTAATTAGTAGTAACATCATGGACGGTAACCTTTTCCTTTGGATCCTGAGTTTAGCACGGAACATGTTCTCTTGGTAGAGTTGTTCTTCATCTCTTTGCCACTGTCTACCTTTCTGTAGCATTATTAAGCACTTGGAGGTGATTAGCAATGCTTGGAAGTTCATCTTCTCTAATCTCTTTCAGCCTCCAAAGCTTTAGGCCATAAACCTGCTTGCCTTTTTGTAGTTTTGATTTTACATGAATTGATTGCCATAACCCTGCATTATAACACCCTATTGTTTTCAGATTTACAACCTCCTAGATTTAGACTTCTTTGTATGGTACATCATCTTCACCACCGTAAGCCTAATGACATGCCCATACCACACACTGGTGCCTAACCAACTCTTTCTTCCACTGTCTTCTGCCACCGATTCTCTCTAGGAACCACCAATCCCTTGTCATGTGCTACCGGTTTGTTTCTCCTTATTTTACTCTTCTCCTTGTGAGTGAGATGCTACGGTACTTGACTTTCTCCCTGGGGCTTCTTTCAGTGCCCCTCATACCCTCAGGAGCCATTCTGGTGTCACAAATGGCTGGACTGCACCCTTTCTTGCAGCTGAGTGCTATCCCATTGTGCGGCTATAGCCAATCTTCCTTCTCCATTCGTCCCTTGATGGGCCCCAGGGCGATATACAAGTCCTGGACATCAGGATTAAGGCTGTGGTGAGCACAGCGGTGCAGGGATTCCTATGCGTTGGTGTTTCCAAGTTCTTCAGATACATACGACACAGAGGAATAGCTGGATCATATTGTAGATGGATTCTGAAATTTCTGCAGAAATTCCACACCGCTTTGCGTAGTTCCCGCACCGGCTTTCACTCCCACCAATGGTGCAGAAGGCTTCCCTTCTCTCCACCTCCTCTCCGACACTTGTTTCCGGTCTTGTTCCTTATGGGCATTCTGACCACAATGTGCTGTTATCTCATTGCCATTTGGATTTGCATTGGCCTTAGACGTAATGATTATGAACATGTGTTCATACAGCTGTTGGCCATCTTTCTATCTTATTTGGTAAAACTCTGTTTCCATCTTTTGCCCAGGTTTTAATGGGCTTGTTGTTTTTTCTCTTGTGTTGGCATGTGCGGTCGTTGGCTCTTTTGGCTATTCAGTCCTTCTCCGATGTGTGGTTTGAAACATCCACTGGCAGTTGTTGTGCTGTCTTTGCATTGAGTGGATGGTTTCCTCGGCTGGGCAGAAGCTTCTGCGTTGGATGCAATCCCATTTGTTTCTTGTTTCGTGTGTTGCCCTTGCCCAGTCACACATGCTTCTTCCAAATAGGTGGCTATGCCACATGGCCATGAGCAAGGTGCCTGGTTTTCAACTGGAAGTTTCACGGTTTCAAGTCTTCCGTTCAAGGCTTTAATCTAATTCGAGGTGGTGTGTGAGCCTGATGTAACATCATGGTTTACTCTCATTGTGTCACATATGGCTGTGCAGTTTTCCAGCACCTTTTCTTCTTGAGACTCTCCTTTCTCCACTGATCCTCTTGCCTTCCTCATTGCAAATGGGCTGTCCATATATGTGTGAGTTGACCTCTGGGCTCTCGATTCTTTTCCGTTGATCTCTGTGTCTGTTTTTGAGACCAGACTGTGCCGTTTCTCTACATAGCACTTCGTCCTACATGTTGAAATCAGTACATGTGATATGTCCTGCTTTGTTCGTTTTCCTCAGGATTCCTTTGGGTATTCAGGGTCCCTTGTTGCTGGATAGAGACTTAAGGATTCTCTCTTATATTTCTGTGGGAAAGATTCTGCAACTTTGACTGGGATTGCATGGAATCCAGAGATTGCTTTATCCGTTATGGAGGTTTCAAGTATTTTAGTTCCTACATTCCTATAGCACGGAATACCCTTCCATTTGCTTGTGTCTTCTGGAATTTCTTTCCCCAAAGTTTTGCTAGTTTCTGATTTCCATAGCTTGCACCTGTTTGGCTAAGCTTATTTCTAGAGATCTTATTCTTTTTTTTCCTGAGGTTAGCCTTTTCTGTTCTTTTCAAGTTTTCATTAGTTTTGTTTTGGCTGATGTTTATGGCTGTGCTCAGATCTGCTGTCAATGCTGCTGTATTTGCTGAGGAATACTGACGCTGTCTGACGTTGCTTCCCAGCTGCCTCTACACTACCTCCCATGCCTCCCCGAGAATGGCTGGACCAGCGGTGAGGAGGTTCACCCCCAGAATTCTGCATGGCCAGCCCCCCGCTGCTGACCCAGAACGTGCAGACTTCACCACTGCACCACGGGCCAGCACCTTTCATGTTCCATTGTCAACCTGCAGTTGAGTGGAATGGGACTTGAATATGCTACTTGAGCCCAACTCGGGCACTGTGTAGATGAGGCCAGTTTGTTTTTCTTCTCCACTGTGATGTCAGAGGATTTGTCAGAATTGTGTCTCTGCTGTCCCTGCAAACTTCATAGACTCAGGTTTTCAGATCCTGATTTTAGCAGTCTCATAACTCACCCTTACCAGTTAGCCTAGGTTTGACTTTCGCTTGGGTTTTTGGGATTGTGACTTACTCTGACTTTCGAATGTTCAGAGTATGTCTAAAACTGACATCTTTCTTTATGTATTATTCATGTGTGATTTCTGTGTGCCTTCCATTTTCTGGGAACGTTTTTTATTTTCCGTGGTACAATCGTTGATATGGGCTCAGCGAGCTGAAGACTCGAATGAAAGATTGCTTGGACTCTCAAGATCCTGCATTGGTGTTCTTTTATTGAGAGAACAGTACAGGATAGCATGGGGACAGGACACATTAGCAGTCAAGAGCTACTGCTGCTGCTGCCTGGGGACAGGACCCATGGGTAGTCAGGGCTCCTGCTGCTGCCCTGACTGGAGGGTTAGGGCTAATTTCATAAGGCATGGGTATATGACTTATTTTTACTCGAAAAAGAAATAATGATGTAAAATGTCTTTGAATGATTTCAGTACAGATGGGGTCTGGCCATTGTGTTGTCATATTTTTAGATACAAATCTGGCCATATAGATTAGCATGTAAGTGAGAATGCCCTGGGCTTCTTGCCCTGGGGCAGCCCTAATTCATACCGTAAAAAAATCCACTGGGTCCTATAGTTTGGCATATATTCCAGGTGACCTTCAGCTTCCCTAGCTGGGGCAGCCCTGATCCACATCATAAAACCTCCCTGAACCTATTTGGACTGGAAATCTTTGGGGATATGGATGATGGTCAGTCTTCTGTGACTACTTCTGGCTGTACAGGGTCGTAGAGCTGTCCCTAAATGGGGCCATAGGTACACTTAGGCAGTTTAGTGGACCAGAAGGCTTGCCCCATTGAGTTCAAGCCTGACAAGTTATACAGATCCTCTGGAGATGAGAGAGTCATTGACAAGAGGTGGTCCAGGAAGTGAAACATTTTTGACATGCATAAGACAAACAGTGAAACAGACAACAAAATATCATAAGAAATACAAGCAGTATGTTTAACCCAATGAATAAGGTTTTGAAGTAGTGCAGAAACCTTGTCCTGACTAGGAGTTCAACCAATCATTTAGATTTAGGGTTGGTCAGACATGGATTTAATTTGGTGGCTGGGATACCAAGCCAGAAATATTTTGATGGTAGTCAGGAATATAGACACAACATTCAGTTTTTATAATGGCACAGGTGCCCCCTTGTGCTGCTGTCAAGACATCCAGATCAATTTGGATTTGGAGGACTGCCTTACACACTTGGGATACTTCTAAATTGAGCAGCGAAATGCTATGTTGTGTATCATTTAATGCCTTCATACTAAATTTGTTTAGGACTTCCATGTGCAAGACGACACTTTCGATTCCCAATTGGTGAAAGAAAGTGCGGAAAGATGGTCATACCGATGGAAGACAGGGCTGGCCAAGTGCTGTTGCAAGTTGGGTAGGTTAGCAGGAGGAGATATAGTAAATAGAGTTCCACCTTGCATCCAGACAAAGCCTAGAGTTCATCGTCCAATCCATGCAGGTGGTAGCCAAGGTCATAAATGGGAGCCACGTATCCACTGAGCACCGTTAGGGGCTAACCAATGCGTGTTGAGCCATGTATCCCAGTCAGTCTGAAACCAATCAGTATTTTTTTTAAGGCTATGATATGAGAACACATATAACAGGGATTTATTCCCATAGGTCGAGTGCTATAAGGCCATGTATCACAGGGGTGATTTTTTTCCCCAAAAGAAAGTGGCCTTTTACCGAGTTGCCCACTAGTAGGAGTGAACCAAATATATTCATCCCAAATTTTGTATTGTCCATCCTGTGTCTATTAATAAGTTGGGGACATTACCTTTGGAACTTGTTCTGTATGATCCAAGTGTGACAAGGCAAATCTAGTTAGTATTTGGACAGTAGTATTGAAGGAAAATGTTTGATTGTGGCCAGGGAACTTCCAGGTGTCAGAGGTAGATGGCCACAAGGAGACATTAATATTAATAATACATGAATATTGCGGAAGAAAAGAGCTAGACTCTAATATCCATGAATTCCTACTATAGCTTCTAAAGAAACATAATTTTTTCTCTCTTAAATCACTCTCATTTTTACAAAAGATAGTCAAATCAGGATTAACGGGTTTGAAAATCAAGTGTAGTTTCAATACAACTTGCTCCAATTATTTACATAAGAGCAGCAAGTATAGTAATTGTTCATACAGGCTTTGTTAAATGTGCTTCGCTGGATCTTTTCCTGCAGAATCTCAGATTGAACTGTGAAGGCCTCTAGAGGCCAGAAAAGCCAAGCCAAGGACTTGCCATCAGATTTGGCCTGCAGTACCAACAGATTTGAGTGGTGTTCTCTTTGAGGTCTCCCCAAATATTCGGAGGTTCCTTGCACCTGCCAGATAAGCAAGCTTCCTTACTTACCAGGTAAGATTGCCAAAATCTCAGTAAACAAGGTACCAGGTCTGTGTTTCCCAGTGGCTGTATTCCAGAAAGTCCAATCTTTGTTCCTGAAACGCTGTCTTGTCATGTCAGAGACTGTGTGTTTCATATATGACATTCCAGTCAAAGCCTTGGTAATATAACCAATGTGTCCTGTTATAAGGAGAACAGATTCTTATGGAACTTATGCAAATATTGCCACGAAATGACCATACTCAGTCACAAAGGGTTTCCAAATTCAGGAGGGATAAGGTAGGCAGAAAAAGATAAATGTTTCAGTTTTGCTCATAAGGGTATAATTTCACCAAATGGCTGTAAGTTATAGTTCACATAAGAGAAAAGAGAAAAAGATTTCCTTCATTATGAGAAAACAAAACAACACATCCAAACTCAACATTATTTCAAACAGAAGTCCTAAAAATTTATAATCGTCCTAATCAGTGCACACAGTCCTGTATAATCAATTCTTGAGCTGAATCTTCTGTTAGCAGATCGATGAGCATAGTTTCTGTTAGAATTCTGTCATTTCTTACTCCGTTCAGTTTTACAATCTGAAGGTTTATCAGAAACCTGTCGTTTAGACTCTTTGGGTCAGAATCCTTTCCAGGAATTTCTCGGAAGTTGACACATATTTGCAAAAGGAAAAAGCATCAGAGTAAAACAACAACTATCTGCAAATGGACAAAGAACTCAAAAGGGCAATTGGCAAAGAAACTTGACTACTTCTGTGACATATAACACTGCCAGATAATAAGTGAACTTATCACTGACAACCAGGGCAGATCAGAACTTTAGGAATGCTATCTAATTTTGGGACGTCTATATTAATAACATTTACCCATCAAATACCAGCTAAGAAAGTCTATTGTCGCTTATTTCACAATGTTTCCCATTTAATTTAATAGACCAAATAAGCCAAATTACTTTAGCATTTTCCTCCTTGTAGGAAGAGAGAGCAAATTTCTTTGAGAAGTCTCAGGGACCCTCTGAAAATCCTCAGAGTAATCATTCTTCTGTCTACCAGGTCTAAAGAACGCCTTCATTCAGGATTTGAATATTTCTGAGGGAGAAGCTTGTCACAACATATCAAAAGTTTTTAAAATGTTGTTCAAATAGCAAACAACACTCACTGTGAAACAATGCTCAGGTATCCATTCAAAGTGATAACAGAAAGAGTCAAAAATATTAAGAGTAACCTCAGCCATTATTTTCACAAAACAGATTTGTCTCTTAGGTAGACTTACTCAAAGGAACAGCTCTTACATCCTCTTTACCAAGAGCAGATCAAAAGTTCAAGAAAATGTATCCTTTTAGAGAAAACCAAATTTGAATTTCTGCACCTACTTATGTTTCACATTCAAACTCATTCACTTAATTGAACTTACTTTAGTCTACTTGAGCAGGCATAAAACTCATTTCAGAATTCCTCCTTCACAAACCTTCTACATCTTTCTTTTTCATTTTCAGTACTTGTCCCAAAGTCTTTCTTTTTTCCTTTCTACTATATCAGGAGCAATTTATCTTTCTTAACCCATCAAACAAAAATATTTCCATTCTTTATACCTTTTTTACTGAAAACATACATTTTAACTTCCTTGAATACAGAGCTCTTTTGCTTAGTAATTTCCAGTAGCTTTAATTCCAAAGGTTAGTTAGAACCTTTAACGCTTAACGGACCTAGTAAACACTAAAAAGGTAAACGATTATGAAATGTCTTTTATATCAGCATTCTAAAGACTTCACAACTTAAGAAACATGACACTTCGCAATAAAACACAAGGCATGCTTTTTGATACAACCAAACGCTTTTAGCCTCTTCAATAAGAAGCCAAAAGTAGATAACTTAGATATGTTTAACAATAATGTGTGAGAGTTCCGTTCTATCCAAAAGTGACCCGCATATTCATCTTTTTATCATTTAACTTAACTTGGCAAAACTCAAGATTGTTACCAAAAAGGATTTCAAAGCTGTTTTTTTCCCCAAATATACAGACCATAAAAGTTATTGTACTCACTTTTATGAGTTTTATGTATGTAAACCATTTGTTTCCAACAATTATGTTCAGAGTACTACGGAAGCCTCATGAGGCATTAGACAAAACTGGTCATCATTTAAAGCTATTATTTTGCTGACAAATTCAACAGACAACGTGAACTTATATGACTAGTGAGCCGAGTCTGAATGCCTGCATCCTATGCAAATACTGACAACTCTGACAAGAAGACAATTTTCAATGAAACCAACAAACTTAAAGAAGCTTTCATTTACCAAAGGTTAATTCACGTCACGTTAACTTTGAAAGTCACTCTGTTAATTTCGACTACATTTAGAATTTAAGAAAGCACGTACTTTAAGCCAACTAAACAGAGATCTTAATTTTGGCCAGACCATCCAGGGGTTAAAATATCACACGTATAATGTACAAATAGACACATATACACAGAGACTGTACAACTATTGTTTTAAAAACTACTGCCATGAATCAGGTACAGTAATATAAAGCTCACCAGTTACAAATCAAAACTTTGTTTTGAGCCTTTTTACTAATACTTATGGAGAAGACCCTCAAGAAGCTAGACTTTTTGCAAGGGCACACTTATGGCCATTTATCCTTTCCCCTCCTTTTTTTTTTTCAGTCTTAAGAATGAGTGATATGCTAGATAGTAGTTCCTGGAGAGGGGGGAAGATAATCCTTTTCATGGTAAAGGAACAAGGTGGAATCTGAACTGCCTCTAGAACTGTCTTTCCAGTCTTGCAAGGATTTTCTAAGGACGGTTGCTCTTGATTTCTCAGAAACTGGACTGTAACTTGAAGGACGTTCTAGGTTGATCTACCTGTCCAACTGCACCAGAAAGGCAGAGAGAAACATCACACATTTTCTACCAGCTGGAGTTTCTGGGGCATAACCCATACAATTGAAAGTGTTTCTAATTAGTTAGAATGACCCTGAGTGGTGAGTCTTAAGGGACGCTTATCTCATTCTCCACAGCAGTAAAGCCAGTGTCTGACTGACAGTGAAGTGGAGAAGGGTGGAATGCATACAAAGGGCTTGAACTGGCTCGAGACCGGGGCTCCCAGTACCCGGGTTGAGAATGAAGTTCCTTGCAAAAGGTTTTCAAGTTTTCTGATTTTACAGAAGTTCCAGGTTCTGGTCAAGTCCAGCCTGAACTTAACCAAGACTTGGTGACAACAGAGGACATGATGAGCAAAACAAAGAAAGGAAATGAAGACATCAGACCTCACCCTCATGGCCGCTCAAAGAGGGTTCTCAAGAGAAGACTCACTCAACAGTTCCCATGCTCGGGCGCACTACTGTAGCATGACAGGTCACAGAATAACTCACAGGTCTGCTACCCTCATAGCCAACTCAGTAGGTGACTAAAACACTCAATGACTCACCACCCAAGAGAGAGCACCATACTTGGGCTTTCCGGGGTGATCAGGCCCAGAAATGCCAAGTTTGGGCTCCCAGGGGTGGAGGCCATGACTGTTGACAGATTTCTTTGCTTCCCTGATGCAAAGCTCAAAAGGAGACGCAAAACACCATTGCAACTCTAAGAAAGATGAAAGAGACAGGTCCATTACCTTGAAAATCCCCCCTGAACCTGGGGCAGCATCCTACCTGTCATTCCTACTGTGGGGTTCCTATAACAAGGGGTGATGGGTGTGTCCCCCAGCATTGCCTCCATTGCATATCTTCCCTGGTATGCCTGGAAGTTACAGGTGCCTGGTGAACATCTTTCCTATTCTGCCTGGCAGTAATAGGTGCCTGTTCAATGGTCCCCAAGAGAAAGGGAGAAGTTCATGAGAGAACAGGATGGAGAAAATTAGTGAGGCATTTTCCGCCGCTCTGGGGGACATTCTACCCAATTGCGTGTTGGAGGCATTCTCCGAGAAGGGCTTCCCATACGCAACCAAAGGTTAGACTTTGGTACTTTCCTTGAACTTGAGTCCCAATTGGGACATTCACACAGTTCAGAGCATGGTCAGGTGCCATGGGAGGTATCCCAATCCAACCTTAGGAAAGGAACCTTACAGGGGAGTCTTGCAGATTGCTGACCATCCTAATGACTTAAGTGGCTGACCCGTGCCCACCTAAAATTTGTATATTAGAGATAGAGTCAGGAAGGAATGGAGTGATTCACTCTACATCGCCCTTAGGCTTAAGGTAGTGATTCTTTTCAAGCTGAATGCCATGATTTGCCCCATAGAGTAGCCATGGGCAGCAAACGTGGATTCATACAGCTATCCAAGACAGTTCCTGATGGAGAAGTGAATTTAGATTCATCCTCGAAACAGAGAGAGGCACAAGGAAGAAAAGGGCACTTACCACAAGTTGAGCTCAGAAACCAATGAAGCAAGTTCCCGGTAGGGGGGCCACAATATATGATGGTGGGTCAGCGAGCTGATGAGTCAGAAGAAAGATTTCTTGGTCTCTCAAGGCCTGGCAGAGGTGCTCTTTTATTTAGAGAATGGTACAGGATAACATAGGGACAGGAGCCAGGGGAAGTAAAGAGTTGCTTCATGGGGACAGGACCTATGGGTAGTGAAGAGCTGCAGGCATGGGAACTGGACCCACAGGCAGTGAATAGCTGCTGCTGCTGCATGGGGAAAGGAGCCATGGGCAGTCAGATGTCCTGCTGCTGCCCTGACTTGAGGGTAAGGGCAAATTTTATAAGGCATGGGTACGTGACATTTTTACTGGAAAAAGAAAAGATGATGTAAAAAGCCATTAAATGACTTCAGTACAGATGGAGTCTGGTTATTGTGTGGTCGTATAACATGAGATACGAATTTGGCCATATAGATAGGCATGTAGGTGAGCATCACTTGGGCTTCTCTCACTGTGGCACCTCTAATTCATACCAAAAAAAATTCACCAGGTCGTATGCTTTGACATGTAGGCCAGGTAACCTTGGGCTTTTCGAGCTGGGGCAGCCTTAATCCACATCAATCGTCATTGTCTTTCTCAGCTATCTCCCATAGATACGCTTATCAGTCCGTTCTCCTTCATTCCAAGTTATGAATTTTGTGTTTCTTTAATCACCATATGTTTTCTAGGCTGATGCGTGAGTGTTTTCATGAGTGTTGGGCATTGCCTTTGAATTTCCATCTTTCACTTGAAGGAATCTTTGCTATCCTAGCCTAGGTCCAACTGAGCACTGAGAACACGAGGTGATCTTGGTTGGTTTGACATTCTGAGATCAGAAATTCCAAATTCTAGGTTGTCCAGGCAACCACCTTATGGACATAATGTTTCCGAGACAAATTAGAGAAATCTGATGAATTCCTGTCTCCAGGTAAGATATTTTTATGTCTCTTTTCTAAATTTGGGAAGGCTGGAACTTGACCCTGGATCCATGGTCCTCCTAGTAGATTACATCTAGATACAGCTTTACTTTATCTCTGTAGGGTTTGTAAGTTGTTTGATTTCCACCCTAAGCTCTGGCATGTTTATTTTTCATTAAATATAAGTGTAATGTTCTAATTTTCAGCCAGCTTCCTCACATATGCTGTCAAAACACATAGTCAATAATCTTCTATGGCCAGAGATGGGAGAGAATTTCACTGGTGCCAAACTGAGCACTCTAGCTTTGGATGTCAGCCTTCACTTTGGATTGGTGATTCCCAGAGGGAATGAAAAAATCCAAAAGGCGTGCTGATTTGGGGCATAAAGGATTTGAGGCTGAAGGAGATTAGAGAAGATGAACTTCCAAGGACTGTGAATCTCCTCCAAATGCTTAATGATGCTACAGAAAGTAGACCATTGCAAATAGATTATGGGGAATACTATGAAGAGAATGTGTTCCCTGCTAAACAGATGAACCAAGGGAAAATGTTACTGTCTATGATGTTACTAGTAATTACATTCACGAATAATCACAGCAGGCCATCTTCTTCCCAAGTTCAGGAAAAATATTGGTCCACAAGTAAAATTCATGGCCAGCCATGTCTTCAGGAGTGTAAGTGCCCACATTCCTATTGGGTGGCCTGGGATTCATGGATTTGCATCACTGGTGCTGATCAGATTAGTAACGTTGGGAAAGATAGATTTCATGGTATGGTGTGTACAGAGATCACAAAGAAGTCGAATTTGTGAGCATACATTAGAGATAGGCAATAGGAAAAAAAACATGAAAATATTGCAATCTATGACACATCTGGTACACTTCCCTAAATACAGACTGAAGGAAGTGATGTGACCTGCATAGGTAGAATTGGCGGACTGAATGAGATGACACGATCATTGCACATCAGAGGCTTGAGTGGGCAACTTCAACTTTGGATGGACTCCAGGACTTTCACTGGGGAAAGTCTACACATTTGGCCATATTCACAAAATGTAACAGATAAAAACCAGGATAAACTTAAAGTAAAGAAACCATGTCTAGAGAGAATGTAGTAGACATTTAAAAGTACAAGGATAAAGTTAGAAACCCACAAGAAATCCAGGAAATGGAAAACTATTCAAGCTGGAAAGGGAGAGTAGTCATGTGCATAGAAGATGCTGGGACAACTTAGAAGTTTGAGGGAGTTTATGACATCACAGTGAACATGTCACCCAAGATGGCCTCATGGTTATAGTCTGAGGATTGTCCTAGCCTACGATACTCAAGTTAGAGATACCCAGAAGAGAATTTAAAAACAGAAACCAGGCACTGAAACATGAAGAGAGAGAATACACGCTGATTAAAGGGGTAAGAAAGAAGTCATTGTGAGGAAGCAATAATAGGGGGACAAGCGCTGAGTGGAGAACATTGTAATCTACTCAAGTGTATGGGGAGGCCATGCTGATGCAAGCTTGAAACATGATTTGAAACCGGAGGCTGGACTTGGGGCTTATCAGACCTACATTGTCCTTCTGCCTTAATCATAATCCAAAATTAAGAATGATCTCCTGAAGACACTGTAGACAATGATTGATGCTTCCTTTCCTATGCCCCTAGCATTCATTGAAGAGAAGTCTCACTTTCCATGGCTCTGGCATTACAGAGGCCCATTGGGTACATCCTAATGTGTCACAAGATATCTCTTTGAACCCTTGAAGGAATGGACCCCCGTCATGCTTCGTGTATGTCCCATTGTTTGAAGGGCTCCAGAATTGTGCTGAGAAGCACCCTATTCCAGACGGATTCGTTGCTTTGTGAGGGCTGCCCTACTTGGCTAGTATGCTTGGTTTGGCTTCAATGAAATTCTCTTCCCGTATCTCTTGAAGTAGAATGATTATTAATATCGTGTATTGACAGCATATGTAAGGAGGTTGGCTCAAAATTAGAACATTACAATTATGTTTATAGAAAAATAAACATGCCAGAGCTGAGGATGTAAATCGAACAAGTAAAACACTCTATAGAAATATAGTAAGCCAGTATCTAGACGTAATCTAGTGGAACACTCAAGGATCGGGAGTAAAGTTCGAAACTTCCCAAATCCAGAAATGAGACAGAAAAGTATCTTACCTGGAGCGGAGTTCATCAGATTTCTCTAATATGTCTTGGAAACATAATGTCAGTGAAGGCGGCTGCCAGCACAACCTCGAATCTGGAGTTTCTGATCTCAGAATGTCAAAGCAACCAAGACGACCACGTGTTCGCAGGGCTCAGTGTCACCTCGGCCAGGATAGCAGTTTCCTACAGGTGACCGATGGAAATTCCAAGACAACACGCAACAATCACAAAAAGACTCAGACCTCGGCATACAGAACATATGGTGATTACAGAAATATAAAAGTCATAGCTTGCAATGAAGGAGAACGGACTGATAAGCATATCGAAGAGAGATAGGTCAGAAAGACCGTAACAATTAGACTTTGGAAAAGAGAAAAAAATCCCTGAAAATGGAAGGCCAATAGAAATCACATCTGAATAATCCACAATGAAAGACTTCAGTCATTAGACAGACTCTGACTGGACGTTTGAAAGTCCGAGAAAGTCACAACGCCAAAAACTGCACCGAAGGTCAAACCTGGACTAACTGGGAAGGGTGAGTTATGGGACTGCTCCACACGGGCTCTGAAAGCCTGCATCCACGAAGCTAGACTGGACAGCAGACACACGATTCTGACAAATCCTCCGACATTACAGAGGGCCAGAAAAAGAAGCTGGCCTCATCTACACAGGGCCAGAGGTGGGCTCAAGTAGCATATTCAAGTCACATCCCACTCAACTGCAGGTTGCCAATGGAACACAAAAGGGGCCGGCCAGAGGGTAAGTGGTGAATTCCGCACATTCTGGTTCGGGAGCCCAGATCCAGCCACATGGAATCCTGCAGGTGAGCATCCTCACGGCTCGTCCAGCCATTCTGGGGCAGATGTGTGAGGTAGTGTGGAGGTAGATGGGAAGCGACATTAGACTTCTCCACTCTTCCACAGCAAATAGAGCAGCATGGCCCGCAGATATGAGCGCAGCCATAAACTTCTGCCAAAACAAAGCCAATCGAAAGTTGCAAAGAATTGAAAAATTGAACCTCACAAAAGAAAGCATGCCAGTAAGAAGTAAAAGATATCTAGCAATAACCTTGGCCAAACAGGAGAAAGCTATGGAAACCGAAATCCAGCAAAGATTCTGGGGAAGAAACTCCAGAAGACAAAAGGAGACGGAAGGCTATTCCGTGTTCTTCGAATGGAAGAACTAACACACTTGAAGCGTCCATACCGCATAAAGCCATCTCTGGATTCCATGCAGTCCCAGTCAAAGTCGCAGCACTATTTCCCACAGAAATGGAAGAGAGAATCCTAGAGTTTCTATCCAGCAACAAAGGACACTGAATAGCCAAAGGAATACTGAGGGAAACGGACAAAGCAGCAGGCATCACACATTGATTTCCAGATATAGGACTAAGTGCTAGGTACGGAAACTGCACAGCCTGGCGCCCAAAAGAGGCACACAGACCCATGGAACAGAATCGAGAGCCCAGAGGTCAAGTGAAACACATATTTACAGCCCATTTTCGACCAGGGAGCCAAGAGGAGACAGCAGAGAAAGGAGAGTCTCGACAAGAAATGGTGCTGGGAAGACAGCACAGCCACATGGAACACCGTGAGAGTAGACCGTGATGTTACACCAGGGACACACACCACCTCGAAATGGATTAAAGCCTTGAAAGGAAGACTTGAAAACGTGCAGCTTCTAGGAGAAAACGCAGGCAGCTTGCTCTTTGCCATCTGGCTTAGCCACCTGTTTGGAAGAAGCATGTGTGACCGGGCAAGGGAAACAAAGGAAACAAGAAACAAGTGGGACTCCATCCAACGCAGAAGCTTCTGCCCAGACAAAGACACCATCGACTGACTGCAAAGACTGTGCAACAACTGACAGCAGATGTTTGCAAACCGCACATCGGAGAAGGGGTGAACAGCCATAAGATCCAATGAACTCATACGTCTTCACAGGAAAAAAAACAGCGAGCCCAATAAAACCAGGGCAAAAGATGGAAACAGACAGCTCTCCCAGGATGATAGAAAGATGGCCAACAGGCTGTATGAAAACATGCTCGTCATCGTTAAGTCTCTGCTCAATGCAAATACGAACGGCACTGAGATAGCAGCTCACAGTGGTCAGAATGGCTATAAGGATGAAGACAGGAAACAACAAGTTTCAGAGAGGAGGTGGAGAGAAGGCAAGCCTCCTGCACTGCTGGTGGGAGTGTAAACTGGTGCAGCCACTACGCGAAGTGGTGTGGAATTGCCTCAGAATTTTCAGAATCCATCTACCACATGATCCAGGTATTCCTCTGTGGCGTATATATCCAAAGATCTTGGAAATACTAATGCACAGAGATCCGTGCATTGCTGTATTCCCCACAGCCTTACTCCTGATATGCAACATTTGGAAGCCTCCCTGATGCCCATCAAGGGACAAATGGAGAAGAAAGATGGGCTATAGCCACAAAATGGCATAGCACTCAGCTGTAGGGACACATGCAGTTCAGCCATTTGTGACCACCTGAATGGCTCCTGAGGGTATCAGGGGAACTGAATGAAGCACTGGGGTAAGGTCAAATACCACAGGATCTCACGTACAAGGAGAAGAGGAAAAATGGACCAACAAACATGTAGCAGGTGACATAGGATTGGCAGTTCCCAGAGGGAAAGGGGTCGGGGGACGGAGGGACAGATTTGATTAGGCACAAGTGTGTGGTGAGGGCCTGTAATTAGGCTTACGCTGGTGAAGATGATTCAGCCTACACAGAAGTCTAAATCTATGAGGATGTAGATTTGAAAGCTATAGGATGTTAGAATGCAGGGTTACGGAAATCAATTCACATAAAATCAAAACTCCAAAAAGGGGTGCAGATTTACGGCCTAAAGCTTTGGAGGCTGAAAGACATTAGAGAAGATGAACATCCAAGGATTAGCAATCACCTCCAAATGCTTAATGATGATACAGAAAGGTAGACTTTTGCAAAGAGATGAAGAGGAATACTACCAAGAGAACATGGTCCGAGCCAAATCATGAGTCAACGGCAAATGTTACCGACCCTGATGTTACTACTGCTTCCCTTCACGAATGATCAAAGCAGGCCAACATCTTCCCAAATTCAGGCCAAAGGTTGGTCCAAAAGCCCAATTTGGGGCCGGGCTGTGGTGTAGCAGGTAAGTTCCCACATCCGCTTGAGCGGCCTGGGCTTCACAGGCTAGCATCACGCTTGGGGATCAGATTACTAACATTAGGAAATACAGATTTCAAGGTCTGGTGGTCACAGAGATCATAAAGAAGTAGAAATGGTGAGGAGACCTTATCAGTACGCACCAGAAAAAGATCCACGAGAATATTACAATCTATGAACGCATAAAGAACACTCCCCCAAATGATGAAGGAAGGAAAACATGAGACCTGCCAAGCTGGATTTGTCAGACTGCTAGGAGATCACACGATCAGTGTGCATCAGGGGAATGCCTGGGCAACTTCAACATGAGAGGGCCTCCCGGACGTTCTCTGGGGAAAGTCCACCCATTTGGCCATATCCACAAAAGATAAGAGATAAAACCCGGGATAAGCTTAAAGGAAAGAAACCGGTGTCTAGAGGGAACTTAGTAGACCCTTCAAGTCCTTGGAGAAAGTTAGAAACCGACAAGAAATCCAGAGCAAGGAAAACTATCCTACCTGGAAAGGGGGACTAGTCAGATTGGGATGAGATGGCTCTGAAACACTGTGTGCATTGAGGTTGTCAGTACAACTTAGACTCTGAGGGTATTTATGACATCACGGTGAACATGTCACCCAAGATGGCCGCATGTTTACAGTCCGAGGATTGGCCTAGTCTAGGACACTCAAGTGAGAGATACCCAGAAACAGCTTTTCCAAACAAAAACTTGAAAGGATCAAACAGACTCTGATTCAAGGGAGAAGAAAGGAATCATTGGGAACAAGCGATAATAGATGGACAAGCACAGAGAGGAGAAAATTGTCACCTGCTCATGTAGATGGTGAGGTCGTGCAGATTCAATCTTGGAACTTGATTTGAAACAAGAGGCCAGACTTGGGGCTTATCAGACCTACATTGTCCTTCTGCCTTACTCATAATCCAAAGTACAGAATGATTCTTGGGGACGTTGAAGAGAAGAATCGAGGACTCCTTTCGTAGGCCCCTAACATCCTTTGAAGAGAACTCTAACTTTGCATAGCTCTGGCCTCATGGGGGCCCACTGGCTACATGCTAAGGTTTCCCAAGAGATCTCTTTGAAGCCTTGAAGGCATGGACGCCTGTCATGCTTGGGGTATGTAGCTTGGTTTGGAAGGGCTCTAGAAGTGTGCTGAAAAGCACCCTTTTCCAGAGGGCTTCATTCCTGTGTGAAGGCTGCCCTCCCAGGCTACAGTGCTCAGTTGGGCTCCAATGAAATTAACTCCCCCATCTCTTGCCGTAGAAGGAGTACTGATTCTGTGTTTTGACACCATATGGAAGGAGGTTGACTGAAAACTAGAACATTACCATGATATTTAAAGAAAAATACACACGCCAGAGCTGAGGATGTCAATCAAACAGTAACAGACTCTGTAGAAATAAAGTAAGCCAGTATCTAGATGTAATCTAGGGGAGCGTTCAAGGTTCAGGGCTGAACGTCGAAACTTCCCAAATCAAGGGGAAGAGACGGAAGGATTTCTCACCTGGAGAGAGGAATTCATCAGACTCATCGAATTTGTCTCAGAACCATTGTGTCCGTGAAGGTGGTTGCCAGGACAACGTCTAACGTGGAGTTTCTCATCTCACAATGTCAAATGAACCAAGATGGACACGTGTCCTCAGTTCTCAGTTGGACGTAAGCTAGGATAGCAAAGATTCCTTCAACTGACAGATGGAAATTCAAAGACAACATCCAACAATCACCAAAGCACCCACACGTCGGCCTACAGAACATATGGTGATTAAAATAATACAGAATTCCTAACCTAGAATGAAGGAGAACCCACTGATAAGTATATCGAAGGGAGAGAGATCAGAAAGACCACTACGATTAGACTAAGGAAAGAAAACAAGCTCCCAGCAAATGGAAGGCAAACAGAAATCACACCTGAATACTCCACATTGAATGAAGTCAGTGTTTACAAAGAGTCTGCTTGAACGTTTGAAAGTCCGAGAAAGTCACAACCCCAAAATTTGCAGTGAATGTCATACCTGGGCTAACTGGGAAGGGTGAGTTCTCAGACTGCTCCAAGCTGGCTCTGAAACCCTGTGTCCATGATGCTTGCTGGGACAGCAGAGACCCAATTCTGACAAATCCCAGTGGACCGGAAAAACAACGTGGCCTCGTCTACACTGGACCAGATTTGGGCTCAAGTAGCATATTCAAGTCACATTCCACTCAACTACAGGTTGCCAATGGAACACGAAAGGGGCCAGCCAGTGTTGCATAGGTGACGTCCGCGTGTTCTGTGTCGGCAGCGTGTGGTTGCCTGCATGGAATTCTGGGGGTGAGCCTCCTCACCGCTCGTGCAGCCTTTCTGGGGCAGACGCCCGAGGTAGTGTAGAGGAAGATGGGAAGCGACGTTAGACAGGGCCAGTCTTCCTCAGCAAATACGGCAGCATTGCCAGCAGATATGAGCACAGCAATAAACACCTGCCTAAACAAAACCAATTAAAAGTTGCAAATGATAGAAAAACTGAACCTCAAAAAAAAAAAAATAAAAGAATGCTTTAGAAGATTCAGGTATCTAGGAATAACCTGAGCCAAACAGGTGAAATCTATGTAAACCGAGAAATAGCAAACCTTTGGGAAAGAAATTCCAGAGGACACAGGGAAACGGAAGGGAATTCAGTGCTCTTGGAATGGAAGAAAACGAAGAAAGCATGAGGTATCATCACAATGATTCCTTTCTCATGCCTTGGATCAGCGTCTCTTTGGTCTCTTCAAGTTTCTATGCCCGGTTTCTGTTTGGAAAAGCAGTTTCTGGGTATCTCTCACTTGATTCTGCTAGCCTAGGCCAATCCTTGGACTGTAAACATGTGGCCATCTTGGGTGACATGTTCACCGTGATGTCATAAACACCCTCAGAATTCTAAGTTGTACTGACAACCTCCATGCGCTCAGTGTTTCCGAGCCATCTCATACCAGTCTGACTACTCCTGTTTTCCAAGTAGGATAGTTTTCCCAGTTCTGGATTTCTTGTCGGTTTCTAACTTTCTCCTCGAACTTTGAAAGGTCTACAACATTCCCTCTAGACACGGGTTTCTTTCGATGAAGATTATCCCCGGTTTTCTCTCTTATCTTTTGTGGATGTGGCCAAACGGGTGGACCTTCCCCAGAGAAATTCCTGGAGCTCCTCCCAAGTTGAATTTGCCCAGGCAATTCTCTGATGCGCAATGAGTGTGTCATCTCCTAGGAATCTGACAATTCCACCTGGGCAGGTCACATGTTTTCCTTCCTTCATCATTTGGGAAATTGTACCTTATGCATTCATAGGTTGTAATATTCTCAGCGTCCATTTTCTGGTGTGTATTGAAAATGCCTCCTCAGAATTTCTACTTCTTTATGATCTCTGTGCCCACCATACTGTGAAATCTGTATTTCCTAATGCTAGTAATCTGATCTGCAACCCTGATGATAGCAGGTGAAGCCCAGGCCGCCCAATCAGAACTTGGGCACTTACCTGCTACACCACAGGGCCGACCCTGAATTGGGCTTTTGGACAAAACATTGGCCTGATCTGGGGAAGATGTTGGCCTGCTTCGATCATTCGTGAAGGCGGTTAGTAACATCATGGACGGTAGCATTTTCCACTGGTTCATGAGTTTAGCATGGAACACGTTCTCTTGGTAGTGTTCCTCTTCATCTCCTTGCAATGGTCTACCTTTCTGTAGCGTCCTTAAGCATTTTGAGGTGATTACCAATCCTTCGAAGTTCATCTTCTCTAATTTCTTACAGACTCCAAAGCTTTAAGCCGTGAACCTTAACGTCTTTTGGGAGTTTTGATTTTACGTGAATTGTTTGCCATAACCCAGCATTATAACATCGTATACCTTTCAGATCTACATCCTCATAGATTTAGACTTCTGTGTACGTTACATCATCTTCACCACTGTAAGCCTAATTACAGGCCCTCACCACACACTTGTGTCAAATCAACTATTTCTCCCTCTGGGCCCCGCCACCTTTCCCTCTGGGAACCAGAAATCCCATGTCATGTGCTACCTGTTTCTTGGTCCTTTTTTTCCTCTTCTCCTTGTAAGTGAGACCCTATGGTATTTGACCTTCCCTCTGGGGCTTGTTTCCATTCCCCTAAAACCCTCAGGAGCCATTCTGTTGCTCACAAATGGCTGGAATGCTTCTGTTCCTGCAGCTGAGTGCTATGCCGTTGTGTGGCTATAGCCCATCTTTCTTGTCCCTTGATGGGCACCAGGGAGGCTTCCCTGTCTTCAATATCGGGAGTAAGGCTTTGGTGAGCACAGTGGTGCACGGATCTCTGTGCATTAGCGTTTGCAAGTTCTTTGGATATATATGCCCCAGAGGAGTACCTGGATCATGTGGTAGATGGATTCTGAAAATTCTGAGGCGATTCCACACCACTTTGCATAGTGGCTGCACCGGTTTACACTCCCACCAGCAGTGCAGGAGGCTTGCCTTCTCTCCACCTCCTCTCTGAAACTTGTTGGTTCCTGTCTTCATCCTTATAGCCATTCTGACCACTGTGAGCTGCTATCTCAGTGCCGTTCGTATTTGCATTGAGCAGAGACTTAATGATGATGAGCATGTTTTCATACAGCCTGTTGTCCATCTTTCTATCTTCCTGGGAGAGCTGTCTGTTTCCATCTTTTGCCCAGGATTTATTTGGCTCTTTGATTTTTCTCCTGTGGAGACGTATGACTCCATTGCATCTTTGGCTATTCACCCCTTCTCCGATGTGTGGTTTGCAAACCTGCTGTCGCAGTTGTTGTGACGTCTTTGCACTGAGTCGATGGTGTCGTTGGCTGGGAAGAAGCTTCTGTGTTGGATGGAGTCCAGCTTGTTTCTTGTTTCCTTTGTTGCCCTTGCCCAGTCACACATGCTTCTTCCAAATAGGCGGCCAAGCAAGAAGGCAAAGAGCAAGCTGCCTGCGTTTTCTCCTCGAAGTGTCAGGGTTTCAAGTCTTCCATTCAAGGCTTTAATCCATTTCGAGGTGGTGTGTGTGCCTGGTGTAACATCACGGTCTACTCTCATTGTGTTACATCTGGCTGTGCAGTCTTTCCAGCACCATTTCGGGTCTAGAGTCTCTTTTCTCCGCTTTCTCCTCTTGGCTCCCTGGTCGAAAATGGGCTGTCCATAGATGTGTGAGTTGATTTCTGGGCTCTCGATTCTGTTCCATGCATCTGTGTGCCTCCTTTGCTGGCCAGGCTGTGCTGTTTTAGTACCTAGCTCTTCGTCCTATATGTGGAAGTAAGAAAGTGTGATAATTGCTGCTTTGTTCATTTCCCCCAGGATTCCTTTTGCTATTCAGGGTCCTTTGTTGCTGGATAGAAACTTTAGGATTCTCTCTTCTATTTCTGTGGGAAAGATTGCTGCAACTTTGACTGGGACTGCATGGAATCCAGACATTGCTTTGTCGACAAAAATAATCCGTAACCAATCTGTAAATGAAAATTTGGGGGAGTTTATTCTGAGCTTCAATCTGAGGATTATAACCCGGGGCCTTTCTACCCAAAGGAAGAAAGAGCATCAGAGAAGTGGGGTGCACAGACTGGTTGTATTCCCCTCATAGAGGATGTTTCACATAGGATTGAAATGTCCCATTTACAATAGTCGCAAGACTGCTCTGTTGGCACAGCGATTGATGGAAATAGCAGGTAGGTCTTCTGTCTCAGTGAACACAGTAGGGTGGCAGTCTGTTGTCTATAGCTGACTGGTCACAGGTGAGCTGGGTGGTCAAAGGTGAGTGCAGCAATTAGTTCCTAGCCTAGGGAGAAATGCTTATCCCTAAAGAAATGCTAATGTGGGGGGAAGTTGCACCTTTATCTCAAGGGCCATAGGAAATGTCTAAGCAGATATGCAATGCGTGCTAAATAGCCATAGTCAGGCCCTTTTGGAAAAAACAAAATCAGGCCGAATTAGGTCTATACCAAATGGCTTCCTCATATAGTCCAATATATCCAATTGCTTCCCATTTTTACTTGAGCTTTATGCCGTATGGACGTTTCAAGTGTGTCCCTTATTGCATTCGAAGTGCACGGAATAGCCTTGCGTTTCCTTGTGTCTTGTGGAATTTCTTTCCCCAAAACTTTGCTAGGTTTTGGTTTCGATCGCTTTCTCCTGTTTGTCCAATGTTATTCACAGGTATCATTTTCTTCTCACTGGCATGGGTTTTTTTTGAGGTTCAGCTTTTCTATTCTTTGCAACTTTTAATCGGTTTTGTTTGGCAGAAGTTTATGGCTGTGCTCAAATCTGCTGGCCGTGCTGCTCTCTTTGCTGAGCAAGAGTGGCACTGTTTAACATTGCTTCCCATCTGCCTCTACACTAGCTCTCACGCCTGGCCCAGAATGGCTGGACGAGCATTGAGGAGGCTCACCCCCAGGATTCCACGTGGCCGACCCTGGCCTGCCGACCCAGAACACGTGGACTTCACCGCTGGCCCACTGGCTGGACCCTTTCGTGCGGCATTGGCAACCTGCGGTTGAGGGTATGTGACTTGAATATGCTACTTGAACCCAACTCTGGCCCTGTGTAGATGAGGCCAGGTTGTTTCTGTGGCCCACTGTGATGTCGGAGGATTTTTCAGAATCGTGTCTCTGCTATCCAGTCTAGCTTGGTGGACACAGGGTTTCAGAGCACGCGTGGAGCAGTCTCATAACTCACCCTCCCCAGTTAGGCCAGGTTAGACCTTCCCTGCAGTTTTTGGGGTTGTGACTTTCCCGGACTTTCAATCTTTCAAGCAGAGTCTGTCTAAAGACTGACATCTTTCACTGTGGATTATTGAGGTGTGATTTCTTTTGGCCTTCCATTTTATGGGACCCTGTTTGCTTTTCCATGTTCTAATCGTCATGTTCTTTATGAGCTTGTCCTTTTACATGCTTATCAGTGCGTTCTCCTCTACTCCATTTTAGGAATTTTGCATTTCTTTAATCACCATATGTTCTGTAGGCCAAGGTGTGAGTCCTTTCGTGATTGTTGGGTGTTGTCCTGGAATTTTCATCGTTCACTTGAGGGAATCTTTGCTATCCCAGCCTAGATCCAACTGAGCACTGACTACACGTGGTCATCTTGGTTCGTTTGACATTGTGAGATGATAAACTCCAGGTTCGAGGTTATCCTGGCAACCACTTTCATGGGCCCAATGGTTCCGACACAAATTAGGTGAATCTGATGAATTCCTCTCTGCAGGTGAGAGACCTTCTGTCCCTTCTCTGGATTTGGGAATTTTCGAGCTTGACCACTGATCCTTGAACTTTCCACTAGATTACGTCTAGATACTGGCTTACTTTATTTCCACAGGGTTTGTTATTTGTTTGATTTACATCCTCAGCTGTGGCACGTTTCTTTTTCTTTAAGTATAATGGTAATGTTCTAATTTTCTGCCATCGTTTCTATGTGTGGTTTCAAAACACATAATCAGTACTCCTTCTATGGTAAGAGATATGGGGAGAGAATCTCACTGATCCCACTGAGCCCTGTAACCTGGGAGGCCAGCCTTCACAAAGGATGGAAGCCCTCTGCAAAAGGGTACTTTTCAGCACACTTCTAGAGCCCTTCCAAACCAAGACACATACCCAAGCATGGCAGGGGTCCATTCCTTCAGGGCATCAATCAGCTCTCTTGTGAAATATTGGCATATACCCAGTGGGCCCCCGTGACTTGAGAGCTGTGGAAAGTGAGAATTCTCTTCAAGAATGCTAGGGGCCTCGGAAAGGAGGCCTCGAGTGTTCTCTTCAATGTCCTCAATTGATCAGTCTTGACTTTGTATTATGGGTAAGGCAGAAGGACAACGTAGGTCTGATAAGCCCCGGGTCCGGCCTCGTTTTTCAGAACACATTTCCAGCTTGAATCAGCATGGCCTCCCTAGACTTCCGTAGATGACAATGTTGTCCTCTGAGTACTTGACCCTCTATTGTCTCTTCTTCCCAATGATTCCTTTCTCATCCCTTGAATTAGCGTCTCTTTGATGTCTTCAAGTTTCTGTGCCCGGTTTGTGTTTGGAAAAGCTGTTTCTGTGTACCACTCACCTGAATATCCTAGCCCAGGTCAATCCCAGAGCTGGAAACCTATGGCCAACTTTGGTGACGTGGTCACCGTGATGTCATAAACACGCTCAGAATTCTAAGTTGTCCTGACAACCACCATGCACACAGTGTTTCAGAGCCATCTCATACCAGTCTGACGACTCCCCCTTTCCAGGTGCGATAGTTTTCCTTTTTCTGGACTTCTTGTCAGTTTCTAACTTTATCCTCGAACCTTGAAAGTTCTACTACATTCCTTCTAGACAGTGGTTTCTTTCCTTTAAGATAGTCCTGGGATTTATCTCTTATCTTTTGTGGATGTGGCCAAATGTGTGGACTTTCCCCACAGAAAGTCCTGGAGTCCCTGCGAAGCTGAAGTTACCCAAGCAATCCTCTGATGTGCAATGATCATGTCAACTCATAGAAGTCTGGTGTTTCCACCTTGGCAGGTCAGATGTTTTCCTTCCTTCATCATTTGGGGAAGTGTACCTGATGTGTTCATAGATTGTAATATTCTCATGGTTCATTTCCTGGTGTGTATTCATAAGGTATCCTCACAATTTCTACTTCTTCATGATCTCAGTCGGCACCATGCCTTGAAATCAATATTTCCTAATGCTCCTAATTGGATCTGTACCTGAGATGCCAGCCTGCCAGTCCATGGCCGCCCAAGTGGAACATGGACACTTACCCACTACACCAGAGGGCTGGCCCTTCATTGGACTTTTGGACCATCCTTTGGCTTGAACTTGGGAAGATGGTCTGCATTGATTATTCGTAAAGGTAATTAGCAGTAACATCGTGGACAGCAACATTTTCAGTTGGCTCAGGAGTTTAGCACGGGTCATGTTCTGTTGGTAGTGTTCCTCTTCATCTCTTTGCAATGGTCTACCTCTATGTTGCATCATTAAGCATTTCGAGGTGATTATCAATCCTTTGAAGTTCATAATCTCTAAACTCTTTCAGCCTCCTTTATCCCTTAAACCTGCTTGCCTTTATGGAGTTTTGAATTTAGGTGAATTGATTTCCATAACCTAGCATTAGAGAATCCTATAGCTTTCAGATTTACATCCTCATAGATTTAGACTTCTGTGTATGCTACATCTTCTTCCCCACAGTAAGCCTAATTACAGGCGCACACCCCACACTTGTGCCTAATCAACTCTTTCTCCCACCGTCCACTGCCACCCGTTCCCTCTGGGAACCACCAATCCCATATCACGTTCTACCTGTTTGTTGGTCCTTATTTTAATCTTCTCCTTGTAAGTGAGATGCGATGGTATTTGATTTCTCCCTTGGGCTTGTTTCAGTTCCCCTCCTACCCTCAGGAGTGATTCTGCAGTCACAAATCGCTGGACTGCACTGTTTCTTACAGCTGAGTGTTTTGCCTTTGTGTGGATATAGCCCAACTTCCTTCTCCATTGGTCCTTTGATGGGCACCAGGGCGGCTTCCAAGTCTTGGATATCGGGAGTAAGGCTGTGGTGAACACAGCGGGGCACGGATCTGTGTGCATTAGTGTTTCGCAGTTCATTGGATAAACACGCTGGAGAGGAATAGCTGGATCATAAGGTAGATGGATTTGGAAATTTCTGAGGCAATTTCACATGGCTATGCCTAGTGCCCTCACCAGTTTGCACACCTACCAGAGGTGCAGGACTCTTCCCTTCTCTCCACCTTCTCTCTGACACTTGTTTGCTGTTTTGTTCCTTATAGCCATTCTGAACACAGGGAGCTGTCATCTCATTGCCGTGAGGATTTTGTGTTGGCCTTATACTTAATGGTGTTGAACATGTGTTCATACAGCTGTTGGCCACCTTTCTGTCTTCTTGGGGTAAATCTCTGTTTCCATCTTCTGCCCAGTTTTAATGGGCTTGTTGTTTTTTCACTTGTGGAGACGTGTGGTTTGAAACATCCTCTCTCTGTTGTTGTGCTGTCTTTGCATTGAGTGGACGGTTTCCCCAGCTGGACAAAAGCTTCTACGTTGGATGGAGTCCTGCTTCTTTCTTCTTTTCTTTGTTTCCCTGGCCCAGTCACACATGCTTCTTCCAAATAGGCGGCTACCCCGGATGGCAAAGAGCAAGCTGCCTGTATTTTCTCCTAGAATTTTCACTGTTTCAAGACTTCCGTTGAAGGCTTTAATCCATTTCGAGGTGGTGTGTGTGCCTGGTGTAACATCATGATCTACTTTTATTGTGTTACATGTGGCTGTGCAGTCTTCCCAGCACCATTTATTTTAGAGACTCTCCTTTCTCCACTGTCTCCTCTTGCCTTCCTCATTGCAAATGCGCTGTCCATATATGTCTGAGTTGAACCTTGTGTTCTCCATTCTGTTCCATTGGGCTTTGTGCCTGTTTTTGGGACCAGGCTGTGCTGGTTCGGTACCAAGCGCTTCGTCCTACATGTTGAAATCAAAGTGTGATACGTCCTACTTTGTTCGTTCTCCTCAGAATTCCTTTGGGTGTTCAGGGTCCCTTGTTGCTGGATAGAGACTTTAGGATTTTCTCTTCTATTTCTCTGGGAAAGATTGCTGCAAATTTGACTGGGATTGCATGCAACCCAGAGATTGCTTTATCCATTGCGGACGTTTCAGGTGTTTCAGATCTTACATTCCTAGAGCACAGAATACCCTTCTGTTTCTTTGTGTTTTCTGGAATTTCTTTCCCTCAAGCTTTGCTAGTTTTCGGTTTCCATAGCTTGCACCTTTTTGTCTAAGCTTATTCCTAGAAATCTTATTCTTCTTACTTGCATGTTTTTTTCCAGAGGTTCAGTTTTTCTATTCTTTGAAACTTTTCATTGGTTTTGTTTTGGCAGATGTTTATGGCTGTGCTCACATCTGGTGGTGATGCTGTTGTATTAGCTGGGCAAGAATAACGCTGTCTGACGTTGCTTCCCATCTGCCTCTACATTACCTTGGACGCCTGCCCCAGAATATCTGGACCATCGGTGAGGAGGTTCAGCTCCAGGATTCTGCATGGTCTGCCCTGGGTGCCGACCCAGAATTTGTGGACTTCACCACTGCACCACTGGCCAGCACCTTTCATGTTCCATTGGAAACCTGCATTTGATGTGGAATGTGAGTTGAATATGCTATTTGGGACAAATCTTGCACTGTGTAGACGAGGCCAGTTTGTTTTTCTTCTCCACTGTGATGTCAGAGGATTTCTCAGAATTGTGTCTCTGCTATCACGGCAAACTTCATTGACACAGGTTTTCAGAGCCCCATTTTAACAGTCTCATAACTCACCCTGACCAGTTAGCCTAGGTTTGACATTTGCTACAGTTTTTGGGTTTGTGACTTTCTCTGTCTTTCGAACGTTCAGGGAATGTCTCAAACGGACCTCTTTCATTGTGGATTATTCAGGTGTGATTTCTGTGTGTCTTCCATTTTCTGGGACGGTTTTTTTTTTTCCATGGTATAATTGTTGATATGGGCTCAGTGAGCTGAAGACTCGAATGAAAGATTTCTCGGACATTGAAGGTCTGGCACTGGTGCTCTTTTATTTAGAGAATAGTATGGGATAGCATGGGGACAGGACCCATGTGTAGTGAAGAGTTGCTGCTGCTCCCTGGGGATGGGGCCCATGAGCAGTCAAACCTCCTGCTGCTGCCCTGAGTTGAGGGTTAGGGCTAGTTTTATAAGTCATGGGTACATGATTTATTTTTACTGGAAAAAGAAATGATGTGGTAAAATGTCTTTAAATGATTTCAGTGCAGACGGGGTCTGGTTATTGTGCAGTCATATAACTTTAGATACGGATCTGGCCCTGTAGATCAGCATGTAGCTGAGGATGCGCTGAGTTTCTCACCCTGAGTAAGCCCTATTCCACCTGCTCATATAGTTTGGCATGTAAGCCAGATCACCTTGGGCTTCCCTAGCTGGGGCAGCCTTAATACATATCATAAACACTCCCTGAACCCATTTGGACTGGAGAGGTTTGGGGATATGGACGATGGTCAGTCTTCTGTAACTACTTATGGCTGTACAAGGTCGCAGAGATGTCCCTAAATGGGGTCATAGGTACAGGTAGGATGTTCAGTGGACTGGAAGGCTTCACCTGTGGAGTTCAAGGCTGACAAGGTATACAGAGCTTCTGGAGACGAGAGAATCATTTGACGACAGGTGGTCCAGGAGGTGAAACTTTTTTCACATGCGGAAGACAGACAATGAAACAGACAACAAACTATAGTAAGAAATACAAGCAGTATGTTTAACCCAATGTATAACGTATTGAAGTAGTGCAGAAACCTGGTCCTGACTTGGAGTTCAACCAATCGTTTGGAGTTAGGTTTGATAAGACATGGATTTAATTTGGTGGTTGGGATAGGAAGCCAGAAATATTTTGACGGTAGTCAGGAATATAGACACAACATTCAGTTTTTATAATGGCATAGGTGCCCCCTTGTGCTGCTGTCAAGACATCCAGTGTCATTTGGATTTGGAGGACTGCCTTACACATTTGGGATACTTCTAAATTGAGCAGCGAAATGCTATGTTGTGCATCATTTAATGCCTTCATAATAAATTTGTTTAGGACTTCCATGTGCAAGACGACACTTTCGATTCCTAATTAGGGAAGGAAAATTGCAGAAAGATGGTCATACCAGTGGAAGACAGACCTGGTTCAGCGCTGCTGCAGGTTGGGTAGGATAGCAGGAGGAGATGTAGTAAATGTAGTTCTACCCTGCATCCAGACAAAGCCTAGTGTGCATCGTGCAATCCACTTAGGTGGCAGCAAAGGCCATAAATTGGAGCTGCATAGCCACTGAGCACCATTAGAGACTAGCCAAAGCGTGCTGGGCTGTCTATCCAAGTCAGTCCCAAACCAATCAGTACTTTTTTAAGACTATGATATGAGAACACATATAACAGCGAATTTTTCCCATAGGTCGGCTGTTATTAGGCCATGTATCACAAGTGTGATTGGTTTGTTCTCAACAGAGAGTGACCTTTTACTGAGTTGACCACTAGTAGGAGTGAACCAAATACATTCATCCCAAATTTCATATGGTCCATCCTGTGTGTATCCATAAGTTGGGGACTTTCCCTTTGGAACTTGTTGTTTAGGATCCACCTGTGACAAGGCAAATATAGTTAGTATTTGGGGAGTAGTTTTAAAGGAAAATGTTTGATTGTGGCCAGGGAACTCGCAGGTGTCAGACATAGATGAGCACAAGGAGACATTATGATTAGTAATAGATGAATCTTGTGGATGAAAAGAGCTGGAATCTAATATCCATGAATGCCTACTATAGCTTCTACAGAAACATATTTTTTTCTCTCTTAAATCACCCTCATTTTTCAAAAGATAGCCAAATCAGGATTAACAGGTTTGCAAGTCCAGTGTAGTTTCAATACAACTTGCTCCAATTATTTACATAACAGCTACAAGAATAGCAATTTTTTGTACAGGCTTTTTAAAGTATGCTTTGGTGGAAATTTTTATGAGGAATCATAGATTGAACTGTGAAAGCCTCTAGAGGCCAGAAAAGCCAAGCCAAGGATTTGCCATCAGATTTTGCCTGCAGTACTTACAGACTTGAGTGGAGTTCTCTTTCAGGTCCCCCAAAGTATTCGGAGGTTACTTGCACTTTCCAGATAAGCACGCTTCCTTACTTAACGGGTAAGATTGCCAGAATCTCTATAAACAAGGTACCGGGCCCGTGTTTCTGAGTGGCTGTATTCCAGAAAGTCCAATCTTTGTTCCTGAAATGCTGTCTTGTCATATCTGAGCCTGTATGTTTCAAATATGACATTCCAGTCAAAGCCTTGGTAATATAACCAATGTGTCCTGTTATAAGGAGAACAGATTCTTTTGGAACTTATGCAAATATTGCCACGAAATGACCGTACTCAGTAACAGAGGGTTTGACATTTCCTTAGGGATATGGTAGGGAGTAAAACATAAATGTTTCAGTTTTGCTCATAAAGGTATAATTTCACCAAATTGCTGTAAGTCAAGGTTAGCATAAGAGAAAAGAGAAAAAGATTTCCTTCATTGTGAGAAAACAAAACAACACATCAAAACTCAACATTTCAAACAGAAGTCCTAAAAAATTATAATCGTCCTCATCAGTTCACACAGTCCTGTATAATCAATTCTTGAGCTGAATCTTCTGTCAGCAGATCGAGGAGCTTAGTTTCTGTTACAATTCTGTAGTTTCTTACTCAGCTCAGTTTTACAGTCTGAAAGTTTATCAGAAACCTGTAGTTTAGATCCTCTGTGTCAGAATCCTTTCCCGGAATATCTCAGAAGATGAAACATATTTGCAAAAGAAAAAAGCAGCAGAATAAAACAACAATTATCTGCAAATGGACAAAGGACTCAAAAGGGCAATTGACAAAGACACTTGGATACTTCTGTGACATATGACCCTTCCAGATAATAAGTGGACTTATGACTGATAACCAGGACAGATCAGAATCTTAGGAATTCTATATAATTTGAAGACATCTATATTAATAACATTTACCTATCTAATACCACCTAAGAATATCTATCACTTGTTTCACAATGTTTCTCATGTAATTTAATAGAAAAAATAAGCCTAATTAGTTTAATGTTTTCCTCCTTACAGGAACAGAGAGCAAATTTCTTTGAGAAGTCTCAGGGGCCCTCTGAAAATCCTCAGAGTAATTTCTCTTCTGTCCACCAGGTCAAAAGAAAGACTTCATTCAGGATTTGAATATTTTTGAGGGAGAAGCTTGTCAAAACATAGCCAAAGTTTTTAAAATGCTTCTTCAAATAGGAAACAACACTCACTGTGAAACAATGCTCAGGTATCTATTCAAAGTGATGACAGAAAGAGTCAAAAATCTTAAGAGTGACCTCAGTCATTATTTTCACAAAACACATTTCTCTCTTAGGTAGACTTACTCAAAGGAACAGCTTTTATAACCTCTTTATCAAGAGCAGATCCAAAGTTCAAGAAAAAGTATCCTTTCAGAGAAAACCAAATTTCAATTTCTGCACCTACTTATTTTGAACATTCAAACTCATTCACTTAATTGAACTTACTTTAGTCTACTTGAGTAGGCATAAAAATCTTTTCAGAATTTCTACTTCACAAACCTTCTTCAACTTTCTTTTTCGTTTTCAGAATGTGTCAGCAACTCTTTCTTTTTTCCTTTCTAGGTCATTAGGACAAATTTATCTTTTTTCATCCATCAAACAAAAATATTTCCATACTTTATACCTTTTTTACTGAAAGCATACATTTTAACTTCCCTGAATACAGAGCTCTTTTCCTTATTAATTTCCTGTAGCTTTAATTCCATAAGTTAATTAGAACTTTTAAGGCTTAACAGATCTACTAAACAGTAAAAAGTAAGCAATTATGAATTGTCTTTTATATCAGCATTCTAAACACTTCATAACTTTAGAAACATGCAGCTTTACAATAAAACACAGGCATGCTTTTTGATACACCCACACGCTTTTAGCCTCTTCAAGAAGAAGCCCAAAGTAGATAACTTAAATATGTTTGTTAATAATGATTCAGTGTTTCAGCCTATCCAAAAACGATCCGCATATTCATCTTTTATCATTTAACTTACCTTTGCAAATGTCAAGATTGTTACACAGAAAAATTTTGAAGCTGTTTTGTTTCAACAAGTATACTGACCATAAAAGTTATTGTACTCACCTTTATGAGTTTTATGTATTTAAACCATTTGTTTCCAACAACCATGTTCATATTAGCTATGAAAACCTCATGAGGAACTAGACAAAACTGGTCATCATTTAAAGCTATTATTTTACTGACAAATTTAAGAAAGTGAACTTATATGACTAGATAACCCAGGCTGAATGCCTGCATCCTATGCAAATACCGACAACTCTGACAAGATAATTTTAAATCAAACCAACAAACTTTAACAAGCTTTCATTTACCAAAGGTTAATTCACATCACGTTAACTTTGAAAGGCACTGAGTTAATTTCTACTACATTTAGAATTTATGTAAGCACTTTCTTTAAGCCAACTAAACAGAGATCTTAATTTTGGCCATACCATCCATGGGTAAAAATATCACACGTATAATGTACACATAGACACACATAGACAGAGACTGTATAACCATTGTTTTAAAAACTACTCCAGTGAATCAGGGACAATAATATAAAGCTCACCAGTTATGAATCCACACTTTGTTTTGAGCCTTTTTACTAATACTTATGGAGAAGACCCTCGAGATGGTAGACTTTTTGCAAGGGTGCACTTATGAACATTTATCCTTTCCCCTCCTTTTTCTTTTCAGTCTTAAGAATGAGTGATGGGCTACATAGTAGTTCCTTCAGAGGGGGAATGAGAATCCTTTTCATCATAAAGGAAGTAGGTGGAATCTGAACTGCCTCTAGAGCTGTCTTTCCAGTCTTGCAAGGATTTTCTAAGGACGGTTGCACTTGATTTCTCATAAACTGGACTGAAACATGAAGGACATTCTAGGTTGATCTACCTGTCCAAATGCACCATAAAGGCACAGAGATACATCACAAATTTTCTCCCAGATGAAGTTTCTGGGGCATACCCATACAATTGAAAGTGTTTCTAATTAGTTAGAATGACTCTAAGTGGTGAGTCTCTTGGGATGCTTACATCATTCCCCATGGAAGTAAAGCCAGTGTCGGACTGACATTGAACTGGACAAGGGTGCGGTGCCTACAGAGGCCTGGAACATGCTGGAGGCCGGGGCTCCCAGTAGCCGGGTTGATAGGTAAGTCCTTTGCAATATATTTTCAAGTTTTTTAATTTTACAGAATGTCCAGGTTCTGGTCAAGTCCAGCCTGAAATTAAGCTCGACTTGGTGACAACAGAGGACATGATGAGCAAAACCAAGAAATTAAATGAAGACAACAGACCTCACCCTCATGGCCATTCCCAGAGGGTTATCATGATAAAAGTCACACAACAGTTCCAATGCTGGGGCACACTACCCTAGCATGACAGTTCACAGAATAAATCACAGGTCTCTTAACCTCATAGCCAATTCAGTAGGTACTAAAATACTCAATGAGTCAACCGCCAACAGGGGGCACCCTACTTGGCATCACCGGGGTGATCAGACCCAGAAAGCCAAAGTTGGGGCTCCCAGTGTTGGAGGACTTGACTCTTGAAAGATTTCTTTGTTTCCCGGTTGCAAAGCTCAAAAGGAGACGAAATTGGCCATTGTAACTCTAAGAAATATGAAAGAGACAGGTCCATTACCTTGAAAATCCCCCCTGAACCTAGGGAAGGATCCTACCTGTTGTTCCTACTGTGGGGTGCCTGTAGCAAGGGGTGATGGGGGTGTCCCCCAGAATTGCATCCCTTGGGTAACTTCCCTGCTATGCCTGGCAGTAACAGGTGCCTGGTGAACATCTTTCATATTCTGCCTGGAAGTAATAGGTGCCTGGTGAATGGTCCCCAAGAGAATAGGAGAAGTTTAAGAGAGAACATGATAGAGAGAAATAGTGAAGAAATTTCCACCATGCTGGGGTCATTCTACCCAATTGCGTGTTGGAGTGATTCTCCAAACAAGGGTTTCCAATACTCAGCCAAAGGTTAGACGTTGCTACTTTCCTTGAACTGAAGTCCCGATTAGGACATTCACACCATTCAGATGGTCAAGTGCATGGGAGGTATCCCAATCCAGCTTTAGGGATAGAAACCTTCCATGAGAGTCTTGGAGATTGCCAACCATCCTAATGACTTAAATGGCTGACCCGTTCCCACGTAAAATTTATGTATTAGAGATAGGGTCAGGAAGGAATGGATTAATTCATTCTACATCACTCTTAGGCTTAAGGTACTGATTCTCTTCAAGCTGAATGCCAGATTTGCACCATAGAGTAGCCATGGGCAGCAAACATGAATTCATACAGCTATTCAAGACAGTTCCTGATGGAGAAGTGAATTTAGATCCATCCTCGAAAAAGAGAGAGGCACAAGGAAGGAAAGGGCACTTACCAGAATTCGAGCTCACAAACCAATGAAGCACCTTCCCTATATAGGCCACGAGATATGATGTGGGGTCGGCAAGCTCAAGAGTTGAAAATAAGATTTTTTGGACCCTCAAGGTCTGGCAGTGGTGCTCTTTTATTTAGAGAATGGTACAGGATAGCATGGGGACAGGACCTATGGGCAGTGAAGAGCTGCAGGCATGGGGACAGGACCCATGGGCAGTGAAGAGCTGCTGCTGCTGCTGCATTGGGAAAGGACCCATGGGTAGTCACAGCTCCTGCTGCTGCCTGGAGTTGAGGTTAAGGACTAATTTTCTCAGGCATGGTTACGTGACTTATTTTTCCTGGAAAAGGAAAAGATGATGGAAAACGTCATTAAATGATTTCAGTTCAGATGGGTTCTGGATATTGTGTGGTCATATAACACTAGATACGAAACTGGCCCCATAGATAGGCATGTAGGTGAGCATGACCTGGGCTTCTCTCACTGGGGCACCTCTAATTCATACCAAAAGAAATTCAACGGGTCATATAGTTCTGCATGTTCACCAGCTAACCTTGGGCTTTCGAGTGGGGGCGGCCTTAATCCACATAAATCCTCATGGTCTTTCACAGCTGTCTCCCATAGATATGCTCATCAGTGTGTTCTCCTTCATTCCAAGTTAGGAATTTTGTATTTCTTTAATCACCATATGTTCTCTAGGCCGATGTGAGTGCTTTCGTGATTGTTGGGTTTTGTCTTTGAATTTCCAGCGTTCACTTGAAGGAATCTTGGCTTTCCTAGCCTAGGTCCAACCGAGCACTGAGAACACGAGGTCATCTTTGTTGGTTTGACATTTTGAGATCAGAAACGCCAAATTCTAGTTTGTCCTGGCAACCACCTTATGGACATAATGTTTCCGAGACAAATTAGACAAATCTGATGAATTCCTCTCTCCAGGTAAGATATTTTTATGTCTTTTTTTCTGAATTTGGGTAGGCTAGACCTTGACTTCGGATCCTTCATTGTGCCAGTAGATTACGTCTAGATACTGGTTTACTTTATTTCTGTAGGGTTTGCTAGTTGTTTGGTTTACATCCTCAGCTCTGGCATGTTTATTTTTCGTTAAATACAAGTGTAATATTCAGTCAACTTCCTCACATACGGTGGCAAACCACATAATCAATACTCTTCTATGACAAGAGAAGGGGGAAAGAATTTCATTGGGGCCAAATGGAGCATTTTAGCTTTGATGGCAGCCTTCACTTTGGATTGGTGGTTCCCAGAGGGAAAGAAAAAATCCAAAAAGCTGTGCAGATTTACGGCATAAAGCTTTTGAGGCTGAAAGAGATTAGAGAAGATAAACTTTCAAGGATTGTGAATCTCCTACAAATGCTTAATGATGCTACAGAAAGGTAGACCATTGGAAATATATTAATAAGAATACTGCAAAGACAACGTGTTCCATGCTAAACTCATGAACCAAGGGCAAATGTTACCTTTTGTGAGGTTACTACTCATTACCTTCACGAATAATCACAGCAGGCCAGCTTCTTCAGAAGTTCAGGCAAAAGATTGGTCCAAAAGTAAAATTCAGGGCCAGTCATGTGTTCTGGTGTGTAAGAGCCCATGTTCCTAGTCTGTGGCCTGGGACTCATGGATTCGCATCACGGGTGCTGATGAGATTAGTAACATCAGGAGAGATAGATTTCATGGTATGGTGCGGGCAGAGATCATACATAAGTGGAAATTGTGAGCATACCTTATTATACATATGCACCAGGAAAACAACATGAAAATATTGCAATCTATGACGCATCTGGTAGACTTCTCAAATACAGAATGGAGGAAGTGATGTGACTTGCATAGGTGGAATTGTCGGACTGCACAAGATGACACGATCATGGAACATCAGAGGATTGGCTGGGCAACTTCAACTTGGGAGGGACTCGTGGACTTTTTCTGGGGAAAGTCTACATATTTGGCCATATCCACAAAATGTGACAGATAAAACCAAGGATAAACTTAAAGTAAAGAATTCAGTGTCTAGAGAGAATGTAGTAGACATTTAAAGGTCCCAAGATAGTTATAAACAGACAAGAAATCCAGGAAATGGAAAACTATCAGACTGGTATCAGATGGCTCTGAACTACTGTGTGCATGGAAGACACCAGGACAACTGAGAAGTTTGAGGGTGTTTATGACATCACAGTGAACATGTCACCCAAAATGGCCTCATCTTTATAGTCCGAGGATTGTCCTAGGCTACGATACTAAAGTGAGAGATACCCAGAAAAGAATTTAAAAACAGAAACCAGCACTGAAACTTGAAGAGTTAGAATTGCCGCTGATTAAAGGGATAAGAAAGAAGTCATTGTGGAGAAGCAATAAATAACAGAGAGACAAGCACGGAGTGGAGAACATTGTTATCTACTCAAGTAGATGTGGAGGCCGTGCTGATTGAAGCTTGCAACTTGATTTGAAACCAGAGGCTGGACTTGGGTCTTATCAGACCTACGTTGTCCTTCTGCCTTAATCATAATCCCAAATCAAGACAGATCTCTTGAGGACATTGTAGAGAAGGATTGATGCTTCCCTTCCTATGCCCCTAGCACTCATTGAAGAGAAGTCTCACTTTCCATAGCTCTGGCTTTACAGAGGCCCACTGGGTACATGCTAATTTGTCACAATACATCTCTTTGAACCCTTGAAGGACTAGAACCCCGTCATGCTCCAGGTATGTCGCATTGTTTGGCAGGGCTCCAGAAGTGTGCTGAGAATCACCCTTTTCCAGAGGGCTTCATTGCTTTGTGAGGGCTGCCCTACCAGGCTAGTGTGCTCAGCTTGGCTCCAATGAAATACTCTCCCCCTCTCTTGGAGTAGAATGATTACTGATGACGTTTATTGACATCATGTGAAAGGAGGTTGTCTGAAAATTAGAACATTACAATTATCTTTATAGAAAAATAAACATGAGGTTGTAAATCAAACAAATAACACACCTTATAGAAATACAGTAAGCCAGTATCTAGACGTAATCTAGTGGAACGTTCAAGGATCAGGGGTCAAGATCGAAACTTCCCAAATCCAGGAATGAGACAGAAAAGTATCTTACCTGGACGGAATTCATCACATCTGTCTAATTTGTCTCGGGTACATTATGTTCATGAAGAAGGTTAACATGACAAACTAGAATTTGGAGTTTAAGATGTCAGAACGTCAGACCAACCAAGATGAACACGTGTTCACAGTGCTCATTTTGACCAAGGCTAGCATGGTAAAGATTGCCACAAGTGACCAAGGTAAATTCAAAGACAACACCCAACAATGAAAAGCACTCACACGTAGGCCTATAGAACATAGGGTGGTTAAAGAAATAGAAAATTGATACCTTGGGATGAAGGAGAACTGGCTGACAAGCATACCAAAGGGGGAAATCTGAGAAAGACCACGATGATTATGCTATGGAAAAACAAAACGTGCTCAAAAGAAGGAAGGCAAACACAAATAACACCTGAATAATCCACAACAAAAGGTGTCAGACTTTAGACAGACTCTGATTGAACTTTTGAAAGTCAGAAAGTGACACAAACCAAAAAACTGCAGCGAGGTAAAACCTGTGCTACCTGGAAAGGGTGGGTATGAGACTCCCCCAAACGTCCTATGAAACCCTGTGTCCATGAAGCTTGCCGGGAGAGCAGAGACACAATTATGAAAAATTCTCTGACATCACAGTTGAGCAAAAATACAAACCGTCTACATCAACTCAGTGCCAGAATTGGGCTGAAGTAGCCTAAGTCACATTCCACACAACTGCAGGTTGCAAGGGAACTTGAAAGGGGTCGGGCAGTGGAGAACTAGGGAAGTCCACGCACTCTGAGTTGGCAGCCAGGAGTTGGCAGGGTAGAATCCTGGGGGTAAACCTCCTCACCGCTGGTACAGCCATTCTGGGGCAGGTGAGGGAGGTAATGTAGAGGCCGATGAGAAGCGACATTAGACAGAGCCACTCTTCCTCAGCAAATACAGGAGCATTTCCAGCAGATGTGAGCACAGTGATAAATCTCTTTCAAAAGGAAACAAATTAAAAGTTGCAAAGAATAGGAAAATTGAACCTCAATAAAAAAGAAAAAGGATGCCAGTAAGAAGAATAAGATACCTAGGAATAACCTCACCCCAACAGGTGAAAGCTCTGTAAACAGAAAACTAGCAAACCTTTGCAGAAAGAAATGGGAGAAGACACAAGGAAGCGGAAGGATATTCCATGCTCTTGAAATGGAAGAATTAACACACTTGAAATGTCCACACTGCATAGAGAAATCTCTTGATTCCATGCAGTGCCAGTCAAAGTTGCAGCAATATTTCTCACAGAGATAGAAGCGAGCATCCTAAAGTTCACATCCAGCAACAAAAGACCCCGAATAGCAAAAAGAATCCTGAGGAAAAAGAACAAAGCGCAATATATCACACCTTCTGATTTCAACATATAGGACGAAGAAATTGAAATGGATGAAGCGCAGGCTGGGATGGAAAACAGAGAAACAGAACCATGGAACAGAATCAAGAGCCCAGAGGTATAGGGACACATATATGGACAGCCCATTTTCGATCACACCACCAAGAGGAGACAGTGGAGAAAGGAAAGCCTCTACAATGAACGGTGTTGGGAAGAGTGCAGAGTCTCATGTAAGACAAGGAGAGTAGACCATGGTGTTACACCAGGCACAAACACCAACTCGAAATGGATTAAAGTCTAGAATGTAATACTGGAAACCATGAGACTTCTGGAAGAAAACGTAGGTAGGGTGCTCTTTGTCATTTTTCTTAGCCTCATATTTGGAAGAAGCATATCTGTCTGGGAAAGGGCAATAAAGGAAACAAGAAACAAATGGGACTACATCAAACACAAAAGCTTTTGCATAGCCAAGGAAATCTTTGATTCAATGCAAAGACAGCACAACAACTGGGAGAGGATTTTTGCAAACCACACATTGGTGAAGGGGTGAATAGCCAAAAGATCCAATAAACTCATAAGGCTCCACAAGAAAAAAAAAAAAAAAAACACGCCCCATTAAAATCTGGGCAAAAGCTGGAAACAGAGATTTCTCCCAGGAAGCTAGAAAGATGGCCAACAGGCTGTATGAAAACATGTTCATCATCATTAAGTCTCTGGTCAGTGCAAATCTGAAAGGCAATGAGAGAGCAGCTCACGGCAGTCAGAATGGCTATAAGGATGAAGACAGGAAATAAGATTCGGAAAGGAAGTGGAGAGAAGGGAAGCCTCCTGCACTGCTGGAGGGAGTGGAAACAGGTGCAGCCACGACACAAAACGGTGAGGAGTTGCCTTAGACATTTCAGAATACATCGACCATATGATCCAGCTATTCCTCTGTGGTGTGTTTATCCAAAGAACGTGGAAACACTCATACACAGAGATCGGTGCGCACCTCTATTTACCCTGGCCTTATTCCCGATATCCAAGACTTGGAAGCCTGCCTGGTGGCCATCAAGGGATGAATGGAGAAGGAAGATGGGCTATAGCCACACAGAGGCATAGCACTCAGCTATAGGAACGGAGTCAGGCCAGCCATTTGTGACCACCAGAATGGCTCCTGAGGGTATTGGGGGAACTGAAAGAAGCCCCAGGGGTATGGTCAAATACCACAGGATCTCACCTACAAGGAGAAGAGCAAGAACGGACCAAGAAACAGGTATCACATGACAATGGATTGGCATTTCCAAGAGGGAAAGAGGGGCAGTGGCCAGTGAGAGAAAGTGTTGATTAGGCACAGATGTGTGGTTAGGGACAGTAATTAGTCTTACGTTGGTGAAGATGATGTAACCTACTCTGAAGTCTAAGTCTATATGGATGTAGATCTGAAAGCTATAGGTCATTATAATGTTGGGTTACGGCAATCAATTCACATAAAACCAAAACTCCCAAAAGAGATGCAGATTTACAACCGGAAGCTTTGGAGACAGAAAGAGGTTAGAGAAGATGAACTTCCAAGTATTGGTAATCACCTCAACATGCTCAATGATGCTACAGAAAGGTAGACCTTTGCAAAGAGATGAAGAGGAATACTACCGAGAGAACATGTTCCGTGCTAAACTCATGAACCAACAGAAAACGTTACCGTTCATGATGTTACTACTGATTCCTTCACGAATGATGGAAGCAGGCCAACATCTTCACAGTTCAGGTAAGGTTGGTCCAAAAGCCCAATTCAGGGCCGGCCCTGTGATGTAGCAGGCAGGTTCCTACGTTCCACTTGGGCGGCCCGGGCTTCACCAGCTAGCATCAGGGGTGCGGATCAGATTACTAGCATTAGGAAATATAGATTTCAAGGTATGGTGGGCACAGAGATCATAAAGAAGGAGAAATTGTCACGAGACCTTAACAATATGCACCAGAAAATGAACCATGAGTATATGACAATCTATGAACGCATCAGGAACACTTCCCCAAATGATGAAGGAAGGAAAACATGTGACCTGCCAAGTGGAATTTTTAGACTGCTAGGAGATCACACGATCATTGTGCATCAGGGGATTGCCTGGGCAACTTCCAATTGGGAGGGCCCCCAGGACTTTCTCTGAGGAAAGTCCACCAAATTGGGCATATACACAATGGATAAGATATAAAACAAGGAATAATCTTAAAGGAAAGGAACCGGTGGGTAGAGGGAATGTAGCATACCTTTCAAGTTCCACGAGAGAGTTAGAAACTGACAAGAAATCCAGAATAGGGAAACTATCCTACCTGGAAAGATGGAGTCGTCAGACTGATATGAGATGGCTCTGAAACACTGTGTGCCTGGAGGTTTTCAGGAGAACTTAGAATTCTGAGGGTGTTTATGACGTGACGGTGAATGTGTCACCCAAGATGGCAGCAAGTTTAGAGTCCGAGGATTGCCGTGGCTAGGATACCCACGTGAGAGATATCCAGAAACAGCTTTTCCAAACAGAAACTGCACACAGAATCTTGAAGAGAGCAAAGAGGCATTGATTCAAGGGATAAGAAAGGAATCATTGGGAAGAAGGGACACTAGAGGGGCAAGCACTGAGAGGAGAACATTGTTATCTACTCAAGTAGATGTGGAGGCCGTGCTGATCGAAGCTTGCAACTAGATTTGAAAAAAGAGGCTGGACTTGGGGCATATCAGACCTACATTTTCCTTCTGCCTTACTCATAAACCCAAGTCAAGAATCATCTCTTGAGGACATTGAAGACAACAATTGAGGCCTTCTTTCCTAGGCCCCTAGCATTCTTTGAAGAGACGTCTCCCTTTGCATAGCTCTGGCGTCACGGGGTCCCTCTGGGTACATGCTAATGTGTCCCAAGACATCTCTGTGAAGACTTAAAGGAATGGATGATTGTCATGCTTGGCGTGGGTCCTTTGGTTTGGAGGGCTGTAGAAGTGTGCTTAAAAGCACCCTTTTCGAGAGGGCTCCGTTCCTGTGTGAAGGCTGCCTTCCCAGGCTACAGTGCTCAGTTGGGCTCCAATGAAATTCTCTCCCCCACCTCTTGCCATGGAAACAGTATTGATTTCTTGTTCTGACAACGTATGGAATGAGGTTTGGTGAAAATTAGCACGTTGCCGTTATATTTAAATAAAAATACACCTGCCAAAGTTCAGAATGAAAATCAAACCAATAGCAAACCATGTAGAAATAAAGTAAGCCCAGTATCCAGACGTAATCTGTTGGAGCATTCAATGATCAGGGGTCAAGTTTGAAACTTCCCAAATCCAGAAAAGAGACAGACAAATCACTTACCTGGAGGGAGGAATTCATCACATTTCTCTAATTTCTCTCAAAAACATAATATCCGTGAACGTGGTTGCCCAGACAACCTTGAATCTGGAGTTTCTGATCTGAGAATCTCAAACCTAACAAGACGACCATGTGTTCTCAGGGCTAAGTGTCACCTGGGCTGGGATAGCAAAGATTCCTACAAGTGACCGATGGAAATTCCAAGACCACACCCAACAATCACGAAATGACTCACACGTCGGGCTACAGAACCTATGGTAATTAAAGACATACAAAACTCCTAACTTGGAAAGAAGGAGAACGCACTCATAAGCAAATCGAACGGAGATATCTCAGCAAGACCATAACAATTAGACTATAGAAAAGAAAAAAGGATCCCGGAATATGGAGGCCAACAGAAATCAAAGCTGAGTAATCCACAGTGAAAGACGTCAGTCATTAGACACACTCTGTTTGAACGTTTGAAAGTCAGAGAAAGTCACAACGCCAAAAACAGCAGCAAAGGTCAAACCTGGCCTAAATGAGAAAGGTGACTTATGAGACTGCTCCCCGCGGGCTCTGAAACCCTGTGTCCACGAAGCTAGACCGGACAGCAGAGACACGATTCTGACAAATCACCCAACATCACAGTGGGCCAGAAAAGCAAGCTGGCCTCATCAACACAGGGCCAGAGTTGGACTCAAGTAGCATATTCAAGTCACAATCCACTCAACTGCAGGTTGCCAATGGAACATGAAAAGGGCCAGCCAGTGGGGCCGTGGTGAAGTCTGCACATTCTGGTTCAGCAGCCCAGGTTCGGCGATGTGGAATCCTGGGGGTGAGCCGCCTCGCCGCTCGTCCAGCCATTCTGGGGAAGGCGTCTGAGGTAGTGTAGAGGCAGATGGGAAGCGACGATAGACATCGCCATTCTTCCTCAGGAAATGCAGCAGCATGGCCAGCAGATGTGAGCACAGCCATAAACATCTGTCAAAACAAAACCAACTGAAAGCTTCAAAGAATAGAAAAACTGAACCTCAAAAAAGAAAGCATGCCAGTAGGAAGAAAAAGGTATCTAGTAATAAATGAGGCCAAACAGCAGAACGATATGGAAACAGAAAACTTGCAAGGGTTTGGGCGAAGATATTACAGAAGACACAAGGGAACGGAAGACTATTCCGTGCACTTCCAATGGAAGAACGAAAACAGTTCAAACGTCCATACCGCATAAAGCAGTGTCTGGATTGCATGCAGTCCCAGTCAAAGTTGCAACAATCATTCCCACAGAAATACAACACAGAATCCTAAAGTTTCTATCGAGCAACAAAGGACCCGGAATAGCCAGAGGACTCCTCAGGAAAATGAACAAAGCAGCAAGTATCACACTTTCTGATTTCAACATATAGGACGAAGCCCTAGGTAAGGAAACAGCACAGCCTGGCCCCCAAATAGGCACACAGACTCATGCAACAGAACGAGAGCCTGCAGGTCAACTCACACATCTACTGACAGCACATTTTCGAACAGTGAGCCTAGAGGAGAAAGTGGAGAAAGGAGAGTCTCCACAAGAAACGGTGCTGAGAAGACTGCACACCAACAGGTAACACAATGAGAGTAGACCGTGATGTTACACCAGACATACTCACGACCTCGAAATGGATTAAAGCCTTGAATGGAATACTTGAAACCGTGCAACTTCTGGGAGACAACCCAGGCAGCTTGCTCTTTGCCATCTGTCTTGGCTGCCTATTTGGAAGAAGCATGTGTCAGTGGGCAAAGACAACAAAGGAAACAAAAAACAAGCGGGACTCCATCCAATGCAGAAGCTTCTGCCCAGCCAACGACTCCATTGGACTCATTCCAAACACAGCACAACAACTGCAACAGGCTGTTTGCAAACCACACATCGGCGAAGGGGTGAGTAGCCAAAAGATCCAATGAACTCATATGTCTTCAAAGGAATAAAAACAACGAGCCCAATAGAACCTGGGAAAAAGATGGAAACAGACATTTCTCCCAGGAAGATAGGAAGATAGCCAACAGGCTGTATGAAAACATGTTCATCATCATTAAGTCTCTGGTCAATGCAAATCCGAACGGCAATGAGATAGCAACACACAGTGGTCAGAATGGCTATAAGGATGAAGACGGGAAACAATAAGTTTCACAGAGGAGGTGGAGAGAAAGGAAGCCTCCTGCACTGCTGGTAGGAATGTGAACCGGTACAGCCACTACGCAAAGTGGTGTGGAATTGCCTCAGAAATTTCAGAATCCACATACCACATGATCCATCTATTCCTCTGTGGCGTATATATCCAAACATCATGGAAACACTAATGCACAGAGATCGATGCACTGCTGTGTTCACCACAGCCTTACTCCCAATATCCAAGACTTGGAAGCGTCCGTGGTGACCATCAAGAGATGAATGGAGAAGGAAGATCGGCTATAGCCACACGAGGGTATAGCTCTCAGCTGTAGGAATGGATGCAGTCCAGTCATTTCTGACCACCAGAATGGCTCCTGAGGGTCTTAGGGGAACTGAAGCAAGCCCCAGGGATAAGGTTGAATACCACAGGATCTCACGTACAAGGAGAAGAGGAAAAACGGAGCAACAAAAAGGTAGGACGTGACATGGGATTGGTAGTTCCCAAAGGGAAATGGATGCAGGGGTCTGAGGGAGAAAGAGTTGATTAGGCACAAGTGTGTGGTGAGGGCCTGTAATTAGGCTTACAGTGGTGAAGATGATGTAACCTACACAGAAGTCTAAATCTATGAGATTGTAGATGTGAAAAGCTATAGGATGTTATAATGCTGGGTTACGGCAATCAATTCACATAAAATCAAATCTCCAAAAAACTGTGCAGACTTACGGCCTAAGCTTTGGAGGGTGAAAGAGGTTAGAGAAGATGAACTTCCAAGGGTTGGTAATCACCTCAAAATGCTTAATGATGCTACAGAAAGGTAGACCTTAGCAAGAGATGAAGTGGAATACTAGCAAGAGAATATGTTCCATGCTAAACTCATCAACCAAAGGTAAATGTTACGGTCATTCATGTTACTACTGATTCCCTTCACGAATGATCGAAGCAGGCCAACATCCTCCTAAGTTCAGGCCAAAGGTTGGTCCAGAAGTCCAATTCATTGGCGGACCTGTGATGTAGCAGGTAAGTGCCCACGTTCCACTTGGGCGGCCTGAGCTTCACAGGATAGCAACACGGTTGTGGATCAGATTACTAGCATTAGGAAATCCAGATTTCACGGTGTGGTGGGCACAGAGATCATAAAGAAGTAGAAATGGTGAGGGAAACTGAGCAATACGCACCAGAAAAAGAACCATGAGAATATTACAATCTATGAACGCATCAGGTACACTTCCCCAAATGACAAAGGAAGGAAACATGTGACTTGCCTGGTGGAATTGTCATACTGCTAGGAGATGACACGATAAGTGTTCATCAGGGGATTGCCTGGGCAACTTCAACTTGGGAGGGAGTCCATGACTTTCTCTGGGGAAAGTCCACCCATTTCACCATATCCACAAAACATAAGAGATAAAATCTTTGATAATCGTAACGGAAAGAGACTGGTGTGTAGAGGGAATGTAGTAGAACTTTCAAAGTTCGAGGAGAAAGTTAGAAACCGACAAGAAATCCAGAGAAAGGAAAACTATCCTACCTGGAAATGGGGAGTGGTCAGACTGGTATGCGATGGCTCTGAAACACTGTGTGCATGGAGGTTGTCAGGACAACTTAGAATTCTGAGGGTGTTTATGAACATGTCACCCAAGATGGCCACATCTATACAGTCCGAAGATTGGCCATTGTGTGGCTATAGATCGTCTTCCTTCTCCATTCATCACTTGATGGGCACCACGTAGGCTTCCAAGTCTTGGATATTGTGAGTAAGGCTGTGGTGAACACAGTGCTGCATGGATCTCTGAGCATTAGTGTTTCCAAGTTCTTTGGATATATATGCCACAGAGGAATAGCTGGATCATATGGTAGATGGATTCTGAAAATTCTAAGGCAATTCCACAGCACTTTGGGTAGTGGCTGCACCTGATTACACTCCCCCCAGCAATGCAGGAGGCTTCCCTTCTCTCCACCTCCTCTCCGAGACTTGTTGTTCCGTGTCTTCATCCCTATAGCCATTCTGACCACAGTGAGCTGCTGTCTCATTGCCGTTCGTATTTGCATTGCCAAAGAATTAATGATGAAGAACATGTTTTCATACAGCCTGTAGTCCATCTTTCTATCTTCCTGGGAGAAATATCTGTTTCCATCTTTTGCCCAGATTGATGGGGATCGTTGTTTTTTCACTGTGGAGGCATATGAGTTCATTGGATATTTTGGCTAATCACCCCTTCTCCGATGTGTGGTTTGCAAACATCCACTCGCAGTTGTTGTGCTGTCTTTGCATTGAGTCGATGGAGTCGTTGGCTGGGCAGAAGCTTCTGCATTGAATGGAGTCCCGCTTGTTTCTTGTTTCCCTTGTTGCCCTTGCCCAGTCACACACGCTTCTTCCAAATAATCGGCTAAGCCAGATGGCAAATATCAAGCTGCTTGCGTTTTCTCTTAGAAGTTGCACCGTTTCAAGTCTTCCATTCAAGGCCTTAATCCATTTCCAGGTGGTGTGTGTGGCTGGTGTAACATTATGGACTACTCTCATTGTGTTACATGTGGCTGTGCAGTCTTCCCAGCACCGTTTCTTGTCGAGACTCTCCTTTCTCTGCTGTCTCCTCTTGGCTCCTTGGTCTACAATGGGCTGTCCATATATGTGGGAGTTGACCTCTGGGCTCTCGATTCTGTTCCTTGTGTCTATGTCCCTCTTTTTGTGGCCAGCCTTTGCCTTTTCGGTACCTAGCAGTTCGTCCTATATGTGGAAATTCGAAAATGTGGTATGTGCTGCCTTGTTCGCTTTCCTCAGGGTTCCTTTGGCCATTCCTGCTCCTTTGTTGCTGGATAGAAACTTTAGGATTCTCTCTTCTATTTCTGTGGGAAAGATTGCTGAAACTTTGACGGGGCTTGCGTGGAATCCAGAGATTGCTTTATCCAGTACGGACGTTTCAAGTGTGTTCATTCTTCCATTCGAAGAGCTTGGAATAGACTTCCGTTTCCTTGTGTCTTCTTTAATTTCTTTCTGCAAAGCTTTACAGTTTGTTGGTCCTTGTTTGTCTCTTCTCCTTGTAAGTGAGCTCCTACGGTATTTGAGTTTCTCCCTGCGAGCTGTTTCACTTCCAATGAAACCCTCAAGAGCCATCCTTCTGGTCACTAATGGCTGGATTCTCTACTTTGTTATGGCTCATTGATATGCCATTGTGTTCATAAAGCACAGCTTCCTTCTCCAATCTTCCCTATTTATTCTTCCTTCTGCCTTGATGGGCATCAGGGCGGCTTTCAAGTCTTGGATAACGGGAGTAAGGCCAGGGTGAACACAGGGGTGCACAGATATCAGTGCACGACTTTTTCCAAGATCTTTGGATAAACACGCCACTGAATAATAGCTGGATCATATAGTAGATGGATTCTGACATGTCTGAGGCAATTCCACAGGGCTTTGCTTCGTGGCTGCACCAGCTTACACTCACAGCAGCACTGTAGGAGTCTTCCCATCTCTGCAGCTCCTCTCTGACACTTGTTTCCTGACTTTTTACCTATAGTCATTCTGACCACATTGAGCTGCTATCTCACTGCCGTTTGGATTTCAACTGCCCTGAGTCTTAATGATGATGAACATGTTTTCATACACCTGTTGACCATCTCTAACTCTTCTTGGGCGAAATCTCTGTTTCCACCTACTGCCCAGGTTTTAATGGGCTTATTTTTTTTCTCTTGTGGACCCATATGAGTTCACTGCATCTTTTGGCTATTCACCCGTCCACCGATGTGTGGTTTTCAAACATCCTCTCCCAGTGGTTGTACTGTCTTTGCATTGAGTCGATGGTTTCCTTGGCTGGGCAGAAGCTTTTGCGTTTGGTGTAGTCCCATTTATTTCTTGTTTCCTTTATTGCCCTTGCCCAGGCAGAAAGACTTCCTCCAAATAGTAGGCTAGGACAGATGACAAAGAGCAAGCTGCCAGCGTTTTCTTCTAGAAGTCTCATGGTTTCCAGTCTTACATTCAAGACTTTAATCCATTTTGAGTTGGTGTTTGTGCCTGGTGTAACACCGTGGTCTATTCTCCTTGTCTTAGGTGAGGCTCTGCAGTCTTCCCAGCACCATTTATTGTAGAGACTTTCCTTTCTCCCCTGTCTCCTCTTGGCGCCGTGGTCAAAAATGGGCTGCCCATATATGTGTGCGTATACCTCTGGGCTCTTGATTCTGTTCCATGGTTCTGTGTGTCTGTTTTGCATCCCAGCCTGTGCCGTTTCCATTCCTAGTTCTTCGTCCTCTATATTCAAATCAGAAAATGTGATACATTGAGCTTTGTTCTTTTGCCTCAGGATTCCTTTGGTTATTTGGGGCCTTTTGTTGCTGGATGTAAACTTTAGGATGCTCGCTTCTATCTCTGTGAGAAATATAGCTGCAACTTTGACTGGGATTTCATGTAATCTAGAGATTGCTTTAGCTGGTGTGGAGGTTTCCAGTGTGTTCATTCTTCCATTTCAAGAGCATGCAATATCCTTCTGCCTCCTTGTGTCTTCTCCCATTTTTCTTCCGCAAAGGTTTGCTAGTTATCGATTTACAGAGCTTTCACCTGTTGGGGTGAGGTTTTTCGTAGGTATCTTATTATTCTTACAGGCATTTTTTTGAGGTTCAATTTTCCTATTGATTGCAACGTTTAATTTGTTTCCTTTTGACTGAGGTTTATCGCTGGGCTCACATCTGCTGGAAATGCTCCTGTATTTGCTGAGGAAGAGTGGCCCTGTCTCACGTTGCTTCTCATCTGCCTCTACACTCCCTCCCACGCCTGCCCCAAAATGGCTGGACCAGCGGTGAGGAGGTCTGCCCCCAGGATTCCACCCAGCCAAGTGCAGACTGCCGACCCTGAATCCGCGGACTTCCCCAGTTCTCCACTGCCCGACCCCTTTCAAGTTCCCTTGCAACCTGCAGTTGTGTGGAATGTGACTTAGGCTACTTCAGCCCAATTCTGGCACTGAGTTGATGTAGACGGTTTGTATTTTTGCTCAACTGTGATGTCAGAGAATTTGTCATAATTGTGTCTCTGCTGTCCAGGCAAGCATCATGGACACAGTTTCAGAGCAGGTTTGGAGCAATCTCATACTCACCCTTTCAAGGTAGCCCAGGTTTTACCTCACTGCAGCTTTTTGGTTTGTGACTTTCTGACTTTCAAAAGTTCAAGCAGAGTCTGTCTAAAGTCTGACATCTTTTGTTGTGGATTATTCAGGTGTTATCTGTGTTTGCATTCCCTTTTCTGAGCACATTTTGTTTTTCCATAGTATAATCATCATGGTCGTTCTCAGATTTCCCCCTTTGGTATGCTTGTCAGTCGGTTGTCCTTCATCCCAAGGTATCAATTTTCTATTTCTTTAACCACCCTATGTTCTATAGGCTTACGTGTGAGTGCTTTTCATTGTTGGGTGTTGTCTTTGAATTTACATGGTCCCGTGTAGCCATCTTTGCCATGCTAGCCTTGGTGAAGATGAACACTGAGAACACGTGTTCATCTTGGTTGGTCTGACATTCTGAGATCTTAAACTCCAAATTCTAGGTAGGCATGGCAACCTCCTTCATGAACATAATGTATCTGAAACAAATTCGGCTAATCTGCTGAATTCCGCACCAAATAAGATACTTTTCTGTCTCATTTCTGGATTTGGGAAGTTTCAATCTTGACCCCCATCCTTGAACGTTCCTCTAGATTACGTCTAGATACTGGCTTACTTTATTTCTATAGGGTGTGTTATTTGTTTGATTTACATCCTCAGCTCTGGCAAGTTTATTTTTCTATATAGATAATGGTAATGTTCTAATTTTCAGCCAACCTATTTACATATGGTATCAATACACGTCATCAATAATCATTCTACTCCAAGAGATATGGGGATAGAACTTCATTGGAGCCAAACTGAGCACACTAGCCTGTTACGGTGGCCCTCACAAAGCAACGAAGCCCTCTGGAAAAGGGTGCTTCTCAGCACATTTCTGAAGCCCTGCCAAACAATGAGACATACGCAAAGCATGATGGGGTCCATTCCTTCAAGTGTTCAAAGAGATATCTTGTGACACATTGGCATGTACCCTTTGGAGCTCCGTAATGCCAGAGCTATGGAAAGTGATACTTCTCTTCAATGAATGCTAGTGGCATAGGAAAGGAAGCATCAATCATTCTCTACAATGTCCTCAGGAGATCACTCTTGATTTTGGATGATGATTAACGCAGAAGGAAAATGTAGGCCTGATAAGACCCAAGTCCAGCCTCTGGTTTCAAATCAAGTTTCAAGCTTGAATCTCCATGGCCTCCCCCTATACTTGAGTAGATCACAGTGGTCTCCACTCAGTGATTGTCCCTCCATTATTGTATCTTCACAATGACTTCTTTCTTATCCCTTTAACCAGCGTCTATTCTATCTCTTCAAGTTTTAATGCCTGGTGTCTGTTTTTCAATTCTCTTCTGGGTCTCTCTCCCTTGAGTATCAGTAGCCTAAGACAATCCTCGGACTATTAACATGAGGCCATCTTGGGTGACATGTTCACTGTGATGTCCTAAACACCCTCAAACTTCTCAGTTGTCCTGGCATCTTCCATGCATACAGCATTTCAGAGCGATCTCATACCAGTCTGACGACTCACACTTTCCAGCTAGAATAGTTTTCCATTTCCTAGATTTCTTGTCGGTTTCTAACTTTATCCTTGAACTTTTAAATGTCTAGTACATTCTCTCTAGACACTAGTTTCTTTAATTTAAGTTTATCCTGGGTTTTAGCTGTTACATTTTGTGGATATGGTCAAATGTGTAGACTTTCCCCAGAGAATGTCCTGGAGTCCCTCCCAAGTTGAAGTTGCCCAGCCAATCCTCTGATGTGCAATGATCACGTCATCTCGTGCAGTCCGACAATTCCACCTATGCAGGTCACATCACTTCCTTCATTTTGTATTTAGAGAAGTGTACCAGATGTGTCATAGACTGCAATATTTTCATGTTTATTTCCTTGTGCGTATCTGTAAGGTATGCTCACAATTTCCATTTATTTATGATCTCTGTCTGCACCATACCATGAAATCTATCTTTCCTAATGTTACTAATCTGATCAGCACCCATGAATTGAATCCATGAATCCCAGGTCGTCCACTAGGAACGTGGGCACTTACACACCAGAACACATGGCTGGACCTGAATTTTACTTTTGGACCAATCTGTTGCCTGAACGTGGGAAGAAGCTGCCCTGCTGTGATTATTCGTGAAGGTAATTAGTAGTAACCTCACTCATGGTAACATTTTCCCTTGCTTCCTGAGCTTAACACGGAACACGTTCTCTTCGTTGTATTCCTCTTAATCTATTTGCTATGGTCTACCTTTGTGTATCATCATTAAGCATTTGGAGGAGATTCACAATCCTTGGAAGTTCATCTTCTCTAACGTCTTTCAGCCTCAAAAGCTTCGTGGTGCAAATCTGCATGCCTTTTTGGAAGAGTATTGATTATGTGTTTTGAAAACATATGTGAGGAAGTTGGATGAAAATTGAAACATTACACTTATATTTAAAGAAAAATAAACATGCCAGAGCTGAGGATGTAAATCAAACAACTAACAATCCTTACAGAATTAAAGTAAAGCAGTCCTTAGATGTAATCTACTCTAATGATCAAGTTCGAGCCTTCCCAAATTCAGAAAAGAGACATGAAAATATCTTACCTGGAGAGAAGAATTCATCAGGTTTGTCTAATTTGTCTCAGAAACATTATGTCCATAAGTTGGTTGCCTGGACAACCTAGCATTTGGAGTTTCTGATCTCAGAATGTCAAACCAACCAAGATGACGATGTGTTCTCAGTGCTCAGTTGGATTTAGGCAAAGATTCCTTCTAGTGAACAATGGGAATTCAAAGACAATACATAACAATCACAAAAGCATTCATGCATCGGCCTACAGAACATATGGTGATTAAAGAAATACAAAATTAATAACTTGGAATGAAGGAGAATGGACTGATAAGCATACCTATGAGAGATAGCTGAGAAAGAAAAAGAAGATTGATGTGGATTAAGGATTGAAAATAGTGTTTTTGTCAGAGTTGTTGTTATTTGCATAGCATGCTGGCATTCAGCCTGGGTTTTCTAGTCATATAAGTTCACGTTGTCTGTTAAATTTGTCAACAAAATAATAGCTTTAAATGATGACCAGTTTTGTTTAATGCCTCATGAGGTTTCTGTAGGTAATCTGAACATAATTGTTGGAAACAAATGGTTTAAATACATAAAACTCATAAAAATGAGTACAATAACTTTTATGGTCAGTATACTTGTTGGAAAAAAACAGCTTCAAAATTCTTTTTGGTAACAATCTTGAGTTTTGCCAAGTTAAGTTAAATGATAAAAATCTGAATATCTGGGTTGTTTTTGGATTGGATGTAACACCGAAACATTATTAATAAACATATCTAAGTTATCTACTTCTGGCTTCTTATTGAAGAGGCTAAAAGCGTTTGGACGTATAAAAAGCATGCCTTGTGTTTTATTGTAAAGTGGCGTGTTTCTAAAGTTATGAAGTGTTTCAAATGCTGATATAAAAGTTGATTCATAACTGTTTGCCTTTTTAGTGTTTACTACGTCTGTTAAGGGTTAAAAGTTCTAATTAACCTATGGAATTAAAGCTACTGGAACTTACTAAGGAAAAGAGCTCATATTCAAGGAAGTTAAAGTCTACGCTTTCAGTAAAAAAAGGTATAAAGAATGGAAATATTTTTGCTTGATGGGTTAAGAAAGATAAATTCGTCCTAATGTACTAGAAAGGAAAAAAGAAAGAGTTTGGGACAAAATCTGAAACCAAAAAAGAAAGTTTTAGAAGGTTTGTGAAGGAGAAATTCTGAAAGGAGTTTTATGCCTGGTCATGTAGACTAAAGTAAGTTCAATTAAGTGAATGAGTTTGAATGTTAAAAATAAGCAGGTGCAGAAATTCAAATTTGGTTTTCTTTAAAAGGATAAATGTTCTTGAACCTTTGATCTGCTCTTGATAAGGAGGTAATGAAAGCTGTTCCTTTGTGTAAGTCTACCTAAGAGACAAATCTGTTTTGTGAAAATAATGACTGAGGTCAGTCTTAATATTTTTGACTCTTTCTGTTGTCACTTTGAATAGATACCTGAGCATTGTTTCACAGAGAGTATTGTTTCCTATTTGAAGAAGCATTTTAAAAACTTTTGATATGTTTTAACAAGCTTCTCCCTCAAAAATATTCAAATCCTGAATGAAGGCTATCTTTTCACATGGCAGACAGAAGAATGATTACTCTGAGGATTTTCAGAGGGCCCCTGAGACTTCTCAAAGAAATTTGCTCTCTCTTCTTATAAGGAAGAAAATACTAAACTAATTAGGCTCATTTGGTCTATTAAATTACATGGGAAACATTGGGAAATAAGTGATGATAGATTTTCTTAGGTGGTATTAGATGGGTAAATGTTATTAATATAGATGTCTTAAAATTATATAGCATTCCTAGAATTCTGATCTGTGATGGTTATCAGTCATAAGTCCACTTATTATCTGGAAGTGTTATATGTCACAGGAGTAGCCAAGTTTCTTTGTCAATTGCCCTTTTGATTCCTTTGCAAATTTGCAGTTAGTTCTTGTTTTACTCTGCTGCTTTTTTCTTTAGCAAATATGTTTCATCTTCCGAGAAATTTCTGGAAAGGATTCTGACACAGAGGATCTAATCTACAGATTTCTGATAAACTTTTAGATTGTAAAACTAAACTGAGTAAGAAACTGCAGAATTCTAACAGAAACTAAGCTCCTCTATCTGCTGACAGAAGTTTCAGCTCAAGACTTGATTATACAGGACTGTGTGAACTGATGAGGATGATTATAATTTTTTAGGACTTCTGTTTGAAATATTGTTCAGTTTTGATGTGTTGTTTTGTTTTCTCATAATGAGGGAAATCTTTTTCTCTTTTCTCTTATGCTAACTATGACTTACAGCCATTTGGTGAAATTATACCTTTATGAGCAAAACTGAAACTTTTATCTTTTTCTCCCTATCTTATCCCTCCGGAATTGGAAACACTTTGTGACTGAGTATAGTTATTTGGTGGCAATATTTGTATAAGTTCCATAAGAATCTGTTCTCCTTATAACAGGACACATTGGTTATACTACCAAGGCTTTGACTGGAATGTCATATTTGAAACATACAGGATCAGATATGACAAGACAGCATTTCCGGAACAGAGATTGCACTTTCTGGAATTCAGCCACTTGGAAACATGGGCCTGGTACCTTGTTAACAGAGATTCTGGCAATCTCACCCGGTAAGTAAGGAAGCTTGCTTATCTGCCAGGTGTAAGGAACCTCCGAATATTTTGGGGGAACTCAAGGAGAACTCCACTCAAATCTGTAAGTACTGCAGGCAAAATCTGATGACAAGTCCTTGGCTTGGCTTTTCTGGCCTCGAGAGGCCTTCACAGTTCAATCTGAGATTCGTCAGAAAAAAATTCTAGCAAAGCAGATTTTAAAAAGCCTGTATGAGCAATTACTATTCTTGCTGCTGATATGTAAATAATTGGAGAAAGTTGTCTTGAAACTGCACTTTATTTGAAAACCAGTTAATCCTAATTTGGCTATCTTTTGTAAAAATGAGTGTGATTTAAGAGACAAAAATTATGTTTCTGTAGAAGCTATAATAGGCATTCCTGGATACTAGATTCTAGCTGTTTTCTTTGGCAAGATTCATCTATTACTAATCGTAATGTCTATTTGTTGCCATCTATGTCTGACACCTGGGAGTTCCCTGGACATCATCAAACATTTTCCTTCAATACTACTGCCCAAATACTAACTACATTTGCCTTGACATAGGTGGATCCTAAACAAGTTCCAAATGTAAAGTCCCCAACTTATCGATATGCATAGGATGGACAATATCAAATTTGGGATGAATATATTTGGTTCACTCCTACTCGTGGTCAACTCAGTCAAAGGTCACTCTCTGTTGGGAACAAACCAATCACGCTTGTGATACATCGCCTATTAACACCTGACCGATGGGAAAAATTTGCTGTTATATGTGTTCTCATATCATAGGCTTAAAAAAATACTGATTGGTTTGGGACTGACTGGGATAGATGGCCCCGCACACATTGGTTAGCCCCTAATTGTGCTCAGTGGCTATGTGGCTCCAATTTACAGCCTTGGCTGCCACCGGGATGGATTGGATGATGCACCCTAGGCTTTGTCTGGATGCAAGGTACAATGAGATCTACTCTATCTCCTCCTTCTAACCTACCCAACTTGCAGCAACGCTGAACCAGCTGTGTCTTCCACTGGTGTGACCATCTTTCCGCAATTTTCCTTCCCTCATTAGGAATCCAAAATGTCGTCTTGCACATGGAAGTCCTAAATAAATTTATTATGAAGGCATTACATGACACTCAATATAGCACTTCACTGCTCAATTTAGAAGTGTCCCAAATGTGAAAGGCAGTCCTCCAAATCCAAATGGATCTGGATGTCTTGACAGCAGCACAAGAGCAGCACTGTGCCATTATAAAAACTGAATGTTGTGTCATATTCTTGACTACCATCAAAATATTTATGGCTTCCTATCCCCACCACCAAATTAAATCCATGTCTTATCAACCCTAAGTCTAAACAATTCGTTGAACTCCTAGTCCGGATCAGTTTTCTGTACTACTTCAAAACCTTATTCATTGGGTTAAACATGCTGCTTGTATTTCTTGTGATAACTTATCTGTTTCGTTGTTTGTCTTCCGCATGTCAAAAATGTTTCACCTCGTGGACCACCTCTCGTCAAATGATTCTCTTGTCTCCAGAGACTCTGTATACCTTGTCAGCCTTGAACACCATGGGTGAAGCCTTACGGTCCACTGAACTTCCTACCTGTGCCTATGGTCCCATTTAGGGACAGCTCTATGACCTTGTACAGCCAGAAGTAGTCACAGAAGACAGACCATCGTCCATATCCCCAAAGATTTCCGGGCCAAATGGGTTCAGGGGGGGTTTATGATGTGGATTAAGCCGGCCCCAGCTAGAGAAACCCAAGGTGACCTGGTCTACATGCCAAACTATGTGACCAGGTGGATTTCTTTATGGTATGAATTAGGGCTGAGAAGCCAGGGAGAGAAGCCCAGGGCATCATCATGTACATGCTGATCTATATTGCCAGATTTGTATCTAAAGTTATATGACCGCACAATAACCAGACACATTGTGCACTGAAATAATTTAAAGATATTTTACATCATCATTTCTTTTTCCAGTAAAAGTAAGTCATGTACCCATGCCTTATAAAATTCGCCATAACCCTTAAATCAGGGCAACAGCAGGAGCTGTGACTGCACATGGGTCCTGTCCCCATGCTATCCCGTACTATTCTCTAAATAAAAGAGCACCAATGCAGGATCTTGAGAGTCCAAGCAATCTTTCATTCGAGTCTTCAGCTCGCCGAGCCCCTATCAACGATTATACCATGGAAAAGAAAAAACGGTTCAAGAAAATGGAAGGCACACAGAAATCCCACCTGAATAATGCACAATGAAAGACGTCAATTTTGGACATACTCTGAACGTTCTAAAATCAGAGAAAGTCACAACTCCAAAAACTGCATCGAAGGTCAAACCTAGGTTAACTGGGAAGGGTGAGTTACAAGACTGCTAAAATCAGGCTCTGAAAACCTGTGTCGATGAAGTTTGCTGGAATAGCAGAGACACAATTCTGACAAATCCTCTGACATCACAGTGGAGAAGAAAAACAAACTGGGCTCATCTACACAGCGCCAGAGTTGGGCTCAAGTAGCATATTCAAGTCACATTCCACTCAACTGCAGGTTGCCAATGGACATGAAAGGCGCCACCAGTGGCGCAGTGGTGATGTCTGCATGTTCTGTGTCGGCAGCCCAGGGCCGGACACGTGGTATCCTGGGTGTGTACCTCCTCACTGCTGGTCCAGCCATTTTCCGGCAGGCGTCCAAGGTAGTGTTGAGGCAGCTGGGAAGTGATGTCAGACAGCATCACTCTTCCTCAGAAAAGACAGCAGCATCGCCTGCAGATGTGAGCACACATATAAACATATGCCAAAACAAAATCAATGAACAGTTGCAAAGAACAGAAAAACTGAACCTCAAAAAAAAAAAAATGCCAGTAAGAACAAAAAGATTTCTAGTAATAAGCTTAGCCAAACAGCTGCAAGCTATGGAAACCGAAAGCTAGCAAAGCTTTGTGGAAAGAAATTCCAGAAGACACAAGCAAACGGAAGGGTATTCCGTGCTCTAGGAATGTAAGAACTAAAACACTTGATACTTCCATAATGGATAAAGCAATCTCTGGATTCCATGCAATCCCAGTCAAAGTTGCAGAATCTTTCCCACAGAAATAGAAGAGAGAATCCTAAGGTCTCTATCCAGTGAAAAGGGACGCTGAATACCCAAAGGAATCCTGAGGGAAACAAGCAAAGCGGGACGTATCACACTTTGTGATTTCAACATGTAGGACGAAGTGCTAGGTACCGAAACGGCACAGTTTGGCCTCAAAAACAGGCAAACAGACCAACGGAACAGAATCCAGAGCCCAGAGTTCAACTCACACATATATGGACAGCACATTTGCAACGAGGAAGGCAAGAGGAGACAGTGGAGAAAGGAGAGACTAACAGAAACAGTGCTGGGAAGACTGCAGAGCCACATGTAACACAATGAGAGTAGAACATGATGTTACACCAGGCACACACACCATCTCGAAATGGATTAAAGCCTTCAACGGAAGTCCTGAAACCGTGAAACTTCCTGGCGGAAACGCAGGCAGCCTGCTCTTTACCATCTGGCTTAACCGCCTATTTGGAAGAAGCATGTGTGACTGGGCAAGGGCAACAAATGAAACAAGAAACAAACGGGATTCCATCCAATGCAGAACCTACTGTCCAGCCAAGGAAACCATCTACTCAATGCAAAGACAGCACAACAACAGGGAGAGGATGTTTCAAACCACACGTCGGAGAAGGGCTGAATAGCCAAAACATCCAATGACCACACACGTCTCCACAAGAGAAAAAACAACAAGCCCATTAAAACCTGGGCAAAAGATGGAAACAGAAATTTACCCCAAGAAGATAGAAGGTTGGGAAATAACTATATAAACACATGTTCATCATCATTAAGTCTAAGGCCAATGCAAATAGAAACGGCAATGAGATAACAGCTCACTGTGGTCAGAATGGCTACAAGGAACAAGACAGGAAACAACAAGTGTTGGAGAGGAGGTGGAGAGAAGGGAAGAGTCCTGCAGAGCTTGTGGGAGTGTAAACCACTGCAGGCACTACATAAAGCTATGTGACATTACCTCAAATATTTCAGAATCCATCTACCATATGATCCAGCTATTCCTCTCCGGCGTGTTTATCCAAAGACCTTGGAATCACTTAGGCATGGAGATCCCTGCACTGCTTTGTTCACCACAGCCTTACTCCCAATATCCAAGACTTGGAATCCTCCCTGGTGCCCATCAAGGGCTCTTGGAGAAGGACGATGGGCTATATCCCCACAATGGCATAGCACTCAGCTGTAAGAAAGTGTGCAGTCCACCTATTTGTGACACCAGAATGGCTACTGAGTGCATGAAGGTAACTGAGACAATCCCCAGGGAGAAAGTCACATACCATAGGATCTCACTTACAAGGAGAAGGTTAAAACAGGGAGCAACAAACCGGTAGCATGTGACAGAGGATTGGTGGTTCCCAGAGGTAACGGGTGGCAGGGGACGGAGGGCGAAACAGTTGATTAGGCACAAGTGTGTGGTGTGGGCCTGTAATTAAGCTTAGAGTGGTCAAGATGACATAGCATACACAGAAGTCTAAATCTATGAGGATGTAAATCTGAAAGTTATAGGATGTTATAATGCAGGGTTATGGAAACCAGTTCACATAAAATCAAAACTCCATAAAGGCAAGCAGGTTTATGGCATAAAGATTGCAGGCTGAAAGAGTTTAGAGAAGATGGGCTTCCATGGATTGATAATCACCTTCAAATGCTTAATGATGCTACAGAAAGGTAGACCATTGCAAAGAGATGAAGAGGAACACTACCAAGAGAACACGTTCCATGCTAAGCTCATGAGAGAACGGAAAATGTAGCTGTCTATGATGTTACTACTAATAACCTTTACGAATAATCAAAGCAGGCCAACATCTTCCAAAGTTCAGTACAAAGGTTGGTTCAAAAGTCCTATTCAGGGTCGGCCCAGTGGTGTAGCGGGTAAGTGCCCATGTTCTGCTTGGGTGGCCTGGGCTTAGCTGGCCGGCATCACAGGTCCGGATCAGATTAGGAGCATTTGGAAATATAGATTTCAAGGTATGATGCAGACAGAGATCATGAAGAAGTAGAAATTGTGAGGATACGTTATGAATACACACCAGAAAAAGAACCATGAGAATATCACAATCTATGAACGCATCAGGTACACTTCCCCACATGATGAAGGAAGGAAAACATGTGACCAGCCAAGGTGGAATTGCCAGAGTGCTATGAGATGACACGATCATTGTGCATCAGAGGATTGCTGGGAACATAAAGTTGGCAGGGACTCCAGGACTTTCTCTGGGGAAAGTCCACACATTTGGCCACATCCACAAATGATAAGAGATAAATCCCAGAACGATCTTAAAGGAAAGAAACCAGTGTCTAGAAGGAATGTAGTAGACCTTTCAAGGTTCGAGGATAAAGTTAGAAACCGACAAGTCCAGAAAAAGTAAAACTGTCCTACCTGGAAAGGGAGAGTAGTCAGACTGGTATGAGATCACTCTGAGACACTGTGTGCATGGAGTTTGTCAGGACAACTTAGAATTCTGAGGGTGTTTACGACATCATGGTGACCATGTCAACCAAGTCGGCTGAGGTTTCCAGCCCGAGGATAGGCCTAGGACAGTATATTCAAGTGACAGTTACCCAGAAACAGCTTTTCCAAACAGAATCCTGGCACAGAATCTTGAAGAGATCAAAGAGACGCTGATTCAAGAGTTGAGAAAGGAATCATTGGGAAGAAGCGATACTAGAGGGGCAAGCACTGAGAGGAGAACAGTGTCATCTACTCAAGTAGATGGGGAGACTGTGCTGATTCAAGCTTGAAACTTGTTTAGAAAAAAGAGGCCGGACCTGGGGCTTATCAGACCTACGTTGTCCTTCTGCCTTATTCATAATCCAAAGTCAAGAATGATCACTTGAGGACATTGAAGAGAAGAATCCAGACCTCCTTTTCTAGGCCCCTAGCATCTTGAAGACAAGTCTCTCTTTCCATAGCTCTGGCTTCACAGGGGTCCACTGGGTACATGCCAATGTGTCTCAAGAGATCTCATTGAAGCCTGGAAGGAATGGATCTCTGCCATGGTTGGCTATGTTTCTTGCTTTGGAAAGGCTCTGGATGTGTGCTAAAAAGCACCCTTTTCCAGAGGGCTTCGTTCCTTGGTGATGGCTGCCCTCCCAGGCTAGAGTGCTCAGTTGGGATCAATGAGATTCTCTCCCCCATCTCTTATCTTAGATGGAGTATTGATTATGTGTTTCGAACTACATGTAAGGAGGTTGGCTGAAAAAGTAGAACATTTCCATTATATTTAAAGAAAAATTAACATGCCACAGCTGAGGATGTAAATCAAACAAATGAAAAAACCCTGTAGAAATAAAGTAAGAAACGATCTACATGTAATCTAGTGGAGCGTTCAGGGATGAGGGGTGAAGTACGAAACCACCCAAATCCAGAAAAGGGAAGGAAGGATCTCTCCCCTGGAGACGGGAATTCATCAGATTCATCTAATTTGTCTCGAAACCCTTGCGTCCTTAAAGGTGGTTGCCAGGACAACATGGAGTTTCTCATCTCACAATGTCAAACGAACCAAGATGACCACATGTACTCAGTGCTCAGTAGCACCTAGGCTAGCATAGCAAAGATTACTTCAAGTTACCAATAGAAATTCAAAGATAACACCCAACAATCACAAAAGCACTCACACACCAGCCTACAGAACATACAGTGATTAAAGAAATACAAAATTCCTAACTTGGAATGAAGGAGAATGCAATCATAAGCATGTCAAAGGGAGATAGCTCAGAAAGACCATGACAATTAGACTATGGAAAAGAAAACATGGTCCCAGAAAATGGAAGGCCAACAGAAATCACACCTTAATAATCCACAGTGAAAGACGTCAGTCTTTAGACAGACTCTGCTTGAATGTTGGAAAGTCTGAGAAAGTGACAACCCCAAAACCTGCAGTGAAGGTCAAACCTGGGCTAACTGGGAAGGGTGAGTTCTCAGACTGCTCCAAACGGGCTCTGAAACCGTGTGTCCATGAAGCTTGCCGGGACAGCAGAGACAAAATTCTGACAAATCCTCTGACATCACAGTGCACCAGAAAAACAACCTGGCCTAGTCGACACAGGGCCAGAGTTGGGCTCAAGTGGCATATTCAAGTCACATTCCACTCAACTGCAGGTTGGCAATGGAACATGTAAAGGGCCGGCCAGTGTTGCAGGGGTGAAGTCCACGTGTTCTTGGTCGGCCGGCCGCGGTCGGGAGCGTGGAATCCTGGGGTGATCCTCCTCATGGTTGTTACAGCCATCTGGGGCAGGCGTCCGAGGTAGTGTAGAGGCATTTGGGAAACGACGTTAGACAGTGCCACTCATCCTCAGCAAGTACAGCAGCATTGTCAGCAGATGTGAGCATAGCAATAAACGTTTGCCAAAACAGAACCAATTAAAAGGGGCAAGGAATAGAAATAATGAACCTCAAAAAGGGAAGCATGCCAGTAGGAGAAATAAGATATCTAAGACTATGCTTCGCCAAACAGATGCAAGCTATGTAAACTAAAACCTGGCAAATCTCTGCAGAAAGAAATTCCAGAAGACCTAAGGAAACGGAAGGCTATTTCATGCTCTTCGAATGGAAGAACTAATACACTTGAAACGTCCATACCCCATGAAGCAATCTGTGGATTCCATGCAATCCCAGTCCAAGTTGCAGCAATGTTTCTCACAGAAATAGAGAGAGGATAGTAAAGCCTCTATCCAGCAGCAAAGGAATCTGAATACCCAAAGGAATCCTGAGGAAAACGAACAAAGCATGACATATCACACTGTCTGATTTCCTCATGTAGGACGGAGCGCAACGAACCGAAATGGCACAGTCTGGGTCCAAAAACAGGCACACAGACACATGGAACAGAATCGAGAGCCCAGAGGTCAACTTACGTACATATGGACAACCCATTTTCGACAAGGGAACCAAGAGGAGACAGCGGAGAAAGGAGAGTCTCGACAAGCAACGGTGCATGGAAGAATGCACAGCCACATGTAACACAATGACAGTAGACCATGATGTTACACCAGGCACACAGACCACCTCGAAATGGATTAAAGCCTTGAATGGAAGACTTGAAACCGTGCAACTTCTAGGAGACAACCCAGGCAGCTTGCTCTTTGCCATCTGGCTTAGCCACCTATTTGGAAGAAGCATGTTTGACTAGTCAAGGGCAACAAAGAAAGCAAGAAACAAACGGGACTTCATACACTGCAGAAGCTTCTGCCCAGACAAGGAAACCATCGACTCAGTGCAAAGTCAGCACAACAGCTGGGAGAGGATGTTTTCAAAACACACATCAGAGAAGGGGTTAAGAGCCAAAAGATCCAATGACCTCATACGTCTCCAAAAGAGAAACGCAACAAGCCCACTAAAACCTGGGCAGAAGATGCAAACAGAGATTTCTCCCCAGAGGATAGAAAGATGGTCAATAGGCTGTATGAAAACATGTTCCTCATCAGGAAGTCCCATGCCAGTGCAAATCCAAACTTCAATGAGATAGCAGCTTACTGTGGTCACAATGGCCCTAAGTAACAAGCCAGGAAACAAGTGTCTGAGAGGAGGTGGAGAGAAGTGAAGCCTCCAGCACGGCTGGTGGTAGTGTAAACCAATGCTGCCACTCCACAAAGCAGTGTGGACTTGCCTCAGAAATTTAAGATTCCATCTACCATATGATCCAGCTCTTCCTCGGTGGTGTAGTTATCCAAAGAACTTGGAAACACCAATGCATAGAGATCCCTGCACCGCTGTGTTCACCACAGCCTTGCTCCTGATATCCAAGACTTGGAAGCTCCCCTGGTGCCCATCAAGGGACCAATGGAGAAGGAAGATGGTCTATAGCGACACAAGGGCATACTACTCAGCTATAAGTAAGGGTGTAATCCAGCCCTTTGTGACCTCCAGAATGGCTCCTGAGGGTCTTATGGGAAGTGAAACCAGTAACAGGGAGAAAGTCAAATCCCGTAGGTTCTCACTTACAAGGAGAACAGAAAAACATGGGCTAATGTACAGGTACCATGGGACAGTGGATTGGTGGTTCCCAAGGGGACTGGGGGGCAGAGGGATGGTGCAAGAGATGATTAGCCACAAGCATGTGATTCGGGCCTGTAATGAGGCTTCCAGAGGGGAGGATGATATAACCTACACAGAAGTCTAAATATCTGGGGGTGGAAATCTGAAAGCTACAGGATGTTATAACGCAGGGTTACAACAATAAATTAACATAAAATCCAAAATCCAGAAAGGCGTGCGGATTTACGGCATAAAGCTTTGGAGTCTGAAAGAGATGAGAGAAGATGAACTTTCAAGTATTGACAATCACCTCCAAATGCTTAATAGTGCTACAGAAAGGTAGACCATTGCAACGAGATGATGAGGAATACTAGCAGGAGAACATGTTCCATGCTAATCTCACGCACCAATGGAAAATGTTCCCCTCCATGATGTTGCTAGTAATTCCCATCACCCATAATCAAACGAGGATAACATCTTCCCAAGTTCAGGCCAATGATTGGCCCAAAAGTCCAATTCAGGGCCGGCCCTGTGGTGTAGGGGGTAAGTGCCCACATTCCGCTTGGGCGGCCCGGGCTTTAGTGGTTCAAATCATGGGTGGGGATCAGATTAGTAGCAAACGGAAATGTAGATTTCACGGTATGGTGCTGACAGAGACCATAAAGAAGTAGAAATTGTGAGGACGTGTTAGCAATATGCACCAGAAAAAGAAACATGAGTGTACTACAATGTGTGAACGCAGCTGGTACACTTGCCAAATGAAGAAAGAAGGAAAACTTTTAACCTGCCAAGGTGGACTTGTGAGACTGCTATGAGATGAAACGATCATTGCGCATCAGAGGATTGCCTGGGCAACCTCAACTTGGGAAGTACTCCAGGACTTTCTATGGGGAAGGTCCACCCATTTGGTCATAGCCACAAATTATGAGAGATGACCTAGGATAATCTTAAAGGAAAGAAACCAGTGTCTAGAGAGAATGTAGTACACCTTTCAAAGTTGGAGGATAAAGTTGGAAACCGACAAGAAATCCAGAAAAAGGAAAACTATCCTGCCTGGAAAAGGTGCGTGGTCAGATTTGTATGAGATGGCTCTGAAACATGGTGTGCAGGGAGGTTGTCAGGACAACTTGTAACTTTGAGGGTGTTTATGATATCACGGTGAACATGTCACCCAAGATCGCCGCATATTTCCAGTCGGAGCGTTGGACTAGGCTAGGATATTCAAGTGAGAGATACCCAGAGACAGCTGTTACAAACAGAAACCGGGCACAGAATCTTGAAGAGATCAAAGAGACTATGATCCAAGGGATAAGAAAGGAATCATTGGGAAGAAGCGATAATAGAGGGACAAGCACCAAGAGGGGAACATTGTCATCTACTCAAGTAGATGGGGAGACCATGCTGATTCAAGCTTGAAACTTGATTGGAAACAAGAGGCCAGACTTGGGGCTTATCAGACCGACATTGTCCTTCTGACTTAATCTTAATCCAAAATCAAGAATGAAGTCTTCATGACATCAAAGAGGAGAATCCATGCCTCCTTTCCTGGGCCCCTAGCATTCTTTGAGGAGAAGTTTCGCTTTCCATAGCTCTGGCATCACGGCGGCCCACTGGGTAGACGGTTATGTCTCACAAGAGTACTCTTTGAAGCCCTGAAGGTGTGGGCACCTGTCATGCTTGGGGTATGTCTCCTTGTTTGGAAGGGCTCCAGAAGGGTGCTGAAATGCACCCTTTTCCAGAGGGCTTCGTTCCTTTGTGAAGGCTACCCTCCCAGGCTAGATTGCTCCTTTGGACCCTAATGAAGTTCTCTCCCCATATCTCTGACCCTAGAAGGAGTATTGATTATGTGTTTTGACACCTTATGTAAGGAGTTGGTGGAAAATTGGAACATTACAGTGACATTTAAAGAAAACTACACATGCCAGATCTGAGGATGTAAATCAAACAAATAAACCCTATAGAAATAAAGCAAGCCAGTATCTGGACGTAAGCTAGTGGAATGTTCAAGGATCAGGTCTCAAGTTAGAAACTTCCCAAATCCAGAAAAGAGACAGAAAAATCTGTTGCCTGGAGAGAGGAGTTCATCAGATTTGTCTAATTTGTCTCGGAAACATCATTTCCGTGAAGGTGGTTGCCAGGACACCCATGAATCTGGAGTTTCTGATCTCAGAATGTCAAACCATCCAAGAGGACCTGGTATTCTCAGTGCTCAGTTTGGCCTAGGCTAGGATAGCAGAGATTCCTTCAAGTGACAGATGGAAATTCCAAGACAACACCCAACAATCACGAAAGGACTCACACCTCGGGCTACAGAAAATATGGTGATTAAAAAAATACAAAATTAGTAACTTGGAATGAAGGAGAACGCATTGATAAGCATATGTAAGGAGATAGCTGAGAAAGACCATGATGATTAGACTATGGAAATGAAACCAAGTTCCCCGAAATGGAAGGCAAACTGAAATCACACCTGAATAATCCACTGTGAAATATGTCATTCATTAGACAGACTCTGCTCTAATGTTTGAAAGTCCGAGAAATTCACAACCCCAAAAACTGCAGCGAAGGTCAAAGCTGGGCTACCTGGGAAGGGTGAGTTACGAGTTTGCTCCAAGCGGCTATGAAAGCCGGTGTCCATGAAGCTTGCTGGGACAGCAGAGACACAATTCTGACAGATCCTCTGACATCACACTGGACCAGATAAACAAGCTGGCCTCATCTACACAGGGCCAGAGTTGGGCTCAAGTAGCATACTCGAGTCACCTTCCATTCAACTGCAGGCTGTCAATGGAACATGAAAGGGGCCAGCCAGTGGTGCAGCGGTGAAGTCCATGTGCTCTGGGTAGGCAGCCAGCGGTGGCCGCATAGAATCCTGGCGTGAACCTCCTCACGGCTGGTCCAGCCATTCTGGGACAGGCGTCCGAGGTAGTGTAGAGGCAGATGGGAAGAGACGTTAGACAGGGCCCTCTTCATCAGGAAATACAGGAGCATTGCCAACAGGTGTGAGCACAGCGATAAACTTCTGCCTAAACAAAAGCAATTAAAACTTACAAATGATAGAAAAACTTGCCCTCAAAAAAAAAAATAAAAGCATGCTTTAGAAGATTAAGGTATCTAGGAATAACCTGAGCCAAACAGGTGAACGCTATGTAAACCGAGAAATAGCAAAGCTTTGAGGAAAGAAATTCCACAAGACACAAGGAACTGGTAGGGCATTCAGTGCTCTTGGAATGGAAGAATTAACACATTTGAAACGTCCGTACTGGATAAAGCAATCTCTGGATTCCATGCAATCCCAGTCAACGTTGCAGCAATCTTTCCCACAGAAATAGAAGAGGGAATCCTAATGTTTATCTCCAGCAACAAAAGACCCTGAAGAACCAAAGGAATCCTGAGGAAAACAAAGAAATCATGACGTATCATCACAATGATTCCTTTCTTATCCCTTCAATCAGCGTCTCTTTGGTCTCTTCAAGATTCTGTGCCTGGTTTCTGTTTGTAAAAGCTGTCTCTGGGTGTCTCTCACTTGACTATCCTAGCCTAGTCCAATGCTAGGACTGGAAGCATGTGGCCAACTTGGGTGACACATTCACTGTGATGTCATAAACACCCTCATAATTCTAAGTTGTCCTGAACACCTCCATGCACGCAGTGGTTCAGACCCAACTCATACCAGTCTGACTATTCCCCCTTTCCAGGTAGGATAGTTTTCCTTGTTCTGGATTTCTTGTCAGTTTCTAACTTTCTCCTCGAACTTTGAAAGGTGTACTATATTCCCTCTAGACACCGGTTTCTTCCCTTAAAGATCATCCCTGGTTTTATCTCTTATCTTTTGTGGATATGGCCAAATGGGTGGACTTTCCTCAGAGAATGTCCTGAAGTCCGTAAGAAGTTGATGCTGTCCAGGCAATCCCCTGATGCACAATGATCGTGTGATCTCCTAGCGGCATGACAATTCCACCTTGGCATCTCGCATGTTTTGTTTCCTTCATCATTTGGGCAAGTGTAGTTGATGCTTTCATAGATTGTAATATTCTCATGGTTCTTTTTCTGGTGAGTATTGATAAGGTCATCTCACACTTTCTACGTCTTTATGATCTCTGTGCCCACGAGACCATGAAATCTGGATTTCCTAATGCTAGTAATCTGATCCACACACGTGATGCTAGCCAATGAAGCCCCGGCCACCGAGGCGGAACGTGGGCACTTACCTGCTGCAATACAGGGCAGGCCCTGAATTGGACTTTTGGACCAAACTTTGGCCTGAACTTGGGAAGATGTTGGCCTGCTTGGCTCATGCGTGAAGGGAATCAGTAGTAACAACATGGAAGGTAGCATTTTCCGTTGGTTCATGAGTTTAGCACGGAACATGTTCTCTTCCTAGTATTCCTCTTCATCTCTTTGCAAAGGTCTACCTTTCTGTAGCATCATTAAGCATTTTGAGGTGATTACCAATCCTTGGAAGTTCATCTTCTCTAATCTGTTTCAGCCTCCAAAGCTTTAGGCCGTAAATCTGCACCCCTTTTTGGAGTTTTGATTTTATGTGAATTGGTGGCTGTAACCCTGCATTATAACATCCTATATCTTTCACATTTACATCCTCACAGATTTAAAGTTCTGTGTATGGTACATCATCTTCACCACCATAAGCCTAATTACAGGCCCTCACCACACACTTGTGCCTATTCAACTATGTGTCCCTCCGGGCCCAGGCTCCCATTCCCTCTGGGAACCACCGGTTCCATCTCACGTGATTCCAGCTTGTTTGTCCTTTTTTTCTATATCTCTTTGTAACTTAGATCGCATGGTATTTGACCTTCTCCCTGGGCTTGTTTCAATTCCCCTCATACCCTCAGGAGCCATTCTGGTGGTCACAAATGACTGGACTGCATCCATTCCTACAGCTGAGTGCTATGCCATTGTGTGGATATAGCCCATCTTCCTTCTCCATTCGTCCCTTGATGGGCACCAGGGCGGCTTACAAGTCTTGTATCTCGGGAGTAAGGCTGTGGTGAACACAGTGGTGCATGGATCTCTATGCATTAGTGTTTCCAAGTTCTATGGATAGACAAGCTGCCGAGGAATAGCTGGATCATATGGTAGAAATTTCTGAGGCAATTCCACACTGCTTTTCCTACTGGCTGCACCGGTTTACACTCCCACCAGTGGTACAGGAGGCTTCCCTTGTCTCCACCTCCTCTCTGACACTTGTTGTTTCCTGTCTTGTTCCTTATAGCCATTCTGACCACAGGGAGCTGTTATCCCATTGCCGTTTGGATTTGCACTGGCCTGAGAATTTATGATGGTGAACATGTTTTCATACAGCTGTTGCCCATCTTTCTCTCTTTGGGAGAAATCTCTGTTTCCATCTTTTGCCCAGGTTTTACTGGGTTTGTTGTTTTTCCTCTTGTGGAGACGTGTGAGGTTATTGGATCGTTTGGCTATTCAGCCCTTCTCTGATGTGTGGTTTGCAAACATCCACTGCCAGTTGCTGTGCAGTCTTTGCATTGACTTATGGTTTCCTTGGCTGGGCAGAACCTGCTGCGTTGGCTAGAGTCCCGTTTGTTTCTTGTTTCCTTTCTTGCCCTTGCACAGTCACACATGCTTCTTCCAAATAGGCAGCTAAGCCAGATGGTAAAGAGCACGCTGCCTGGGTTTTCTCCTAGAAGTTCCACGGACTCAAGTCTTCCATTCAAGGCTTTAATCCATTTCGAGGTGGCATGTGCCTCGTTTAACATCATGTCCTACTCTCATTTTGTTACCTGTGGTTGTGCAGTCTTCCAAGAAACATTTCTTCTCTAGACTTTCCTTTCTCCGCTGTCTTCTCTTGTCCCTCTGGTCGAAAATGAGCTGTCCATATTTGTGTGAGTAGACCTCTGCGCTCTTGATCGTGTTCTATTCGTCTGTGTGCCTGTTTTTGGGCCCAGACTGTGCTGTTTCAGTACCTAGTGCTTCGTCCTGTATGGAGAAATCAGAAAGGGGGATACGTCCATCTTTGTTCATTTTCCTCAGGATTCCGTTGGCTATTCAGTGTCCCTTATGCCTGAATAGAGACTTTAGGATTTTCTCTTCTATTTCTGGGGGAAAAATTACTACAACTTTGAACTGGGATTGCATGGAATCCAGAGATTGCTTTATCTGTTACGAACTTTTCAAGTGTGTTAGTTCTTCCATTCCAAGAGCACGGTGTAGCCTTCCATTTCCTTCTCTCTTCTGGAATTTATTTCCCAAAAGCTTTCTTCCCTTTCGTGTTACATAGCATGCACCCGTTTGGTTAAGGTCATTCATAGATATCTTATTCTTCTTACTGGTATGCTTCTGTTTTTGAGGTTCAGTATTTATGTTCTTTGCACCTTTTAATTGGTTCTGTTTTGGCAAACATTTATGGCTGTGCTCACATCTGCTGACACTGCAGCTGTATTTGCTGAAGAAGAGTGGCCCTGTCTAACGTTGCTTCCCATCTGCCTCTGCACTACCTCCGACGCCTGCCCCAGAATGGCTGGGCCAACGGTGAGGAGGCTCACCCCCAGGAATCCATGTGGCCTAGCACGGGCTTCCAACCCAGAATGCACAGTCTTCACTGCTACAACACGGGCTGGCCCCTTTCATGTTCCATTGCCAACCTGCTATTGAGTGAAATGTGAATTAAATATGCTACATAAGCCCAAATCTGGCCCTGTGTAGACTAGGCCTGGTTTTCTTTCCGGTCCACGGTGATGTCAGAGGATTTGTCAGAATTGTGTCTCTGCTGTCCCGGAAAGCTTCATGGACACAGGGTTTCAGAGCCCGCTTGGAGCAGTCTCATAACTCACCCTTCCCAGTTAGCCCAGGTTTGACCTTCATTGCAAGTTTTGGGGTTGTGACCTTCTCGGTCTTTCCAACGTTCAAACATAGTCTGTCTAAAGACTGACGTATTGCACTGTGGATTATTCAGGTGTGATTTCTGTTGGGCTTCCATTTTCTGGGACCCTGTTTTCTTTTCCATAGTCTAATCGTCATGGTCTTTCTGAGGTATATCCCTTCGAGGTGCTTGTCAGTACATTCTCCTTCATTCCAAGTTAGGAATTTTGTATTTCTTTAATCACCATATGTTCTGTAGGCCGATGTGTGAGTGCTTTCGTGATTCCTGGGTGTCGTCTTTGAATTTCCATCGGTCACTTGAGGGAGTCTTTGCTCTCTTAGTCTAGGTGCAACTGAGCACTGAGTACGCGTGGTCATCTGGGTTCGTTTGACATTGTGAGATGAGAAACTCCAGGTACGACGTTGTCCTGGCAACCACCTTCAGGAACCCAATGCTTCTGAAACAAATTAGATGAATCTGATGAATTCCTCTGTCCAGGTGAGAGACCTTCTGTCTCTATTCTGGATTTGGGAAGTTTCAAACTTCACCCTTGATGCTTGAACTTTCCACTAGATTATGGCTAGATACTGGCTTACTTTGTTTCTACAGGTTTTGTTATGTGTTTGACTTACCTCCTCAGCTGTGGCGAGTTTATTTTTCTTTAAATATAATGATAATGCTCTAATTTTCAGCAAACCTCCTTACGTGTGGTATCGAAACACGTAATCAATATTCCTTGTACGGCAAGAGAGGGTGGAGAGAATCTCATTGATCCCAACTGAACACTCTACCCTGGGAGGGCAGCTTTCACAAAGGAACAAAGCCCTCTGGAAAAGGTGCTTTTCAGCACACTTCTAGAGCCCTTCCAAACCAAGCGACATACCCAAGCATGGCAGGGGGCCTTTCTTTCCGGGCTTCAATGAGATCTCTGCTGACACATTGGCATGTACCCAGTGGGCCCCCGTGACTTGAGCACTATGGAAAGGGAGACTTGTCTTCAAAGTTTGCTGAGGCCTAAGAAAGGTGGCCTCGCTTCTTCTCTTCAATGTCCTCAAGTAATCATTCTTGACTTTGGGTTATGGGTAAGGCAGAAGGACAATGTAGGTCTGATAAGCCCCAGGTACGGCCTCTTTTCTCAAAACAAGTTTCAAGCTTGAATCAGCATGGCCTCCACATCTACGTGAGTAGATGACAATGTTCTCCTCTGAGTGCTTGTCCCTCTATTATCACTTCATTTCAGTGATTCCTTTCTCATCCCTTGAATACGCATCTGTTAGATCTCTTCAAGTTTCTGTGCCCAGTTTCTGTTTGGAAAAGCTGTTTCTGGGAATCTCTCACTTGAATATCCTAGCCTAGACAAATCCTCGGGATGGAAACCTGGGACAATCTTGGGTGACATGGTCACCATGATGTCATAAACACCCTCAGAATTCTAAGTTGTGCTGAAAACCTCCATGCACCCAGTGTTTCAGACCCATCTCATACCAGTCTGACTACTCTCCCTTTCCAGGTGCGATAGTTTTCCTTTTTCTGGGCTTCTTGTCGGTTTCTAACTTTCTCCTCGAACCTTGAAAGGTCTACTACATTCCTTCTAGACAATGGTTTCTTCCCTTTAAGATCGTCCTGGGATTTATCTCTTAAGTTTTGTGGATGTGGCCAAATGTGTGGACTTTCCCCACAGAAAGTCCTGGAGTCCCTGCAAAGTTGAAGTTACCCAGGCAATCCTCTGATGAGCAATGATCATGTCATCTCATAGTAGTCTGGCAATTCCACCTTGGCAGGTCACATGTTTTACTTCCTTCATCATGTGGGGAAGTGTACCTGATGCGTTCATAGATTGTAATATTCTCATGGTTCATTTCCCGGTGTGTATTCATAACGTATCCTCACAATTTCTACTTCTTCATGATCTCTGTTGGCACCATACCTTGAAATCCATATTTCCTACTGCTCCTAATCTGATCCGGACCCGTGATGCCACCCTACCAAGCCTAGGCCGCCCAAGTGAAACATGGGCACTTACCAGCTACACCACAGTGCCGGACCTGAATTGGACTTTTGGACCAACCTTTGGCCTGAACTTGGGAAGATGTTGGCCTGCATTGATTATTCCTAAATGTAATTAGTAAAAACATCGTGGACGGTAACTTTTTCCATTGGCTCATGAGTTTAGCACAGAACGTGCTGTGTTGGTTGTGTTCCTCTTCATCTCTTTGCAATGGTCTAATTTTCTGTAGCATCGTTAAGCATTTGGAGGTGATTATCAATCCTTGGAAGTTCATCTTCTCTAAATTCTTTCAGCCTGCAATCTTTATGCCATAAACCTGCTTGCCTTTATGGAGTTTTGATTTTAGGTGAATTGATTTCCCTAACCCTTCATTATAACATCCTATAGCTTTCAGATTTACATCCTCATAGATTTAGACTTCTGTGTATGGTACATCATCTTCCCCACTGTAAGCCTAATTACAGGCCCACACTACACCTTTGTGCCTAAACATCTCTTTCTCCCTCCGTCCCCTGCCACCCGTTACCTCTGGGAACCACCAATCCCATGTCATGTTCTACATGTTTGTTGGTCCCTATTTTAATCTTCTCCTTGTAAGTGAGATCCTATGGTATTTGACATTCTCCCAGGGGGTTGTTTCAGTTCCCCTCATACCCACAGGAGCCATTCTGGTGTCACAAATGGCTGGACTGCACCCTGTCTTACAGCTGAGTGCTATGCCATTGTGTGGATACAGCCCACCTTCCTTCTCCATGGGTCCCTTGATGGGCACCAGAGGAACTTCCATGTCTTGCATATTGGGAGGAAGCCTGTGGTGAACACAGCGCTGCACGGATCTCTAGGCAGTAGTGTTCCCAATTTCTTTGGATAAACACGCCGCAGAGGAATAGCTGGAACATATGGTAGATGTATTTTGAATTTTCTGAGGCAATTCCACAAGGCTATGCCTAGTGCCTTCACCGGTTTGCACTCCCACCAGCGGTGCAGAACTATTCCCTTCTCTCCACCTCCCCTCCGACACTTGTTGTTTCCTGTCTTGTTCTTTATAGCCATTCTGACCACAGTGAGCTGCTATCTCATTGCCGTTTGGATTTGCATTGGCCTTAGACTTAATGATGATGAACATGAGTTCATAAAGCTCTTGGCAACCTTTCTGTCTTCTTGGGGTAAATCTCTGTTTCCATCTTTTGCTCAGGTTTTAATGGGCTTGTTGTGTTTTCTCTTGTGGAGACGTGTGAGGTCATTGGATCTTTTGGCTATTCAGCCTTTCTCCGATGTGCGGTTTGAAATATTCTCTTCCTGCTGTTGTGCTGTCCTTGCATTGAGTCGATGGTTTCCTTGGCTGGACAGAACCTACTGCATTGGATGGAGTCCCGTTTGTTTCTTGTTTCCATTGTTGACCTTGACTAGTCACACATGCTTCTTCCAAATAGGCCGCTACGCCAGATGGCAAAGAGCAAGCTCCCTGGGTTTTATTCTAGAAGTTTCGCGGATTCAAGTCTTAAGTTGAAGGGTTTAATCCATTTCGAGGGGGTGTGTGTGCCTGGTGTAACATCATGGTCTACTCTCATTGTGTTACATGTGGCTGTGCAGGCTTCCCAGCACCGTTTCTTTTAGAGACTCACCTTTCTCCACTGTCTCCTCTTGCCTTCCTCGTTGCAAATGAGTTGTTCATATATGGTTGAGTTGACCTCTGGGCTCTGGATTCTGTTCCATTGGTCTGTGTGCCTGTTTTTGGGAGCAGGCTATGTTTCGGTACCTAGCTCTTCGTCCTACATGTTGGAATCAGAAAGTGTTTTACATCCTGCTTTGTTCATCCTGCCTTTTTCCTCAGGATTCCTTTGGGTATTCAGGGTTCTTGTTGCTGTATAGAGAGTTTAGGATTCTCTCTTCTATTTCTGTGGGAAAGATTGCTGCAACTTTGACTGGGATTGCATGGAATCTAGAGATTGATTTATCCTTTACGGCCGTTTCAGTTGTTTTAGTTCTTACATTCCTAGACCGTGGAATACCCTTCCGTTTGCTTGTGTCTTCTGGAATTGCTTTCGCCAAAGCTTTGCTAGTTTTTGGTTTGCATTGCTTGCACCTGTTTGTCTAAGCTAATTCCTAGAAATCCTATTGTTCTTACGTGCATGTTTTTTCTTTCTGAGGTTCAGTTTTTCTATCCTATGCAACTTTTCATTGGTTTTGTTTTGGCAGATGTTCATTGCTGTGCTCACATCTGCTGGTGATGCTGCTGTACTTTCTGAGGAAGATTGACACTGTCTGACGTTGCTTCACATCTGCCTCTACACTACCTCAGACGCCTGCCCCAGAATGGCTGGACCAGCTGTGATGAGGTTCACCCCCAGGATTCCGTATGGCCTGCCCGGGGCTGCTGACCACAATGTGCAGTGTTCACCACGACACTGGCCGGCACCTTTCATGTTCCATTGGCAACCTGCAGTTGAGTGGAATGTGACTTGAATAGGCTACTTGGGCCAAATGTGGCACTGTGTAGATGAGGCCAGTTTATTTTTCTTCTCCACTGTGATGTCAGAATATTTGTCAGAATTCTGTCTCTGCTGTCCTGGCACACTTCATTGACACAGGTTTTCAGAGCCCGATGTTAGCAGTGTGATAACTCACCTTTACCAATTAGCCTAAGTATGACATTTGCTCCAGTTTTTGTGGATGTGACTTTCTCTGACTTTCGAACGTTCAGAGTATGACTAAAACTTAATTGTTTCATTGTGGATTATTCAGATGTGATTTCTGTGTGCCTTCCATTTTCTGTGACCGTTTTCTATTTTCCATGGTATAATTGTTGATATGGGCTCGGCGAGCTGAAGACTCAAATATAAGATTTCTTGGACTCTCAAGGTCTGGCATTGGTGCTCTTTTATTTAGAGAATAGTACGGGATGGCATGGGGACAGGACCCATGGGCAGTGAAGAGCTGCTGCTGCTCCCTGGGGACGGGACCCATGAGCAGTCAGAGCTCCTGCTGCATCCCTCAGTTGAGGGTTAGTGATAATTTTATAAGGACTGGGTACATGACTTGTTTTTACTGGAAAAAGAAATGATGATGTTCAGTGTCTTTAAATCACTTCAGTGCAGATGGGGTCTGGTTATTGTGCGGTCATATAACTTTAGATATGAATCTGCCCATATATATTACCATGTAGGTTAGTATGCCCTGGGATGCTCTCCATGGGACAGCCCTAATTCATATCAACAAAAAATCCACCGGGTCATATAGATTGGCATGTAGGCCAGGTCACCTTGGGCTTTTCTAGCTGGAGCAGCCTCAATCCACGACATAACCCCCTCGAACCCATTTGGACTGGAAATATTTGGGGATATGGACGATGTTCACTCTTCTGTAAATACTTCTGGCTGTACAATGTTGTAGTGGTGTCCCTAAATGGGGCCATAGGCACAGGTAGAAGTTCAGTGGCCCAGAAGTCTTCACCTGTGGAGTCCAAGGCTAAGTTATACAGAGCCCTTGGAGAGGAGAGAATCATTTGACGAGATGTGCTCCAAGAGGTGAAATATTTTGGCATGCAGAAGACAAACAACGAAACAGACAACAAACTGCAAGTAGAAATACAAGCAGTATGTTTAACCCAATAAATAAGGTTTTGAAGTAGTGCAGAAACCTGGTACTGACTGGGAGCTCAACCAATCGTTTAGAGTTAGGGTTGGTCAGACATGGATTTAATTTGGTGGCTGGGCTAGGAAGCCAGAAATATTTTGACGGTAGTCAAGAATATAGGCAAAACATTCACTTTTTATAACGGCACAGGTGCCCCCTTGTGGGGCTGTCAAGACATCCAGTGCCATTTGGATTTGGAGGACTGCCTTACACATTTGGGATACTTCTAAATTGAGCAGCGAAATGCTATGTTGTGCGTCATTTAATGCCTTCATACTGAATTTGATTAGGACTTCCATGTGCAAGACAGCATTTTCAATTCCTAATTGGTGAAGGATAATTGAGTAAAGATGGAAATACCAGTGGAAGACACAGCTGGTCCAGCGCTGTTGCAGTTGGGTAGGTTAGCAGGAGGAGATATAGTAAATGTAGTTCTACCTTGCATGCAGACAAAGCCTAGGGTGCATCATCCAATCCATCCAGGTGGCAGCCAAGGCCATAAATTGGACCCACATCGACACTGAGCACCATTAGGGGCTAAACAAAACGTGCTGGGCAGTCTATCCCAGTCAGTCCCAGACCAGTCAGTATGTTTTTTAAGGCTATGATACGAGAACACAAATAACAGGGAATTTTTCCCATAAGTCGAGTGCTATTAGGCCATGTATCACAGGTGTGATTGGTTTGTTCCCAAGAGTGAGTGATCTTTTACTGGGTTGACCACTAGTAGGAGTGAACCAAATATATTCATTCCAAATTTGATATGGTCCATCCTGAGTCTTGATAAGCTGGGGACTTTAAATTTGGAACATGTTGTTTAGGATCCACATGTGACAAAGCAAATGTATTTAGTATTCGGGCAGTAGTATTGAAGGAAAATGTTTGATGGTGGCCAGGGAACTCCCAGGTGTCAGAGATAGATGGCCACAAGGAGACATTACGATTAGCAATAGATGAATCTTGCAAAAGAAAACAGCTAGAATCTAATATCCAGGAATACCTACTATAGATTCTACATAAACGTATTTTTTCTCTCTTAAATCACCCTCATTTTTACAAAAGATAGCCAAATTAGGATGAACTGGTTTGCAAATAAAGTGTAGCTTCAATACAACTTGCTCCAATTATTTACATAAGAGGAGCAAGAATAGTAATTGCTTATACAGGCTTTTTTAAATCTGCTTTGCTGGACTTTTTTATGAGGAATCTCAGATTCAACTGTGAAGGCCTTGCAAGGCCAGAAAAGCCAAGCCAAGGTTTTGCCATCAGCTTTGGCCTGCAGTACTTACAGATTTGAGTGGTGTTCTCTTTGAGGTCCCCCAAAATATTCGGAGGTTCCTTAAACCTGTCAGATAAGCAAGCTTCCTTACTTAATGGGTAAGATTGCCAGAATCTCTGTAAACAAGGTACCAGGCCCATGTTTCCAAGTGGCTGTATTCCAGAAAGTCGAATCTTTGTTCCTGAAATGCTGTCTTGTCATATCTGAGCCTGTGTGTTTCAAATATACATTCCAGTCAAAGCCTTGGTAGTATAACCAATGTGTCCTGTTATAAGGAGAACAGATTCTTATGGAACTTATGCAAATATTGCCACTACATAACCATACTCGGTCACAAAGGGTTTCCCAATTCCAGAGGGATAAGGTAGGGAGAAAAAGATAAATGTTTCAGTTTTTCTTATAAAGGCATAATTTCACCAAACGGCTGTAAGTCAAAGTTAGCATAAGAGAAAAGAAAAAATATTTCCTTCATTGTGAGAAAGCAAAACAACACATCAAAACTCAACAATATTTCAAACAGATGTCCTAAAAAATTATAATCATCCTCATCAGTTCACACAGTACTGTATAATCAACTCTTGAGCTGAATCTTCTGTCAGCAGATCGATGAACTTAGTTTCTGTTAGAATTCTGTCATTTCTTACTCAGTTCAGTTTTACAATCTGAAAGTTTGTCAGAAACGTGTAGTTTAGAACCTCTGTGTCAGAATCCTTTCCAGGAATTTCTCGGAAGATGAAAGATATTTGCAAAAGAAAAAAGCATCAGAGTAAAACAACAGCTATCTGCAAATGGACAAAGGACTCCAAACGGCAATTGCCAAAGAAACTTGGCTACTTCTGTGACATATAACACTTCCAGATAATAATTGGACTTATGACTGATAACCAGGACAGATCAGAATCTTAAGAATGCCATATAATTTTAAGACATCTATATTAATAACATTTACCCATCTAATACCACCTAAGAAAGTCTATCTTCACTTATTTCCCAATGTTTTCCATGTAATTTAATAGACCAAATAAGCCTAATTAGTTTGGTATTTTCCTCCTCATAGGAAGAGAGAGAAAATTTCTTTGAGAAGACTCAGGGGCCCTCTGAAAATCCTCAGAGTAATTTTTCTTCTGTCTACCAGATCAAAAGAAAGCCTTCATTCAGGATTTGAATATTTTTGAGGGAGAAACTTGTTAAAACATATCAAAAGTTTTTAAAATGCTTCTTCAAATAGGAAACAACTCTCACTGTGAAACAATGCTCAGGTATCTATTCAAAGTGATAACAGAAAGAGTGAAAAATCTTAAGAGTGACCTCAGTCATTATTTTCACAAAACAGATTTGTCTCTTAGGTAGAATTACTCAAAGGAAGAGCTTTTATAACCTCTTTATCAAGAGCAGATCCAAAGTTCAAGAAAAAGTATCCTTTCAGAGAAAACCAAATTTGAATTTCTGCACGTACTTATTTTTAACATTCAAACTCATGCACTTAATTGAACTTACTTTAGTCTACTTGACCAGGCATAAAACTCCTTTCAGAATTTCTCCTTCACAAGCATTCTACAACTTTGTCCCAAAGTCTTTCTTTTTCCTTTCTTGTACGTCATGACAAATTTATGTTTCTTAACCTATCAAACAAAAATATTTCCATTCTTTATACCTTTTTTACTGAAAACATCCATTTTAACTTCCTTGAATACAGAGCTCTTTTACTTATTAATTTCCAGTAGCTTCAATTCCATAGGTTAATTAGAACATTTAAACCTTAACAGACCTAGTAAACACTAAAAATGTAAACAATTATGAATTGTCTTTTATATCAGCATTCTAAACACTTCATAAATTTAGAAACGTGGTACTTTACAACAAAACACAAGGCATGCTTCTTAATACACCCAAACGCTTTTAGCCTCTTCACTAAGATGCCAAAATCAGATAACTTAGCTATGTTTATTAATAATGTTTCAGTGTTTCATCCTATCCAAAAATGACCCAGATATTCAGATTTTTATCATTTAACTTAACTTGGCATAACTCAAGATTGTTACCAAAAAGAATTTCGAAGGTGTTTTTTTCCCCAAGTATACAGACTGTAAAAGTTATTGTGAGTTTTATGTATTTAAACCATTTTTTTCCGACAATTATGTTCAGATTACCTACGGAAACCTCATGAGGCATTTGAAAAAACTGGTCATCGTTTACAGCTGTTATTTTGCTGACAAATTTAACAGACAACGTGAACTTATGTGACTAGTAAACCCAGGATGAATGCCTGCATACTATGCAAATACCGACAACTCTGACAAGAAGACTATTTTCAATCAAACCAACAAACTTAAACAAGTTTTCATTCACCATAGGTTAATTCACATCACGTTTACTTTGAAAGGCACTGAGTTAATTTCTACTACATTTAGAATTTAAGTAAGCACTTACTTTAAGCCAACTAAACAGAGATCTTAATTTTGGCCATAGCATCCAGAATTAAAGTATCACACCTATAACATACACATAGACACACATACAGAGAGACTGTACAACCATCGTTTTAAAAACTACTGCTGTGAGTCAGGAACAATAATATTAAGCTCACAAGTTATGAATCCAAACTTTGTTTTGAGCCTTTTTACTAATACTTATGGGGAAGACCCTCAAGATGCTAGACTTTTTGCAAGGGCACACTTATGGCCATTTATGCTTTCCACTACTTTTTTGTTTTTCAGTCTTAAGAATGAGTGTTGGACTGGACAGTAGTTCCTGGAGAGGGAGGATGATAATCTTTTTCATGATAAAGGAACTAGGTGGAATCTGAACTGCCTCTAGAGCTGTCTTTCCAGTCTTGCAAGGATTTTGTAAGGACAGTTACTCTTGATTTCCCAGAAACTGGACTGTAACTTGAAGGTCCTTTTAGGTTGATCCACCTGTCCAACTGCACCATAAAGGCACAGAGAAACCTCGCAAATTTTCTCCTAGTTGGAGTTTCTGGGGCATCACCCATACAATTGAAAGTGTTTCCAATTAGTTAGAAGGATTCTGAGTGGTGAGTCTCTGGGGATGCTTACGGCATTCCCCATGGCAGTAAAGCCAGTGTCTGACTGACAGTGGACTGGAAAAGGGTGCAGTGCCCACAGAAGCTGGGAACTGGCTGGAGGTCAGGGCTCCCAGCAGCCGGGTTGAGAGTTAAGTCCCTTGCAAAATGTTTTCAAGTTTTTCTATTTTACAGAAGGTCCAGGTTCTGGTCAGGTTCAGCCTGAACTTAAGCTCGACTTGGTGACAACAGACTACATGATGAGCAAAACAAAGAAAGGAAAAGAAGACACCAGACCTCACCCTCATGGCCACTCCCAGAGGGTTATCAAGATAAGAGTCACACAACAGTTCCCGTGCTGGGGCACACTACCCTAGCACAACAGTTCACAGAATAAATCACAGGTCTGCTACCCTCATAGCGAACTCAGTGGGTGACTAAAATCCTCAATCAGTCATCTGCCAAAAAAGGGCACCCTACTTGGTGTTGCCGTGGTGATCAAGGTAGAAACTCAAAGTTGGGGCTCCCAGGCGTGGAGGCCTTGACTCTTCAAAGATTCTTCTGTTTTCCAGTTGCAAAGCTCAAAAGGACATGAAAATGGCCCGTGTAACTCTAACAAAGATGAAAGAGACACGTCCATTACCTTGAAAATCCCCTGTGAACCTAGGGCAGCATCCCACCTGTCGTTCCTAATGTGGGGTTCCTATAGCAATGGGTGATTGGGAACTCCACCAGCATTGCATCCCTTGTATACCTTCCCTCGGATGCCTGGCAGCAATAGATGCCTGGTGAATGGTCCCTGAGAGAAAAGGAGAAGTTTAAGAGAGAACAGGATAGAGAAAAATAATGAGGAATTTTCCGCCGCTTTGGGGGACATTCTACCCAATTGCGTGTTGGGGCCATTCTCCGAGAAGGGTTTTCCATACTCAGCCAAAGGTTAGACTTTCTTACTTGCCTTGAACTGGAGTCCCAATTGGGACATTCACACAGTTCAGAGCATGGTCAGGTGCCATGGGAGGTAGCCCAATACAGCCTGAGGAAAAGAAACCTTCCACGGGAGTCTGGCAGATTCCCGACCATCTTAATGACTGAAGTGGCCAACCCGTGCCCACGTAAAATTTATATATCAGAGATAGAGTCAGGAAGGAACGGATTAATTCATTCTACATCACCCTTAGGCTTAAGGTACTGTTTCTCTTCAAGCCGAATGCCATGATTTGCCCCACAGAGTAGCCATGGGCAGCAAACGTGGATTCATACAGCTATCCAAGAAAGTTCCTGATGGAGAAGTGAATTTAGATCCATCCTCGAAAAGGAGAGAGGCACAAGGAAGGAAAGGGCATTTACCAGAAGTCAAGCTCACAAACCGATGATGCAAAATCCCTGTACGGGCCACAAGATATGATGCAGGGTTGCCGAACTGAAGAGTCAAAAGAAAGATTTGTTGCACTCTCAAGGTCTGGCAGGATGCTCTTTTATTTAGAGAATGGTACAGGATAGCATGGTGACAGGACCTATAGGCAGTGAAGAGCTTCAGGCATGGGGACAGGACCCATGGGAACTAAAGAGTTGCTGCATGGGGGCAGGACCCATGGGCAGTCACAGCTCCTGCTGCTGCCCTGAGTACAGGGTAAGTGCTAATTTTATAAGCATAGTTACGTGACTTACTTTTGCTGGAAAAAGAAAAGATGATGTAAAATGTCATGAAATGATTCCAGTTCAGTTGGGGTCTCGTTATTGTGTGGTCGGATAACATTAGATACGAATCTGGCCATATAGATAGGCATGTAGGTGAGCATGACCTGGGCTTCTCTCACTGGGGCACCTCTAATTCATACCAAAAAATGATTCACCGAGTCATGTAGTTTGGCCTGTAGGCCAGGTAACCTTGGGCTTTTCGAGCTGGGGCAGCCTTAATCCACATCAATCGTCATGGGCTTTCTCAGCTATATCCCATCGATATGCTGATCAGTCCATTCTCCTTCATTCAAGTTATTAATTTTGTATTTCTTTCATCACCATATGTTCTCCAGCCTGATGTATGAGTGATTTCCTGATTGTTGGGTATTGTCTTTGAATTTCAATCGTTCACTTGAAGGAATCTTTGCTAAGCTAGCCTAGGTCCAACCGAGCACTGCGAACACGTGGTCATGTTTGTCGGTTTGACATTCTGAGATCAGAAACTCCAAATTCTAGGTTGTCCTGGCAACCACCTTATGGACATAATCTTTCTGAGACAAATTAGACAAATCTGATGAATTCCTCTCTCCAGGTAAGATATTTTTATGTCTCTTTTCTGAATTTTGGAAGGCTCGAACTTGAGTCCAGATCCCTGATCGTTTGGGTAGTTTATGTCTAGATACTGGTTTACTTTATTTCTGTAGGATTTGTTAGTTGTTTGATTTACATCCTCTGCTCTGGCATGTTTATTTGTCATTAAACATAAGTGTAATGTTGTAATTTTCAGCCAACTTCCTCATTATGGTGTCAAAAAACATAATCAATACTCTTCTATGACAATACATCGGGGTAGAGAATTGCACTGGGGCCACTGAGCATTCTAGCTTTGGATGGCAGCCTTCACTTTGGATGTGAGGTTCCCAGAGGGAAAGAAAAAATCCAAAAAGGCATGCAGATTTGTGGCAAAAAGCTTTTGAGGCTGAAAGACATTAGAGAAAATAAACTTCCAAGGATTGTGAATATCCTCCAAATGCTTAATTATGATACAGAAAGGTAGACCATTTCAAATAGATTAAGAGGACTACTACGAAGAGAACATGTTCCGTGCTAAACTCATGAACCAAGGGAAAATGTTACCGTCTATGAGGTTACTACTAATTACCTTCATGAATAATCACAGCAGGCCAGCTTCTTCCCAAGTTCAGGCAAAAAATTGGCCCCAAAGTAAAATTCAGGGCCAGCCATGTGTTCTGGTGTGTAAGAGTCCATGTTACTAGTGGGCGGCCTGGGATTCAGGGATTCGTATGACACGTACGGATCACATTAGTAACATTAGGAAAGATAGGTTTCATGGTATGGTGCAGACAGAGATCATAAATAAGTGGAAATTGTGAGCATACCTTATAGATATGCACCAGGAAAAAAACATGAAAATATTGCAATCTATGACACATCTGGTACACTTCCCTAAATACAGAGGGAAGAAAGTGATGTGACCTGCATAGGTGGAATTGTCAGCCTGCACGAGATGACACGATCATTGCACGTCAGAGGATTGCCTGGGCAGCTTCCACTTGGGTGGGACTCCAAGAGTTTCACTGGGGAAAGTCTAAACACTCGGCCATATCCACAAAATGTAACAGATAAAACCCAGGATAAACTTAAAATAAAGAAACCAGTGTCTAGAGAGAATGTACTAGACATTTAAACGTTCAAGGATAAAGTTGGAAACCGACAAGAAATCCAGGAAATGGAAAGGGTGAGTGTCAGAGTGGTATGAGATGGCTCTGAAACACTGTGTGCAAGGAAGACGCCGGGACAACTTAGAAGTTTGAGGGTGTTTATGACACCACAGTGAACCTGTCACCCAAGATGCCCTCGTCTTTATAGTCTGAGGATTATCCTGGGATACGATACTCAAGTGAGAGATACCCAGAAAAGAATTTAAAAACAGAAACCAAGCACTGAAACTTGAAGAGATAGAATAGACGTTGATTAAATGGGTAAGAAAGAAGTCATCGTGATGAAGCAATAATACAGGGACGAGCACTGAGTGGAGACCATTGTCATCTACTCAAGTATATGGCGAGGCCATGCTGATTCAAGCTTGAAACTTGATTTGAAACCAGAGGCTGGACTTGGGGCTTATCAGACGTACAAAGCTTGCCGGGACAGCAGAGACACAATTTTGACAAATTGTTTGACTTCGCAGTTGACCAAAAATGCAAGCTGGCTACGTCTACACAGTGCCAGACTTGGGCTGAAGTAGCATATTTAAGTCACATTATACTGAACTGCAGGCTGCCAAGGGAATATGAAAGGGGCCGGCCAGTGGAGAATTGGGGAAGTCCGTGCATTCTGGGTTGGAATCCTGGAGTTGACAGGGTGGAATACTGGGGGTAAACCTCTTCACCGCTGGCCAAACCATTCTGTGGCAGGCGTGGGAAGGAGTGTAGAGGCAGATGAGAAGTGACGATAGACAGGGCCACTCTTCCTTAGCAAATACAGGAGCACTGTCATCAGATGTGAGAACAGCGATAAACTTCTGTCAAAAGGAAGCAAATTAAAAGTTGCAAAGAATAGGAAAATTGAACCTCAAAAAAAAAATGCCAGTGAGAAGATTTAGATACCTAGGAACAACCTCGCCCCAATAGGTGAAAGCTCGGTAAATCGAAAACTACCAAACCTTGTGGAAAGAAATGGGAGAAGACACAAGGAAGCGGAAGGATATTCCATGCTCTTGAAATGGAAGAATTAACACACTGGAAACCTCCACTCCGGATAAAGCAATCTCTAGATTACATGAAGTCCCAGGCAAAGTTGCAGCAATATTTCTCACAGAGATAGAAGCGAGTATCCTAAAGTTCACATCCAGCAACAAAAGACCACGGATGGCCAAAGGAACCCTGAGGAAAACGAACAAAGCTCAATGTATCACACTTTCTCATTTCAACATATAGGATGAAGAAATAGGATTGGAAATGGCGCAGGCTGGGATGAAAACAGACACGCAGAACCATGGAACACAATCGAGAGCCCAGAGGTATACACACACATACATGCACAGCCCATTTTCGACCACGGAACCAAGAGGAGACAGTGGAGAAAGGAAAGTCTCTACAATAAATGGTGCTGGGACGACTGCAGAGCCTCATGTAAGACAAAGAGAGTAGACCACGATGTTACACCAGGCACAAACACCAACACAAAATGCATTAAAGTTTTGAATGTAAGACTGCAAACCACGAGACTTCTGTAAGGAAACCTAGGCAGCATGCTATTTGACATCTGTCTTAGCCTCCTATAAGTAAGATGCATGTCTGCTTGGGCAAGGGCAACAAGGGAAACAAGAAACAGATGGGACTACATCAAATGCAAAAGCTTCTGCCCAGCCAAGGAAACTATCGACTCAATGAAAAGACAATACAACCACTGGGAGAGGATGTTTGAAAACCACACATCGGTGAATGGGTGAATAGCCAAAAGATGCAGTGAACTCATATGGGTCCACAAGAGAAAAAAAAATAAGCCCATTAAAACCAGGGCAGTAGGTGGAAACAGAGATTTCACCCAAGAAGTATAGAGATGGCCAACAGGTGTATGAAAACATGTTAATCATCATTAAGACTCAGGGCAATTGAAATCCAAACGGCAGTGAGATCGCAGCTCACTGTGGTCTGAATGACTATAGGTAAAAAGTGTCAGAGAGGAGCTGCAGAGATGGGAAGACTCCTACAGTGCTGCTGTGAGTGTAAGCTGGTGCAGCCACGACGCAAATCAGTGTGGAATTGCCTCAGACATGTCAGAATCCATCTTCCATATGATCCAGCTATTATTCAGTGGCGTGTTTATCCAAAGACCTTGGAAGAAGTCGTGCACTGATATATGTGCGCCCCTGTGTTCACCCTGGCCTTACTCCCGTGATCCAAGACTTGGAAGCCGCCCTGATGCCCATCAAGGCAGAAGGAAGAATAGATAGGGAAGATTGGAGAAGGAAGCTGGGCTTTAAGAACACAATGGCATATCTCTGAGCCATAACAAAAGAGAGAATCCAGCCATTAGTGACCAGAAGGATGGCTCTTGAGGGTTTCATTGGAAGTGAAACAGCTCGCAGGGAGAAACTCAAATACCGTAGGAGCTCACTTACAAGGAGAAGAGGCAAACAAGGACCAACAAACTGGAAAGCTTTGCGGAAAGAAATTAAAGAAGACACAAGGAAACGGAAGTCTATTCCATGCTCTTCGAATGGAAGAACGAACACACTTGAAACGTCCATGTTGGATAAAGCAATCTCTGGATTCCACGCAAGCCCCATCGAAGTTTCAGCAATCTTTCCCACAGAAATAGAAGAGAGAATCCTAAAGTGTCTATCCAGCAACAAAGGAGCAGGAAACTCCAAAGGAATCCTGAGGAAAACGAACAACTCAGCAAGTACCACATTTTCGAATTTCCACATATAGGACGAACTGCTAGGTACCGAAGCGGCAAAGGCTGGCCACAAAAAGAGGCACACAGACACAAGGAACAGAATCGAGAGCCCAGAGGTCAACTCCCACATATATGGACAGCCCATTTTAGACCAAGGAGCCAAGAGGAGACAGCAGAGAAAGGAGAGTCTTGACAAGAAATGGTGCTCGGAAGACTGCACAGCCACATGTAACACAAGGAGAGTAGACCATGATGTTACACCAGCCACACACACCACATGGAAATGGATTAAGGCCTTGAATGGAAGACTTGAAACCATGCAACTTCTAGGACAAAACGCAGGCAGCTTGCTCTTTGCCGTCTGGCTTAGCCGATTATTTGGAAGAAGCGTGTGTGACTGGGCAAGGGCAACAAAGGAAACAAGAAACAAGCGGGACTGCATCTAAAGCAGAAGCTTCTGAACAGCCATCGACTCCATCGACTCAATGCAAAGACAGCACAACAACTGCAAGTGGATGTTTGCAAACCACACATCGGAGAAGGGGTGATTAGCCAAAATATCCAATGAACTCATATGTCTCCACAATAAAAAAACAACGATCCCCATAAAACCTGGGCAAAAGATGGAAACAGATATTTCTCCCAGGAAGATAAAAGATGGCCAACAGGCTTTATGAAAACATGTTCATCATCATTAAGTCTTTGGCAATGCAAATACGAATGGCAATGAGACAGCAGCTCACTGTGGTCAGAGTGGCTATAGGGATGAAGACAGGGAACAACAAGTCTTGGAGAGGAGGTGGAGAGAAGCAAAGCCTCCTGCACTGCTGGGGGAGTGTAATCAGGTGCAGCCACTACCCAAAGTGCTGTGGAATTGCCTTAGAATTTTCAGAATCCATCTACCATATGATCCAGCTATTCCTCTGTGGCATATATATCCAAAGAACTTGGAAACACTAATGCTCAGAGATCCATGCAGCACTGTGTTCACCACAGCCTTACTCCCAATATCCAAGACTTGGAAGCCTACGTGGTGCCCATCAAGTGATGAATGGAGAAGGAAGTCGATCTATAGCCACACAATGGCCAATCTTCGGACTGTATAGATGTGGCCATCTTGGGTGACATGTTCATAAACACCCTCAGAATTCTAAGTTGTCCTGACAACCTCCATGCACACAGTGTTTCAGAGCCATCGCATACCAGTCTGACCACTCCCCATTTCCAGGTAGGATAGTTTTCCTTTCTCTGGATTTCTTGTCGGTTTCTTCCTCCTCGAACTTTGAAAGGTCTACTACATTCCCTCTACACACCAGTCTTTTTCCGTTAAGATTATCAAAGATTTTATCTATCTTTTGTGGATATGGTGAAATGGGTGGACTTTCCCCAGAGAAAGTCATGGACTCTCTCCCAAGTTGAAGTTGCCCTGGCAATCCTCTGATGCACACATATCGTGTCATCTCCTAGCAGTCTGACAATTCCACCAGGCAAGTCACATGTTTCCTTCCTTCATCATTTGGGGAAGTGTACCTGATGCGTTCATAGATTGTAATATTCACATGGTTTTTTCTGGTGCGTATTGCTCAGTTTCCCTCACCATTTCTACATCTTTGTGATCTCTGTGCCCACCAGACCGTGAAATCTGGATTTCCTAATGCTAGTAATCTGATCCACAACCGTGGTGCTATCCTGTGAAGCTCAGGCAGCCCAAGCGGAACTTGGGCACTTACCTGCTACATCACATGTCCGTCAATGAATTGGACTTCTGGACCAACCTTTGGCCTGAACTTGGGAGGATGTTAGCCTGCTTCGATCATTCGTGAAGGGAATCAGTAGTAACATGAATGACCATAACATTTACCTTTGGTTGATGAGTTTAGCACCGAACATATTCTCTTGCTAGTATTCCGCTTCATCACTTTGCTAAGGTCTACCTATCTGTAGCATCATTAAGCATTTGGAGGTGATTACTAATCCTTGGAAGTTCATCTTCTCTAACCTCTTTCAGCCTCCAAAGCTTAGGCCGTAAATCTGCACCTTTTTTTGGAGTTTTGATTTTATGTTAATTGATTGCCATAACCCAGCATTATAACATCCTATAGCTTTTCACATCTACATTCTCATAGATTTAGACTTCTGTGTAGGTTACATCATCTTCACCACTGTAAGCCTAATTACAGGCCCTCACCACACACTTGTGCCTAATCAACTCTTTCTCCCTCAGGCCCCCGCATCCATTTCCCTTTGGGAACTACCAATCCCATGTCACGTCCTACCTTTTTGTTGCTCCATTTTTCCTCTTCTCCTTGTACGTGAGATCCTGTGGTATTCAACCTTATCCCTGGGGCTTGTTTCAGTTCCCCTAAGACTCTCAGGAGCCATTCTGGTGGTCACAAATGGCTGGACTGCATCCATTCCTACAGCTGAGAGCTATACCATCGTGTGGCTAAAGCCGATGTAGCTTCTCCATTCATCTCTTGATGGTCACCACGGACGCTTCCAAGTCTTGGATATTGGGAGTAAGGCTGTGGTGAACACAGCAGTGCATCGATCTCTGTGCATTAGTGTTTCCATGATGTTTGGATATATACGCCACAGAGGAATAGATGGATCATATGTTAGGTGGATTCTGAAATTTCTGAGGCAATTCCACACCACTTTGCGTAGTGGCTGCACCGGTTCACATTCCTACAGCAGTGCAGGAGTCTTCCTTTCTCTCCACCTCCTCTGTGAAACTTATTGTTTCCCGTCTTCATCCTGATAGCCATTCTGATTGCCGTGTGCTGCTATCTCATTGCCGTTCAGATTTGCATTGACCAGAGACTTAATGATGATGAACATATTTTCATCCAGCCTGTTGGCTATCTTCCTATCTTCCTGGGAGAAATGTCTGTTTCCATCTTTTGCCCAGGTTCTATTGGGCTCGTTGTTTTTATTCCTGTGAAGATTTATGAGTTCATTGGACCTTTTGGCTACTCACCCATTCTCCGATGTGTGGTTTGCAAACAGCCTGTCACAGTTGCTGTGCTGTCTTTGCATTGAGTCGATGGAGTCGTTGGCTGGGCAGAAGCTTCTGCATTGGGTGGAGTCCCGTTTGTTTCTTGTTTCCTTTCTTGCCCTTGCCCACTGACACATGCTTCTTCCAAATAGGCAGCCAAGCCAGATGGCAAAGAGCAAGCTGCCTGGGTTGTCTCCTAGAAGTTGCACGGTTTCAAGTATTCCTTTCAAGGCTTTAATCCATTTCGAGGTCGTGTGTATGTCTGGTGTAACATCATGGTCTACTCTCATTGTGTTACCTGTTGGTGTGCAGTCTTCTCAGCACCGTTTCTTGTGGAGACTCTCCTTTCTCCATATTCTCCTCTAGGCTCACTGTTCGAAAATGCGCTGTCAGTAGATGTGTGAGTTGATCTCCGGGCTCTCGTTCTGTTGCATGAGTCTGTGTGCCTATTTTGGGGCCCAGGTTGTGCTGTTTCCGTACCTAGGGCTTCGTCCTATATGTTGAAATCAGAAAGTATGATACTTGCTGCTTTGTTGGTTTTCCTGAGGATTCCTCTGGCTATTCTGGGTCCTTTGTTGCTGGATAGAAACTTAATATTCTCTCTTGTATTTCTGTGGGAATGATTGTTGCAACTTTGACCTGGACTGCATGCAATCCAGACACTGCTTTATGCAGTATGGACCTTTGAAGTGTTTTCGTTCTTCCATTGGAAGAGCACGAAAAATCCTTCCGTTTCCTTGTGTCTTCTGTAATATCTTCGCCCAAACCTTTGCAAGTTTTCTGTTTCCATATCTTTCTGCTGTTTGGCCACGTTTATTCTTAGATATCTTTTTCTTCCTACTGGCATGCTTTCTTTTTTGAGGTTCAGTTATTCTATTCTTTGCAACTTTCAATTGGTTTTGTTTTGACAGAAGTTTATGGTTGTGCTCACATCTGCTGGCCATGCTGCTGCATTTCCTGAGGAAGAATGGCGATATCTATCGTTGCTTCCCATCTGCCTCTACACTACCTCAGACGCCTTCCCCAGAATGGCTGGACGAGCGGTGAGGCGGCTCACCCCCAGGATTCCACTTCGCTGACCCTGGGCTGCTGAACCAGAATGTGCGGACTTCACCACGGCCCCACTGGCTGGCCCTTTTCATGTTCCATTGGCAACCTGCAGTTGAGTGGATTGTGACTTGAATATGCTACTTGAGTCCAACTCTGGCTCTGTGTTGATGAGGCCAGCTTGCTTTTCTGGCCCACTGTGATGTTGGGTGATTTGTCAGAATCGTGTCTCTGCTGTCCGGTCTAGCTTCATGGACACAGGGTTTCAGAGCCCACGGGGAGCAATCTCATAAGTCACCCTTCTCATTTAGGCCAGGTTTGACCTTTGCTGCTGTTTTTGGCATTGTGACTTTCTTTGACTTTCAAACGTTCAAACAGAGTGTGTCTAATGACTGACGTCTTTCACTGTGGATTAGTCAGCTTTGATTTCTGTTGGCCTCCATATTCCGGGATCCTTTTTTCTTTTCTATAGTTTAATTGTTATGGTCTTGTTGAGATACCTCCGTTCGATTTGCTTATCAGTGCGTTCTCCTTCTTTCCAAGTTAGGAGTTTTGTATGTCTTTAATTACCATAGGTTCTGTAGCCCGACGTGTGAGTCATTTCGTGATTGTTGGGTGTGGTCTTGGAATTTCCATCGGTCACTTGTAGGAATCTTTGCTATCCCGGCCCAGGTGACACTTAGCCCTGAGAACACATGGTCGTCTTGTTAGGTTTGAGATTCTCAGATCAGAAACTCCAGATTCAAGGTTGTCTGGGCAACCACCTTCACAGACATTATGTTTTTGAGAGAAATTAGAGAAATCTGATGAATTCCTCCCTCCAGGTAAGTGATTTGTCTGTCTCTTTTCTGGATTTGGGAAGTTTCAAACTTGGCCCCTGATCATTGAATGCTCCAACAGATTACGTCTGGGTACTGGGCTTACTTTATTTCTACATGGTTTGCTATTGGTTTGATTTTCATTCTGAACTTTGGCAGGTGTATTTTTATTTAAATATAATGGCAATGTGCTAATTTTCAGCAAACCTCCTTCCATATGTTGTCAGAACAAGGAATCAATACTGTTTCCATGGGAAGAGGTGGGGGAGAGAATTTCATTGGAGCCCAACTGAGCACTGTAGCCTGGAAGGGCAGCCTTCACACAGGAACGAAGCCCTCTCGAAAAGGGTGCTTTTAAGCACACTTCTGCAGCCCTCCAACCAAAGGACACACCCCAAGCATGACAATCATCCATTCCTTTAAGTCTTCACAGAGATGTCTTGGGACAAATTAGCATGTACCCAGTGGGACCCCGTGACGCCAGAGCTATGCAATGGGAGACCTCTCTTCAAAGAATGCTAGGGGCCTAGCAAAGAAGGCCTCAATTGTTCTCTTCAATGTCCTCAAGAGATCATTCTTGACTTAGGATTATGAGTAAGGCAGAAGTACAACGTAGTTCTGATAAGCCCCAAGTCCAGCATCTTGTTTCAAATCAAGTTGCAAGCTTCAATCAGCACGGCCACCACATCTACTTGAGTAGATAACAATGTTCTCCTCTCAGTGCTTGCCCCTCTAGTATCCCTTCTTCCCAATGATTCCTTTCTTATCCCTTGAATCAGTGCCTCTTTGCTCTCTTCAAGTTTCTGTGTGCAGTTTGTGTTTGGCAAAGCTGTTTCTGGATATCTCTCACGTGGGTATCCTAGCCAGGGCAATCCTCGGACTCTAAACTTGCTGCCATCTTGGGTGACACGTTCACCGTGACGTCATAAACACCCTCAGAATTCTAAGTTGTCCTGAAAACCTCCATGCACACAGTGTTTCAGAGTCATCTCATATCAGTCTGACGACTCCATCTTTCCAGGTAGGATAGTTTTCCTTGTTCTGGATTTCTTGTCAGTTTCTAACTTTCTCGTGGAACTTGAAAGGTATACTACGTTCCTTCTACCCACCAGTTTCTTTCCTTTAAGATTATCCCTTGTTTTATATCTTATCCATTGTGTATATGCCCAATTAGGTGGACTTTCCTCAGAGAAAGTCCTGGAGGCCCTCCCAATTGGAAGTTGCCCAGGCCATCCCCTGATGCACAATGATCGTGTGATCTCCTAGCAGTCTAAAAATTCCACTTGGCAGGTCACATGTTTTCCTTCTTTCATCATTTGGGGAAGTGTTCCTGATGAGTTCATCGATTGTCATATACACATGGTTCATTTTCTGGTGCATATTGTTAAGGTCTCGTGACCATTTCTCCTTCTTTATGATCTCTGTGCCCACCATACCTTGAAATCTATATTTCCTAATGCTAGTAATCTGATCCGCACCCCTGATGCTAGCTGGTGAAGCCCGGGCCACCCAAGTGGAATGTAGGAACCTACCTGCTACATCACAGGGCCGGCCCTGAATTGCACTTTTGGACCAACCTTTGACCTGACCTGTGAAGATGTTGGCCTGCTTCGATCATTCGTGAAGGAATCAGTAGTAACATCATGAACGGTAACGTTTTCTGTTGGTTCATGAGTTTAGCACGGAACATGTTCTCTCGGTAGTATTCCTCTTCATCTCTTTGCAAAGGTCTACCTTTCTGTAGCATCATTGAGCATGTTGAGGTGATTACCAATACTTGGAAGTTCATCTTCTCTAACCTCTTTCTGTCTCCAAAGCTTCCGGTTGTAAATCTGCATCTCTTTTGGGAGTTTTGGTTTTATGTGAATTGATTGCTGTAACTCAACATTATAATGACCTATAGCTTTCAGATCTACATCCACATAGATTTAGACTTCAGAGTAGGTTACATCATCTTCACCAACGTAAGACTAATGACTGTCCCTAATCACACACCTGTGCCTAATCAACACTTTCTCTCTCCGGCCACTGCCCCACTTTCCCTCTGGGAAATGCCAATCCATTGTCATGTGATACCTGTTTGTTGGTACGTTCTTGCTCTTCTCCTTGTGCATGAGATCCTGTGGTATTTGACCATACCCTTGGGGCTTCTTTCAGTTCCCCCAATACCCTCAGGAGCCATTCTGGTGGTCACAAATGGCTGGCCTGAATCCGTTCCTATAGCTGAGTGCTATGCCTTTGTGTGGCTATAGCCCATCTTCCTTCTCCATTCATCCCTTGATGGGCACCAAGCAGGCTTCCAAGTCTTGGATATCGGGAATAAGGCCAGGGTAAATAGAGGTGTGCACCGATCTCTGTGCATGAGTGTTTCCACGTTCTTTGGATAAACACACCACAGATGAATTGATGGATCATATGGTCGATGTATTCTGAAATGTCTAAGGCAACTCCTCACCGTTTTGTGTCATGGCTGCACCTGTTTCCACTCCCTCCAGCAGTGCAGGAGGCTTCTCTTCTCTCCACCTCCTCTCCGAAACTTATTTGCTGACAGTTTGTATTTTCGGTCAACAGCGATGTCAGAGAATTTGTCATAATTGTGTCTCTGCTCACCCGGCAAGCTTCATGGACACAGGGTTTCATAGGACGTTTGGAGGAGTCTCATACCCACCCTTTCCAGGTAGCCCAGGTTTTACCTAGCTGCAGTTTTTTGGTTTGTGTCACTTTCTGACTTTCAAAAGTTCAATCAGAGTCTGTCTAAAGCCTGACATCTTTCCTTGTGGAGTATTCAGGTGTTATTTGTGTTTGCCTTCCCTATTCTGAGCCCATTTTGTTTTTCCATAGTATAATCATCATGGTCTTTCTCAGATTTCCCCCTTTGGTATGCTTGTCAGCCTGTTCTCCTTAACCCCAAGGTATCAATTTTCTATTGCTTTAACCACCCTATGTTCTATAGGCCTACCTGTGAGTGCTTTTCATTGTTCGGTGTTGTCTTTGAATTTACATTGGTCACTTGTAGCAATCTTTACCATGCTAGCCTTGGTCAAAATGAGCACTGTGAACATGCGTTCATCTTGGTTGGTCTGACATTCTGAGATCTTAAACTCCAAATTCTAGGTTGTTAGGTTAACCTTCTTCATGAACATAATGTACCCGAGACAAATTAGACAGATGTGATGAATTCCGTCCAGGTAAGATACTTTTCTGTCTCATTTCTGGATTTGGGAAGCTTCGATCTTGACCCCTGATTCTTGAACGTTCCACTAGATTATGTCTAGATACTGGCTTACTGTATTTCTATAAGGTGTGTTATTTGATTTACAACCTCAGCTATGGCATGTTTATTTTTCTATAAAGATAATTGTAATGTTCTAATTTTCAGACAACCTCCTTTCACATGGTGTCAATACACGCCATCAGTAATCATTCTAGTCCAAGAGATAGGGGGAGTATTTCATTGGAGCCAAACTGAGCACACTAGCCTGGTAGGGCAGCCCTCACAAAGCAACGAAGCCCTCTGGAAAAGGGTGATTCTCAGCACACTTCTGGAGCCCTGCCAAACAATGCGACATACCTGGAGCATGATGGGGTTCTAGTCCTTCAAGGGTTCAAAGAGATGTATTGTGACACATTAGCATGTACCCAGTGGGCCTCCGTAAAGCCAGAGGTATGGAAAGTGAGACTTCTCTTCAATGAGTGCTAGGGGCATAGGAAGGGAAGCATCGATCCTTCTCTACAATGTCCTCAGGAGATCATTCTTGATTTGGGATTATGATTAAGGCAGAAGGACAACGTAGGTCTGATAAGACCCAAGTCCAGCCTCTGGTTTAAAATCAAGTTTCAAGCTTGAATTAGCATGGCCTACCCATATTCTTGAGAACATCACAATGTTCTCCACTCAGTGCTTGTCTCTCTGTTATTTATTGCTTCTTCACAATGACTTCTTTCTTATCCCTTTAATCAGTGGCAATTCTAACTCTTCAAGTTTCAGTGCTGGTTTCTGTTTTTAAATTCTTTTCTGGGTATCTCTCACTTGAGTATCGTAGCCTAGGACAATCCTCGGACTATAAAGATGAGGCCATCTTGGGTGACATGTTCACTGTGATGTCATAAACACCCTCAAACTTCTCAGTTGTCCCGGCATCTTCCATGCACACAGTATTTCAGAGCCATCTGATATCAGTCTAACTACTCACCCTTTCCAGCTAAGATGGTTTTCCATTTCCTTGATTTCTTGTCTGTTTATAACTTTATCTTTGGACTTTTAAATGTCTACTACATTCTCTCTAGACACTGAATTCTTTACTTTAAGTTTATCCTTGGTTTTATCTGTCACATTTTGTGGATATGGCCAAATATGTAGACTTTCCCCAGAAAAAGTCCACGAGTCCCTCCCAAGTTGAAGTTGCCCAGCCAATCCTCTGATGTTCCATGATCGTGTCATCTTGTGCAGTCCGACAATTCCACCTATGCAAGTCACATCACTTCCTCCATTCTGTATTTGAGAAGTCTACCAGATGCGTCATAGATTGCAATATTTTCATGTTGTTTTCCTGGTGCATATCTATAAGTTCTGCTCACAATTTCCACTTATGTATGATCTCTGCCCGCACCATACCATGAAATCTATCTCTCCTGATGTTACTAATCTGATCAGCACCTGTGATGCGAATCCATGAGTCCCAGGCCACAGACTAGAAACGTGGGCTCTTACACACCAGAACACATGACTGGCCCTGAATTTGACTTTTGGACCAATCTTTTGCCTGAACTTGGGAAGAAGCTGGCCTGCTGTGATTATTCGTGAAGGTAATGAGTAGTAACCTCACAAAAGGTAACATCTTCCCTTGATTCATGAGTTTAGCATGGAACACATTGTCTTTGTAGTATTCTTCTTAATATATTTCCAATGGCCTACCTTTCTGTAGCATCATTAATCATTTGGAGGAGATTCACAATCCTTGAAAGTTCATCTTCTCTAATCTCTTTCAGCCTCAAAAGCTTTATGCCGCAAATCAGCACAGCTCTTTGGATTTTTTCTTTCCCTCTGGGAACCACCAATCCAAAGTGAAGGCTGCCATCAAAGCTAAAATGCTCCGTTTGGCCCCAATGAAATTCTCTCCCCCATCTCTTGTCATAGAAGAGTATTGATTATGTGTTTTGACACTGTATGTGAGGAAGTTGGCTGAAAATTAGAACATTACACTTATATTTAATGAAAAATAAACATTCCAGAGCTGAGGATGTAAACCAAACAACTAGCAAACCCTACAGAAATAAAGTAAACCAGTATGTAGACGTAATCTAATGGAACAATGAAGTATCCGAAGTCAAGGTCTAGCCTACCCAAATTCACAAAAAAAAACATAAAAATATCTTACCTGGAGAGAGGAAATCATCAGATTTGTCTAATCTGTCTCGGAAACATTATGTCCATAAGGTGGTTGCCAGGACAAACTAGAATTTGGCGTTTCTGATCTCAGAATGTCAAACCAACCAAGATGACCTCATGTTCTCAGTGCTCAGTTGGACCTAGGCCAGGATAACCAAGATTCCTTCAAGTGAATGACGGAAATTCAAAGACAAATCCCAACAATCACGAAAGCACTCACACATCAGCCTAGAGAACATATGGTGATTAAAGAAATACAAAATTCCTAGCTTGGAATGAAGGAGGACACACTGATGAGCATATCTATGGGAGACAGCTGTGAAAGACCATGAGGATTGATGTGGATAAGGCTGCCCCACTCGAAAGCCCAAGGTGAGCTGGTGAACATGCAGAACTATATGACCTGTTGAATTTCTTTTGGTATGAATTAGAGGTGCCCCAGTGAGAGAAGCCCAGGTCATGCTCACCTACATGCCTATCTATGGGGCCAGTTTTGTATCTAGTGTTATATGACCACACAATAAGAAGAACCCATCTGAACTGAAATCATTTAATGACTTTTTACATCATCTTTTCTATTTCCAGGAAAAATAAGTCACGTACCCATGACTTATAAAATTAGTCCTTAACCTCAACTCCAGAAAGCAGCAGGAGCTGTGACTGCCCATGGGTCCTTTCCCAATGCAGCAGCAGCAGGTCTTCACTGCCCATAGGTCCTGTCCCCATGCTATCCTGTACCATTGTCTAAATAAAAGAGCACCACTGCCAGACCTTGAGGGTCCAAGAAATCTTTCTTTCAAGTCTTGAGCTTGCCGACCATGCATCATATCTTGTGGCCCATATGGGGAACATGCTTCATCGGTTTGTGAGCTCGAATTCTGGTAAGTGCCCTTTTCTTCCTTGTGCCTCTCTCTTTTTCGAGGATGGATCTAAATTCACTTCTCCATCAGGAACTGTCTTGAATAGCTGTATGAATTCATGTTTGCTGCCCATGGCTACTCTTTGGTGCAAATCTGGCATTCAGCTTGAAGAGAATCAGTACCTTAAGCCTAAGAGTGATGTAGAATGAATTAATCCATTCCTTCCTGACCCTATCTCTAATATATAAATTTTACGTGGGAACAGGTGAGCCATTTAAGTCATTAGGAATGTTGGCAATCTCCAAGAATCCCGTGGAAGTTTTCTATTCCTAAAGCTGGATTGAGATACCTCCCATTGCACTTGACCATCTGAACTGTGTGAATCTCCCAATCGGGACTTCAGTTCAGGGAAAGTACCAACGTCTACCCTTTGTCTGAGTATTGGAAACCCTTCTTTGGAGAATGGCTCCAATACACAATTGGGTAGAATGTCCCCCAGCGTGGCGGAAACTTCTTCACTATTTCTCTACATCATGTTCTCTCTTAAACTTCTCCTATTCTCTTGGGGACCACTCACCAGGCACCTATTACTTCCAGGCAGAATAGGAAAGATGTTCATCAGGCACCTGTTACTGCCAGGCATACCAGGAAAGATATCCAAGGGATGCAATTCTGGGGGACACCCCCATCACCCCTTGCTATAGGCACCCCACGGTAGGAACAACAGGTAGGATGCTACCCTAGGTTCAGGGGGGATTTTCAAGGTAATGGACCTGTCTCTTTCATCTTTCATAGAGTTACAACGGCCAATTTCATCCCCTTTTGAGCTTTGCAACTGGGAAACAAAGAAATCTTTCAAGAGTCAAGTCCTCCAACACTGGGAGACCCAACTTTGGCTTTCTGGGCCTGATCACCCCAGTGACCCCAAGTAGGGTGCCCTCTGTTGGCGGTTGATGCATTGAGTATTTTAGTCACCTACTGAGTTGGCTATGAAGTTAGGAGACCTGTGATTTATTCTGTGAACTGTCATGCTAGGGTAGTATGCCCCAGCATGGGAACTGTTGTGTGACTTTTATCATGATAACCCTCTGGGAATGGCCATGAGGGTGAGGTCTGGTGTCTTCTTTTAATTTCTTGGTTTTGCTCATCATGTCCTCTGTTGTCACCAAGTCGAGCTTAATTTCAGGCTGGACTTGAGCAGAACCTGGACCTTCTATAAAATCGAAAAACTTGAAAATATTTTGCAAGGGACTTAACTCTCAACCCGGCTACTGGGAGCCCCGGCCTCCAGCATGTTCCAGGCCTCTGTAGGTACTGCACCTTTGTCCAGTACACTGTCAGTCCTACACTTGCTTTACTGCCATGGGGAATGATGTAAGCATCCCAAGAGACTCACCACTCAGGGTCATTCTAACTAATTAGAAACACTTTCAATTGAATGGGTATGCCCCAGAAACTCCATCTGGGGGAAAATTTGTGATGTATCTCTGTGCCTTTATGGTGCAGTTGGACAGGTAGATCAACCTAGAATGTCCTTCAAGTTACAGTCCAATTTCTGAGAAATCAAGAGCAACTGTCCCTACAAAATCCTTGCAAGACTGGAAAGACAGCACTAGAGGCCGTTCAGATTCCACCTACTTCCTTTATCATGAAAAGGATTTTCATCCCCCCTCTCCAGGAACTACTATGTAGCCCATCACTCATTCTTAAGACTGAAAAAAAAAAAAGGAGGGGAAAGGATAAATGGTCATAAGTGCACCCTTGCAAAAAGTCTACCATCTCGAGGGTCTTCTCCATAAGTATTAGTAAAAAGGCTCAAAACAAAGTGTGGATTCATAACTGGTGAGATTTATATTATTGTACCTGATTCACAGCAGTAGTTTTAAAAACAATGGTTGTACAGTCTCTGTCTATGGGTGTCTATGTGTACATTATACATGTGATATTTTTACCCCTGGATGGTATGGCCAAAATTAAGATCTCTGTTTAGTTGGCTTAAAGAAAGTGATTACATAAATTCTAATGTAGTAGAAATTAACTCAGTGCCTTTCAAAGTTAACGTGATGTGAATTAACCTTTGGTAAATGAAAGCTTGCTAAAGTTTGTTGGTTTGATTGAAAATTATCTTGTCAGAGTTGTCGGTATTTGCATAGGATGCAGGCATTCAGCATGGGTTTTCTAGTCATATAAGCTCACTTTCTTAAATTTGTCAGCAAAATAATAGCTTTATATGATGACCAGTTTTGTCTAATGCCTCATGAGGTTTCTGTAGGTAATCTGGACATAATCGTTGGAAAAAAATGGTTTAAATACATTAAACTCATAAAAGTGAGCACAATAACTTTTATGCTCTGTATACTTGTTGAAAAACCAACAGCTTCGAAATTTTTCTGTGTAACAATCTTGAGTTTTGCAAAGTTAAGTTAAATGATAAAAAGAGGAATATGCGGGTCATTTTTGGATAGGCTGAAACACTGAATCTTTATTAATAAACATATCTAAGTTATCTACTTTTGGCTTCTCCTTGAAGAGGCTAAAAGCGTTTGGGTGTATTAAAAAGCATGCCTTGTGTTTTACTGAGAAGTGGCATGTTTCTAAAGTTATGAAGTGTTTACAATGCTGATATAAAAGACAATTCGTAATTATTTACTTTTTTAGCATTTAGTAGATCTGCTAAGGCTTAAAAGTTCTAATTAACTTATGGAATTAAAGCTACAGGAAATTAATAAGGAAAAGAGCTCTGTATTCAGGGAAGTTAAAATGTATGCTTTCAGTAAAAAAGGTATAAAGAATGGAAATATTTTTGTTTGATGGGTGAAGAAAGATGAATTTGTCCTAATGTACTAGAAAGGAAAAGAGAGAGTTGTTGACAAATTCTGAAAAATAAAAAGAAAGTTGAAGAAGGTTTGTGAAGTAGAAAATCTGAAAGGAGTTTTGTGCCTGGTCAAGAAGACTAAAGTAAGTTCAATTAAGTGAATGAGTTTGAATGTGAAACATAAGTAGGTGCAGAAATTCAAATTTGGTTTTCTCTAAAAGGATACTTTTTCTTGAACTTTGGATCTGCTCTTGATAAAGAGGTTATAAAAGCTGTTCCTTTGAGTAAGTCTACCTAAGAGAGAAATGTGTTTTGTGAAAATAATGACTGAGGTCACTCTTAAGATTTTTGACTCTTTCTGTCATCACTTTGAATAGATACCTGAGCATTGTTTCACAGTGAGTGTTGTTTCCTATTTGAAGAAGCATTTTAAAAACTTTGGCTATGTTTTGACAAGCTTCTCCCTCAAAAATATTCAAATCCTGAATGAAGTCTTTCTTTTGACCTGGTGGACAGAAGAGAAATTACTCTGAGGATTTTCAGAGGGCCCCTGAGACTTCTCAAAGAAATTTGCTCTCTGTTCCTGTAAGGAGGAAAACATTAAACTAATTAGGCTTATTTTTTCTATGAAATTACAGGGAAACTGTGAAACAAGTAATGATAGATATTCTTAGGTGGTATTAGATAGGTAAATGTTATTAATATAGATGTCTTCAAATTATATAGCATTCCTAAGATTCTGATCTGTCCTGGTTATCAGTCATAAGTCCACTTATTATCTGGAAGGGTCATATGTCACGGAAGTATCCAAGTTTCTTTGTCAATTGCCCTTTTGAGTCCTTTGTCCATTTGCAGATAGTTGTTGTTTTACTCTGATGCTTTTTTTTTGCAAATATGTTTCGTCTTCTGAGATATTCCTGGAAAGGATTCTGACACATAGGATCTAAACTACAGGTTTCTGATAAACTTTTACATTGTAAAACTGAGCTGAGTAAGAAACTACAGAATTGTAACAGAAACTAAGCTCCTCGATCTGCTAAGGACAGATTTAGCTCAAGAATTGATTATACAGGACTGTGTGAACTGATGAGGACGATTATAATTTTTTAGGACTTCTGTTTGAAATATTGTTGAGTTTTGATGTGCTGTTTTGTTTTCTCATAATGAAGGAAATCTTTTTCTCTTTTCTCTTCTGCTAACTTTGACTTACAGCCATTTGGTGAAATTATACCTTTATGAGCAAAACTGAAACATTCATCTTTTTCTCTGTACCTTATCCCTCGAGAATTTGGAAACCCTTTGTGACTGAGTATGGTTATTTAGTGGCAATATTTGCATAAGTTCCATAAGAATCTCTTCTCCTTATAACAGGACACATTGGTTATATTACAAAGGCTTTGACTGGAATGTCATATTTGAAACATACAGGCTCAGATGTGACAAGACAGCATTTCAGGAACAAAGATTGGACTTTCTGGAATACAGCCACTCGGAAACACGGGCCTGGTACCATGTTTACAGAGATTCTGGCAATCTTACCCGTTAAGTAAGGAAACGTGCTTATTTGGCAGGTGCCAGTAACCTCCAAATGCTTTGGGGGACCTGAAAGAGAACTCCACTCAAATCTGTAAGTACTGCAGGCAAAATCTGATGGCAAATCCTTGGCTTGGCTTTTCTGGCCTCTAGAGGCCTTCACAGTTCAAGCCGAGATTCCTCATAAAAATTTCCAGCAAGGCATACTTAAAAAAGCCTGTATAAACAATTGCTATTCTTGTAGCTGTTATGTAAATAATTGGAGCATGTTGTATTGAAACTACACTTTGCTTGCAAACCTGTTAAACCTGATTTGGCTATCTTTTGTAAAAACGAGAGTGATTTACGAGAGAAAAAGTTATGTTTCTGTAGAAGCTATAGTAGGGATTCATGGATATTAGATTCTAGCTCTTTCTTCTGCAAGATTCATCTATTACTAATCGTAATGTCTCCTTGTGCTCATCTATGTCTGACACCTGCGAGTTCCCTGGCCACAATCAAACATTTTCCTTTAAAACTACTCCCCAAATACTAACTAGATTTGCCTTGTCCCAGGTGGATCAGAAACAACAAGTTCCAAAGGTAAATTACCTAACTTATCGATACACACAGGATGGACGATATGAAATTTGGGATGAATGTATTTGGTTCACTCCTACTAGTGGTCAACTCAGTAAAAGGTCACTCTCTGTTGGGAACAAAGCAATCACACCTGTGATACATGGCCAAATAACAGCCGACCTATGGGAAAAATTCGCTGTTATATGTGTTCTCATATCCTAGTCTTAAAAAATTACTGATTGGTTTGGGACTGACTGGGATAGACAGCCCAGCACGCTTTGGTTAGTCCCTAATAGTGCTCAGTGGCTATGCGGCTCCAATTTATGGCCTTGGCTGCCACCTAAATGGATTGCACGATGCACACTAGGCTTTGTTTGGATGCAAGGTAGAACTACATTTACTACATCTCCTCCTGCTAACCTACCCAACTGCAACAGCGCTGAACCAGCTCTGTCTTCCACTGGTATGACCATCTTTCCGCAATTTTCCTTCCCCAATTAGGTATCGAAAGTGTCGTCTTGCACATGGAAGTCCTAAACAAATTTATTATGAAGGCATTAAATGATGCACAACATAGCATTTTGCTGCTCAGTTTAGAAGTATCCCAAATGTGTAAGGCAGTCCTCCAAATCCAAATGGCACTGGATACCTTGACAGCAACACATGGGGGCACCTATGCCATTATAAAAACTGAATGTTGTGTCTATATTCCTGACTACCGTCAAAATATTTCTGGCTTCCTATCCCAACCACCAAATTAAATCCATGTCTTATCAACCCTAACTCTAAACGATTGGTTGAACTCCAAGTCAGGACCAGGTTTCTGCACTACTTCAATACGTTATACATTTGGTCAAACATACTGCCTGTATTTCTTATTATAGTTTGTTGTCTGTTTCATTGTTTGTCTTCTGCATGTGAAAAACTTTCACCTCCTGGACCACCTCTCGTCAAATGATTCTCTCGTCTCCAGATGCTCTGTATACCTTGTCAGCCTTGAACTCCACAGGTGAAGGCTTCCAGTCCACTGAACATCCTACCTGTACCTATGACCCCATTTAGGGACAGCTCTGCGACCTTGTACAGCCATAAGTAGTTACAGAAGACTGACCATCGTCCATATCCCCAAACCTCTCCAGTCCAAATGGGTTAAGGGGGTGTTTATGATGTGGATTAAAGCTGCCCCAGCTAGGGAAGCCCAAGGTGATCTGGCCTACATGCCAAACTATATGAGCCAGTGGAATTAGAGCTGACTCAGGGAGAGAAACCCAGGGCATAATCACGTACATGCTTATCTATATTGCCAGATCCGTATCTAAAATTATATGACTGCACAATAACCAGACCCCATCAGCACTGAAATCATTTAAAGAATTTTACCACATCATTTCTTTTTCCAGTAAAAATAAATCATGTACCCATGACTTATAAAACTAGCCCTAACCCTCACCTAGGGCAGCAGCAGGAGCTTTGCCTGATCATGGGTCCCATCCCCAGGGAGCAGCAGCAATTCTTCACTACCCATGGGTCCTGTCCCCATGCTATCCCATACTATTCTCTAAATAAAATAGCACCAATGCCAGACCTTGAATGTCCGAGAAATCTTTCATTTGAGTCTTGAGCTCGCCAAGCCCATATCAACAATTATACCATGGAAAACAAAAAACCGTCCCAGAAAATGGAAGGCACACATAAATCACAGCTGAATAATCCACAATGAAAGATGTCCATTTTAGAAATACCCTGAACATTCGAAAGACAGAGAAAGTCACAAACACAAAAACTGCAGCAAATGTCAAACCTAGGCTAAATGGTAATGGTGAGTTATGAGACTGTTAAAATGGGGCTCTGAAAACCTGTGTCAATGAAGTTTGCCGTGATAGCAGAGACACAATTCTGAGAAATCCTCTGACATCACAGTGGAGAAGAAAAACAAACTGGCCTCGTCTACACAGTGCAAGATTTGTCCCAAATAGCATATTCAACTCACATTCCACATCAAATGCAGGTTTCCAATGGAACATGAAACTTGCTGGCCAGTGGTGCAGTGGTGAAGTCCGCAAATTCTGGTTCGGCACCCAGGGCAGACCATGCAGAATCCTGGAGGTGAACCTCCTCACCGATGGTCCAGATATTCTGGGGCAGGTGTCCAAGGTAGTGTAGAGGCAGATGGGAAGCAACGTCAGACAGCGTCATTCTTGCCCAGCTAATACAGCAGCATCGCCACCAGATGTGCGTACAGCCATAAACATCTGCCAAAACAAAACCAAGGAAAAGTTTCAAAGAATAGAAAAACTGAACCTCTGGAAAAAAACATGCAAGTAAGATGAATAAGATTTCTAGGAATAAGCTTAGACAAACAGGTGCAAGCTATGGAAACCGAAAACTAGCAAAGCTTTAGGGAAAGAAATTCCAGAAAACACAAGGAAACAGAAGGGTATTCCGTGCTCTAGGAATGTAAGATCTAAAACACCTGAAACGTCCATAAAGGATAAAGCAATCTCTGGATTGCATGCAATCCCAGTCAAATTTACAGCAACTTTCCCACAGAAATAGAAGAGAAAATCCTAAAGTCTCTATCCAGCAACAAGGGACCCTGAATACCCAAAGGAATTCTGAGGAGAACGAACAAAGCACGACGTATCACACTTTCATTTCAACATGTTGGACGAAGCGCTTGGTACCGAACCAGCACAGCCTGGTCCCAAAAACAGGCACAAACCCCAATGGAACAGAATGCAGAACCCAAGGGTCAACTCAGACATATATGGACAGCACATTTGCAATGAGGAAGGCAAAAGGAGACAGTGGAGAAAGGAGAGTCTCTAAAATAAATGGTGCTGGGAAGACTGCACAGCCACATGTAACACAATAAGAGTAGATCATGCTGTTACACCAGGCACACACACCACCTCGAAATGGATTAAAACCTTCAACGGAAGTCTTGAAACAGTGAAACTTCTAGGAGAAAACACAGGCAGCTTGCTCTTTGCCATCTGGAGTAGCCGCCTATTTGGAAGAAGCATGTGTGACTGGGCAAGGGCAACAAAGAAAAGAAGAAAGAAGCAGGACTCCATCCAACGTAGAAGCTTCTGTCCAGCTGGAGAAACCGTCCACTCAATGCAAAGACAGCACAACAACAGGGAGAGGATGTTTCAAACCACACATCTGAGAAGGGCTGAATAGCCAAAAGACCCAATGACCACACACGTCTCCACAAGAGAAAAAACAACAAGCCCATTAAAACCTGGGCAGAAGATGGAAACAGAGATTTACCCCAAGAGACAGAAAGGTGGCCAACAGCTGTATGAACACTTGTTCAACACCATTAAGTATAAGGCCAACGCAAATCCTCACGGCAATGAGATGACAGCTCCATGTGTTCAGAATGGCTATAAGGAAAAAACAGCAAACAACAAGTGTCAGAGAGAAAGTGGAGAGAAGGGAAGAGTCCTGCACCTCTGGTGGGAGTGCAAACCGGTGAGGGCACTAGGCATAGCCATGTGAAATTGCCTCAGAAATTTCCAAATCCATCTACCATATGATCCAGCTATTCCTCTCCAGCGTGTTTATCCAAAGAACTGCGAAACACTAATGCACACAGATCCGTGCCCTGCTGTGTTCACCACAGCCTTACTCCCGATATCCAAGACTTGGAAGCCGCCCTGGTGCCCATCAAAGGACCAATGGAGAAGGAAGTTGGGCTATATCCACACAAAGACAAAACACTCAGCTGTAAGAAAGAGTGCAGTCCAGCGATTTGTGACAGCAGAATCACTCCTGAGGGTGGGAGGGGAACCAAAACAAGCCCAAGGGAGAAATCAAATACCATCGCATCTCACTTACAAGCAGAAGATTAAAATAAGGACCAACAAACAGGTAGAACGTGATATGGGATTGGTGGTTCCCAGAGGGAACGGGTGGCAGTGGACGGTGGGAGAAAGAGTTGATTAGGCACAAGTGTGGGGTGTGCGCCTGTAATTAGGCTTACTGTGGGGAAGAAGATGTAGCATACACAGAAGTCTAAATCTATGAGGATGTAAATCTGAAAGCTATAGGATTTTCTAATGCTAGGTTATGGAAATCAATTCACCTAAAATCAAAACTCCATAAAGGCAAGCAGGTTTAAGGGATAAAGTTTGCAGGCTGAAAGAGTTTAGAGATTATGAACTTCAAAGGATTGATAATCACGTCAAAATGCTTAATGATGCAACATAAAGGTAGACCATAGCAAAGAGATGAAGAGGAACAGTACAAACAGAACATGACCCGTGCTAAACTCCTGAGCCAACTGAAAATGTTGCTGTCCACGATGTTAGTGCTAATTAGCTTTATGAATAATCAATGCAGACCAACATCTTCCCAAGTTCAAGCCAAAGGATGGTCCAAAAATGCACTTCAGGGCCAGCCCTCTGGTGTAGTGGGTAAGTGTCCGTGTTCCACTTGGGTGGCCTGGTACTGGCAGGCTGGCATCGCAGGTGCAGAGCTGATTAGGAGCATTAGAAAATATAGATTTCAAGGTATGGTGCCGACAGAGATCATGAAGAAGTAGAAATTGTGAGGATACCTTATGAATACACACCAGGAAATGAACCATGAGAATATTACAATCTATGAACACATCAGGTACACTTCCCCACATGATGAAGGAAGCAAAACATCTGACCTGCCAAGGTGGAAACACCAGACTGCTATGAGTTGACATGATCATTGCTCATCAGAGGATTGCTTGGGTAACTTCAGCTTCGCAGGGACTCCAGGACTTTCTGTGGGGAAAGTCCACACATTTGGCCACATCCACAAAAGATAAGAGATAAATCCCAGGACTGTCTTAAAGGAAAGAAACCACTGTCTAGAAGGAATGTAGTAGAACTTTCAAGGTTCGAGGATAAAGTTAGAAACCGACAAGAAGTCCAGAAAAAGGAAAACTATTAAACCTGGAAAGGGGGAGTCGTCAGACTGGTATGAGATGGCTCTGAAACACTGTGTGCATGGAGGTATTCAAGACAACTTAGAATTATGAGCGTGTTTATGACATCACGGTGACCATGTCACCAAAGTTGGCCATAGGTTTCCAGCTCTAGGATTGGCCTGGGCTAGGATATTCAAGTGAGAGGTACACAGAAACAGCTTTTCCAAACACAAACCGCACACAGAAACTTGAAAACATCAAAGAGACGCTAATTCAAGGGATGAGAAAGGAATCATTGGGAAGAAGAGACAATAGAGGGTCAAGTACTCAGAGGACAACATTGTCATCTACGGAAGTCTGGGGAGGCCATGCTGATTCAAGCTGGAAATGTGTTCTGAAAAGCGAGGCCAGACCCAGGGCTTATCAGACCTACGTTGTCCTTCTGCCTTACCCATAATACAAAGTCAAGAATGATCAATAGAGGACATTGAAGAGAAGAATCGAGGCCTCCTTTCCTATGCCCCTAGCATTCTTTAAGAGAATTCTCACTTCCCACAGCTCTCAAGTCACAGGGGCCCACTGGGTATATGCCAATATGTCACAAGAGAGCTCATTGAAGCCTTGAAGGAATGGACCCCTGCCATGCTTGGGCATGTCTTTTGGTTTGGAGGGGCTCTAGAAGTGTGCTGAAAAGTACCCTTTTGCAGAGGGCTTCCATCCTTTGTGAAGGCTGGCCTCCCAGGTTACAGGGCTCAGTGGGATCAGTGAGATTCCCTCCCCATATCTCTTACCATAGAAGGAGTATTGATCAAGCTCAAAACTTCCCAAATCCAGAAAAGGGACAGAAGGTCTCTCACCTGCAGAGAGGAATTCATCAGATTCATCTAATTTGTGTCGGAACCATTGGGCCAGTGAAAGTGGTTGCCAGGATAACCTCGAACCTGGAGTTTATCATCTCACAATGTCAAACGAACCAAGATGACCACGTGTAGTCAGTGCTCAGTTGGATCTAGGCTAGGATAGCAGAGATTCCCTCAAGTGAACGATGAAAATTCCATGACAACACCCAACAATCACGAAAGGACTCACACCTTGGCCTACAGAACATATGGTGATTAAAGAAATACAAAATTCCTAAAATGGAGTGAAGGAGAATGCACTGATAAGCATGTCAAAGGACAAGCTCACTAAGAACATGACGATTAGACCATGGAAAAGCAAACAGGGTCCCATAAAATGGAAGGCCAACAGAAATCACACCTCAATAATCCACAGTGAAAGATGTCAGTCTTTAGACAGACTGCTTGAAAGATTGAAAGTCCGAGAAAATCACAACCCCAAAAACTGCAGGGAAGGTCTAACCTGGCCTAACGGGGAAGGGTGAGTTATGAGACTGCTCCACGCATGCTCTGAAACCCTGTGTCCACCAAGCTAGACTGGATAGAGGAGACACGATTCTGAAAAATCCTCCGACATCACAGTGGGCCACAGAAACAACCTGGCCTCATCTACACAGGGCCAGAGTTGGGTTCAAGTAGCATATTCAAGTCACATTCCCCTCAACCGCAGGTTGCCAATGGAGCACGAAAGGGTCCAGCCAGTGGGCCAGCAGTGAAGTCCACGTGTTCTGGGTCGGCAGGCCAGGGTTGGCCACGTGGAATCCTGGGGTTGAGCCTCCTCAATGCTCGTCCAGCCATTCTGGCCAGGCGTGCGAGCTAGTGTAGAGGCAGATGGGAAGCGATGTTAGACAGCGCCACTCTTCCTCGGCAATGAGAGCAGCACGAACAGCAGCTTTGAGCACAGCCATAAACTTCTGCCAAACAAAACCAATTAAAAGTTGCAAAGAATAGAAAAGCTGAACCTCAAAAAACACCCATGCCAGTGAGAAGAAAATGATACCTGCAAATAAACTTGGACAAACAGGAGAAAGCGATCGAAACCAAAAACTAGCAAAGTTTTGGGGAAAGAAATTCCACAAGACACAAGGAAACGCAAGGCTATTCCGTGCCCTTCTAATGCAACAACAGACACACTTGAAACGTCCATATGGCATAAAGCTCAAATAAAAATGCAAGCAATTGGATATATTGGACTATATGAGGAAGCCATTTGGTATAAACCTAATTCGGCCTGATTTTGTTTTTTCCAAAAGGGCCTGACTATGGCTATTTAGCATGCATTGCATATCTGCTTAGACACTTCCTATGGCCCTTGAGATAAAGGTGCAACTTCCCCCCACATTAGCATTTCTTTAGGGATAAGCATTTCTCCCTAGGCTAGGAACTGATTGCTGCACTCACCTTTGACCACCCAGCTCAACTGTGACCAGTCAGCTATAGACAACAGACTGCCACCCTACTGTGTTCACTGAGACAGAAGACCTACCTGCTATTTCCATCAATCGCTGTGCCAACAGAGCAGTCTCGCGACTATTGTAAATGGGACATTTCAATCCTATGTGAAACATCGTCTATGAGGGGAATACAACCAGTCTGTGCACCCCACTTCTCTGATGCTCTTTCTTCCTTTGGGTAGAAAGGCCCTGGGTTATAATCCTCAGATTGAAGCTCAGAATAAACTCCCCCAAATTTTCATTTACAGATTGGTTATGGATTATTTTTGTCGACAGAGCAATGTCTGGATTCCATGCAGTCCCAGTCAAAGTTGCAGCAATCTTTCCCACAGAAATAGAAGAGAGAATCCTAAAGTTTCTATCCAGCAACAAAGGACCCTGAATAGCAAAAGGAATCCTGGGGAAAACGAACAAAGCAGCAATTATCACACTTTCTTACTGCCACATATAGGACGAAGAGCTAGGTACCAAAACAGCACAGCCTGGCCTGCAAAGGAGGCACACAGATGCATGGAACAGAATCGAGAGCCCAGAAATCAACTCACACATCTATGGAAAGCCTATTTTTGACCAGGGAGCCAAGAGGAGAAAGAGGAGAAAAGAGACTCTAGACAGGAAATGGTGCTGGAAAGACTGCACAGCCAGATGTAACACAATGCGAGTAGACCGTGATGTTACACCAGGCACACACACCACCTCGAAATGGATTAAAGCCTTGAATGGAAGACTTGAAACCATGACACTTCGAGGAGAAAACGCAGGCAGCTTGCTCTTTGCCATCTGGCTTGGCCGCCTATTTGGAAGAAGCATGAGTGACTGGGCAAAGGCAAAAAAGGAAACAAGAAACAAGCGGGACTCCATCCAACACAGAAGCTTCTGTCCCGCCAACGACACCATTGACTCAGTGCAAAGACGTCACAACAACTGCGACAGCAGGTTTGCAAACCACACATCGGAGAACGGGTGAATAGCCAAAAGATCCAATGAAGTCATACGTCTCCACAGGAAAAAAAAAACAACGAGCCAAATAAATCCTGGGCAAAAGATGGTAACAGACATTTCTCCCAGGAACATAGAAAGATGGCCAACAGGCTGTATGAAAACATGGTCATCATCATTACGTCTGTGCTCAATGCAAATACGAACAGCACTGAGATAGCTCACAGTGGTCAAAATGGCTATAAGGATGAAGACAGGAACCAACAAGTTTCAGAGAGGAGGTGGAGAGAAGGGAAGCCTCCTGCACTGCTGGTAGGAGTGTAAAACTGTGCAGCCACTACGCGAAGTGGTGTGGAATCGCCTCAGAATTTTCAGAATCCATCTACCACATGATCCAGGTACTCCTCTGTGGCATATATATCCAAAGAACTTGCAAACGCTAATGCACAGAGATCCGTGCACCGCTGTGCTCACCATAGCCTTACTCCTGATATCAAGACAGGGAAGCCTCCCTGGTGCCCATCAAGGGACAAGAAAGATGGGCTATAGCCACACAACGGCATAGCACTCAGCTGCAGGAACAGATGCATTCCAGCCATTTGTGACCAACAGAATGGCTCCTGAGGGTTTTAGGGGCATGCAAACAAGCCCCAGAGGGAAGGTCAAATACCATAGGGTCTCACTTACAAGGAGAAGAGGAAAAAAAGGACCAAGAAACAGGTAGCACGTGACATGGGATTTCTGGTTCCCAGAGGGAAAGGTGGCAGGGCCCAGAGGGAGAAATAGTTGATTTGACACAAGTGTGTGGTGAGGGCCTGTAATTAGGCTTACGGTGGTGAAGATGATGTAACGTACACAGAAGTCTAAATCTTTGAGGATGTAGATCTGAAAGGTATAGGATGTTATAATGCTGGGTTATGGCAAACAATTCATGTAAAATCAAAACTCCCAAAAGACGTTAAGGTTCACGGCTTAAAGCTTTGGAGTCTGTAGGAAATGAGAGAAGATGAACTTCGAAGGATTGGTAATCACCTCAAAATGCTTAAGGACGCTACAGAAAGGTAGACCATTGCAAGGAGATGAAGAGGAACAGTACCAAGAGAACGTGTTCCATGCTAAACTCATGAACCAGCGGAAAATGCTACCGTCCATGATGTTACTAACTGCCTTCACGAATGATCGAAGCAGGCCAACATCGTCCCAAGATCAGGCCAAAGGTTTGTCCAAAAGCCCAATTCAGGGTCGGCCCTGTGGTGTAGCAGGTAAGTGCCCAAGTTCTGATTGGGCGGCCCGGGCTTCACCTGCTATCATCAGGGTTGCAGATCAGATTGCTAGCATTAGGAAATACAGATTTCACAGTATGGTGGGCACAGAGATCATAAAGAAGTAGAAATTCTGAGGAGGCATTTTCAATACACACCAGAAAATGAACGCTGAGAATATTACAACCTATGAATGCATAAGGTACAATTTCCCAAATGATGAAGGAAGGAAAACATGTGACCTGCCCAGGTGGAATTGTCAGATTCCTAGGAGATGACACGCTGATTGCGCATCAGAGAATTGCCTGGGCAAATTCAACTTGGGAGGAGCTCCAGGAATTTCTCTGGGGAAGGTCCACCCGTTTGGCCACATCCACAAAAGATAAGAGAGAAAACCGGGGATAATCTTCATGGAAAGAAACCCGTGTCTAGAGGGAATGTTGTAGACCTTTCAAAGTTCGAGGAGAAAGTTAGAAACCGACAAGAAATCCAGAACTGGGAAAACTATCCTACTTGGAAAACGGGAGTAGTCAGACTGGTATGAGATGGCTGTGAAACACTGAGTGCATGGAGGTTGTCAGTACAACTTAGAATTCTGAGTGTGTTTATGACATCATGGTGAACATGTCACCCAAGATGGCGACATGTTTACAGTCCAAGGATTGGCCTAGGCTAGGAGAATCAAGTGAGAGATACCCAGAAACAGCTTTTCCAAACAGAAACTGGGCACAGAAACTTGAAGAGACCAAAGAGACGCTGATCCAAGGCATGCGAAAGGAATCATTGTGATGATACCTCATGCTTTCTTCGATTTCTTCCATTCCAAGAGCACTGAATTCCCTTCCATTTCTTTGTGTCCTCTGGAATTTCTTTCCCAAAGGTTTGCTATTTCTCGCTTTACATAGCTTTCACCTGTTTGGCTCAGGTTATTCCTAGATACCTTAATCTTCTAAAGCATTCTTTTATTTTTTTTGAGGTTCAGTTTTTCTATCATTTGCAACTTTTAATTGGTTTTGTTTAGGCAGATGTTTACTGCTGTGCTCATATCTGCTGGCAATGCTGCCGTATTTGCTGAGGAAGACTGGCCCAGTCTAACGTCGCTTCCCATCTGCCTCTACACTACCTCGGACGCCTGCCCCCGAAAGGCTGCACGAGCGGTGAGGAGGCTCACCCCCAGAATTCCACGCGGCCAACCACATGCTGCTGACACAGAACACGCGGACGTCACCTATGCAACACTGGCCGGCCCCTTTCGTGTTCCATTGGCAACCTGCAGTTGAGTGGAATGGGACTTGAATATGCTACTTGAGCCCAAATCTGGTCCAGTGTAAACGAGGCCAGGTGGTTTTTCCGGTCCACTGGGATTTGTCAGAATTGGGTCTCTGCTGTCCCAGCAAGCATCATGGACACAGGGTTTCAGAGCCAGCTTGGAGCAGTCTGAGAACTCACCCTTCCCAGTTAGCCCAGGTTTGACATTCACTGCAAATTTTGGGGTTGTAACTTTCTCGGACTTTCAAACGTTCAAGCAGACTCTTTGTAAACACTGACTTCATTCACTGTGGAGTATTCAGGTGTGATTTCTGTTGCCTTCCATTTTCTGGGAGCTTGTTTTCTTTCCTTAGTCTAATCGTAGTGGTCTTTCTGATCTCTCTCCCTTCGATATACTTATCAGTGGGTTCTCCTTCATTCTAGGTTAGGAATTCTGTATTTTTTTAATCACCATATGTTCTGTAGGCCGACATGTGGGTGCTTTGGTGATTGCTGGATGTTGTCTTTGAATTTCCATCTGTCAGTTGAAGGAATCTTTGCTATCCTAGCTTACGTCCAACTGAGAACTGAGGACACGTGTCCATCTTGGTTCATTTGACATTGTGAGATGAGAAACTCCAGGTTAGACGTTGTCCTGGCAACCACCTTCACGGACACAATGGTTCTGAGACAAATTCGATGAGTCTGATGAATTCCTCTCTCCAGGTGAGAAATCCTTCCGTCTCTTTCCCTGGATTTGGGAAGTTTCGACGTTCAGCCCTGAACCTTGAACGCTCCCCTAGATTACATCTAGATACTGGCTTACTTTATTTCTACAGAGTCTGTTACTGTTTGATTGACATCCTCAGCTCTGGCGTGTGTATTTTTCTTTAAATATCATGGCAATGTTCTAGTTTTCAGTCAACCTCCTTCCATATGGTGTCAAAACACAGAATCAGTACTCCTTCTACGGCAAGAGATGGGGGAGTTAATTTCATTGGAGCCCAACTAAGCACTGTAGCCTGGGAAGGCAGCCTTCACACAGGAATGAAGCCCTCTGGAAAAGGGTGCTTTTCAGCACACTTCTAGCGCCCTTCAAACCAAGCCACATACCCTAAGCATGACAGGCGTCCATGCCTTCAAGGCTTCAAAGAGATCTCTTGGGAAAGTTTAGCATGTAGCCAGTGGGCCTCCGTGAGGCCAGAGCTATGCAAAGGTAGAGTTCTCTTCAAAGGATGTTAGGGGCCTATGAAATGAGTCATCAATTCTTCTCTCCAACGTCCCCAAGAGATCATTCTGTACTTTGGATTATGAGTAAGGCAGAAGGACAATGTAGGTCTGATAAGCCCCAAGTCTGCCCTCTTGTTTCAAATCAAGTTCCAACATTGAATCTGCACGACCTCACCATCTACTTGAGTAGGTGACAATGTTCTCCTCTCAGTGCTTCTCCATCAATTATCACTTGTTCCCAATGATTCCTTTCTTCTCCCTTGAATCAGAGTCTGTTTGATCCTTTCAAGTTTTTGTTTGGAAAAGCTGTTTCTGGGTATCTCTCACTTGAGTGTCCTAGACTAGGCCAATCCTCGGACTGTAAACATGCGGCCATCTTGGGTGACATGTTCACCGTGATGTCATAAACACCCTCAGATTCTAAGTTGTCCTGACAACCTCAAGGCACACAGTGTTTCAGAGCCATCTCATCCCAATCTGACTAGTCCCCCTTTCCAGGTAGGATAGTTTTCCTTGCTCTGGATTTCTTGTCAGTTTCTAACTTTCTCCAAGGACTTGAAGGGTCTCCTATGTTCCCTCTAGACACTGGTTTCTTTCCTTTAAGCTTATCCCGGGTTTTATCTCTTATCTTTTGTGGATATGGCCAAATGGGTGGACTTTCCCCATAGAACGTCCGGGAAGCCCTCTCATGTTGAAGTTGCCCAGGCATTCCCCTGATGCACACTGATCATGTGATCTCCTAGCAGTCTGACAATTCCAACTTGGCAGGTCTCATGTTGTCCTTCCTTCATCATTTGGGGAAGCGTACCTGATGCGTTCATAGATTGTAATATTCTCGTGGATCTTTTTCTGGTGCGTACTGATAAGGTCTCCTCACCATTTCTACTTCTTTATGATCTCTGTGACCACCAGACCTTGAAATCTGTATTTCCTAATGCTAGTAATCTGATCCGCACGCGTGATGCTAGCCTGTGAAGTCCTGGCCGTCCAAGCGGATGTGGGCACTTACCTGCTACACCACAGCCCGGCCCCAAATTGGGCTTTTGGACCAACCTTTGGCCTGAATTTGGGAAGATGTTGGCCTGCTTCGATCATTCGTGAAGGGAAGCTGTAGTAACATCAGGGTCAGTAACTTTTGCCGTTGACTCATGATTTGGCTCGGACCATGTTCTCTTGGTAGTATTCCTCTTCATCTCTTTGCAAAGGTCTACCTTTCTGTATCATCATTAAGCATTTGGAGGGGATTGTTAATCCTTGGATGTTCATCTTCTCTAATGTCTTTCAGCCTCCAAAGCTTTAGGCCGTAAATCTGGACCCCTTTTTGGAGTTTTGATTTTATGTGAATTGATTTCTGTAACCCTGCATTCTAACATCCTATAGCTTTCAAATCTACATCCTCATAGATTTAGACTTCTGTGTAGGCTACATCATCTTCACCAGCATAAGCCTAATTACAGGCCCTCACCACACACTTGTGCCTAATCAACTCTTTGTCCCTCCGTCCCCCGCCCCCCTTTCCCTCTGGGTGCTGCCAATCCTATGTCACGTGCTACCTGTTTGTTGGTCCATTTTTCCTCTTCTCCTTGTACGTGAGATCCTGTGGTATTTGACCTTACACCAGGGCTTGTTTCAGTTCCCCTGATACCCTCAGGAGCCATTCAGGTGGTCACAAATGGCTGCACTGCATCTGTTCCTACAGCTGAGTGCTATGCCATTGTGTGGCTATAGCCCATCTTCCTTCTCCATTCGTCCCTTGATGGGCATCAGGGAGGCTTCCAAGTGTTATATATTGGGAGTAAAGCTGTGGGGAATACAGCGATGCACGGATCTCTGTGCATTAGTGTTTCCAATATCTTTGGATGTATACGCCACAGAGGAATACCTGGACTATACGGTAAATGGATTCTGAAAATTCTGAGGCAATTCCACACTAGTGTGCATAGTGGCTGCACCGGTTTACACTCCCACCAGCAGTGCAGGAGGCTTCCCTTCTCTCCACCTCCTCTCTGAAACTTGTTGGTTCCTGTCATCATCTTTATAGCCATTCTGACCACTGTGAGCTGCTATCTCAGTGCCATTCGTATTTGCATTGAGCAGAGACTTAATGTTGATGAGCATGTTTTCATACAGCCTGTTGTCCATCTTTCTATCTTCCTGGGAGAGCTGTCTGTTTCCATCTTTTGCCCTGGTTTTATTGGGCTCGCTGTTTTTTTTCCTGTGAAGACGTATGAGTTCATTGGATCTCATGGCTGTTCACCCCTTCTCAGATGTGCGGTTTGCAAACATCTGCTGTCAGTTGTTGAACAGTCTTTGCATTCAGTCGATGGTGTCATTGGCGGGGCAGAAGATTCTGCGTTGGATGGAGTCCCGCTTGTTTCTTGTTTCCTTTGTTGCCCTTGCCCGGTCACACATGCTTCTTCCAAACAGGTGGCTAAGCCAGATGGCAAAGAGCAAGCTGCCTGCGTTTTCTCCTCGAAGTGTCAGGGTTTCAAGTCTTCCATTCAAGGCTTTAATCCATTTCGAGGTGGTGTGTGTCCCTGGTGTAACATCACGGTCTACTCTCACTGTGTTCCATGTGGCTGTGCTGTTTTCCCAGCACCATTTCTTTTCGAGACTCTCCTTTCTCTGCTGTCTCCTCTTGGCTCCCTGGTCGAAAATGGGCTGTCCATATGTGTGTCAGTTGACCTCTGGGCTCTCGATTCTGTTCCATGGGTCTGTGTGCCTCTTTAGGGAGCCAGGCTGTGCAGTTTCCGTACCTAGCACTTAGTCCTATATCTGGAAATCAATGTGTGATGCCTGCTGCTTTGTCCGTTTCCCTCAGTATTCCTTTGGCTATTCAGTGTCCTTTGTTGCTGGATAGAAACTCTAGGATTCTCTCTTCCATTTCTGTGGGAAATAGTGTTGCGACTTTGCCTGGGACTGCATGGAATCCAGAGATGGCTTTATGTGGTACGGACACTTCACGTGTGTTAGTTCTTCCATTCGAAGAACATGGAATAGCCTTCAGTTTCCTTGTGTCTTCCAGAGTTTCTTCCCCAGGATCTTTGCTGGATTTCGGTTTCCATAGCTTTCTCCTGTTTGGCCAAGGTTATTGCTGGACATCTTTTACTTCTTACTGGCATGCTTTCTTTTTTGAGGTTCAATTTTTCAATTCTTTGCAACTTTCGATTGGCTTTGTTTTGGCAGAAGTTTATGGCTGTGCTGACATCTGCGGGCCATGCTGCTGTATTTGCTGTGGAAGAGTGGAGCTGTCTAATGTTGGTTCCCATCTACCTCTACACTACCTCACACATCTGCCCCAGAATGGCTGGACGAGCTGTGAGGATGCTCACCCGCAGGATTCCATGTGGCCGAAGCCGGGCTCCCAAACCAGAATGCGCGGACTTCACCACTTCCCCACTTGCCGGCCCCTTTCGTGTTTCATTGGCAACCTGCATTTGAGTGGGACGTGACTTGAATATGCTACTTGAGCCCACCTCTGGCCCTGTGTAGATGAGGCCAGCTTCTTTTTCTGGCCCTCTGTGATGTCAGAGGATTTGTCAGAATCGTGTGTCTGCTGTCCTGTCTAGCCTCGTGGATGCAGGTTTTCAGAGCCCGCGTGGAGCAGTCCCATAACTCACCCTTCCCAGTTAGTCCAGGTTTGACCTTTGCTGCAGTTTTTGGCGTTGTGACTTTCTCGGACTTTCAAACGTCCAGTCAGAGTCTGTCTAATGACTGAAGTCTTTCACTGTGGATTATTCAGATGTGATTTCTATTGACCTTCCATTTTCAGGGAGATTTTTCTCTTTTCCAAAGTCTAATCATTACAGTCTTTCTGACCTATCTCTCTTCGATATGCTTATCAGTCCGTTCTGCTTCATTGCAAGCTATGACTTTTTTATTTCTGTAATCACCATATGTTCTGTATACCGAGGTCTGAGTCTTTTCGTGATTGTTGCGTGTTGTCTTGGAAATTCCATCGGTCACCTGTAGGAAACTGCTATCCTGGCCGAGGTGACACTGAGCCCTGCGAACACGTGGTCGTCTTGGTTGCTTTGACATTCTGAGATCAGAAACTCCAGATTCGAGTTTGTGCTGGCAACCGCCTTCACGGACATTATGTTTCTGAGACATATTAGAGAAATCTGATGAACTCCGCTCCAGGTAAGATACTTTTCTGTCTCATTTCTGGATTTGGGAAGTTTCGAACTTTACTCCTGATGCTTGAGTGTACCTCTAGATTACGTCTAGATGCTGGCTTACTATATTTCTATAGAGTGTTTTACTTGTTCGATTTACATCCTCAGCTCTGGCATGTTTATTTTTCTATAAACATAATTGTAATGTTCTAATTTTGAGCCAACCTCCTTACATATGCTGTCAATACACGATATTAATAATCATTCTACTTCAAGAGATACGGGGAGAGAATTTCATTGAAGCCAAACCAAGCATACTAGCCTGGTAGGGCAGCCCTCACAAAGCAATGAAACCGTCTGGAATAGGGTGCTTCTCAGCACAATTCTGGAGCCCTGTCAAACAATGGGACATTCACGAAGCATGGCGGGCGTCCATTCCTTCAAGCGTTCAAAGAGATATCTTCTGACACATTGGCATGTACCGAATGGGCCTCTGTAATGCCAGAGCCATGGAAAGTGAGACTTCTCTTCAATGAATGCTAGGGGCATAGGAAAGGAAGCATCAATCATTGTCTACAGTGTCCTCAGGAGATCATTCTTAATTTTGGATTATGATTAAGGCAGAAGGACAATGTAGGTCTGATAAGCCCCAAGTCCAGCCTCTGGTTTCAAATCGAGTTTCAAGCTTGCATCAGCATGGGCTCCCCATACACTTGAGTAGATTACAATGTTCTCCACTCAGCGCTTGTCTCCCTATTATTGCTTCCTCACAATGACTTCTTTCTTACCCCTTTAATCAGTGTGTATTCTCTCTCTTCAAGTTTCAGTGCCTGGTTTCTGTTTTTAAATTCTCTTCTGGGTATCTCTAACTTGAGTATCGTAGGCTAGGACAATCCTCAGACTATAACCATGAGGCCATCTTGGGTGACATGTTCACTGTATGTCATAAACTCCCTCAAACTTCTAAGCTGTCCCAGCATCTTCTATGCACACGACTACTCTCCCTTTCCAGCTTGAAATGTTTTGCATTTCCTGGATTTCTTGTGGGTTTCTAACTTTATCCTTGAACTTTTAAATGTCTACTACATTCTCTCTAGAAATGGTTTCTTTACTTTAAGTTTATCCTGGGTTTTATCTGTTACATTTTGTGAATATGGCCGAATGTGTAGACTTTCCCCAGTGAAAGTCCTGGAGTCCATCCAAAGTTGAAGTTGCCCACTCAAGCCTCTGATGTGCAATGATCGTGTCATCTCATGCAGTCCGCCAATTCTACCTATGCAGGTCACATCACTTCCTTCAGTCTGTATTTAGGGAAGTGTACCAGATGTGTCATAGATCGCAATATTTTCATGTTTTTTCCTATTGCCTATCTCTGATGTATGCTCACAATTTCGACTTCTTTGTGATCTCTGTACACACCATACCATGAAATCTATCTTTCCCAACGTTACTAATCTGATCAGCACCAGTGATGCGAATCCATGAATCCCAGGCCACCCAATAGGAATGTGGGCACTTACAGTCCTGAACACATGGCTGGCCCTGAATTTTACTTGTGGACCCATATTTTTCCTGAACTTGGGAAGAAGATGGCCTGCTGTGATTATTCGTGAATGTAATTACTAGTAACATCATAGACGGTAACATTTTCCCTTGGTTCATCTGTTTAGCACGGAACACATTCTCTTCATAGTATTCCCCATAATCTATTTGCAATGGTCTACTTTCTGTAGCATCATTAAGCATTTGGAGGAGATTCACAGTCCTTGGAAGTTCATCTTCTCTAATCTCTTTCAGCCTCAAATCCTTTATGCCCCAAATCAGCACGCCTTTTTGGATTTTTTCATTCCCTCTGGGAATCACCAATCCAAAGTGAAGGCTGACATCCAAAGCTAGAGTGCTCAGTTTGGCACCAGTGAAATTCTCTCCCATCTCTGGCCGTAGAAGATTATTGACTATGTGTTTTGACAGCATATGTGAGGAAGTTGGCTGAAAATTAGAACATTACACTTATATTTAACGAAAAATAAACATGCCAGAGCTTAGGGTGTAAATCAAACAACTTACAAACCCTACAGAAATAAAGTAAAGCAGTATCTAGACGTAATCTACTAGAAGGACCATGGATCCAGGGTCAAGTTCCAGCCTTCCCAAATTTAGAAAAGAGACATAAAAATATCTTACCTGGGAACAGGAATTCATCAGATTTCTCTAATTTGTCTCAGAAACATTATGTCCATAAGGTGGTTGCCTGGACAACCTAGAATTTGGAGTTTCTGATCTCAGAATGTCAAACCAACCAAGATCACCTCGTGTTCTCAGTGCTCAGTTGGACCTAGGCTAGGAGAGCAAAGATTCCTTCAAGTGAACGATGGGAATTCAAAGGCAATGCCCAACAATCATGAAAACACTCACACATCAGCCTAGAGAACATATGGTGATTAAAGAAATCCAAAATTCATAACTTGGAATGAAGGAGAACGGACTGATAAGCATATCTATGGGAGATAGCTGAGAAAGACAATGACGATTGATGTGGATTAAGGCTGCCCCAGCTCGAAAAACCCAAGGTTACCTGGCCTACATGTCAAAGCATATGACCCGGTGAATCTTTTTTGGTATGAATTAGAGGCGCCCCAGTGAGAGAAGCCCAGGCGATGCTCACCTACATGCCTATCTGTATGGCCAAATTCGTATCTAATGTTATACGACCACACAATAACCAGACTCCATCTGTACTGAAGTCATTTAATGGCTTTTTACATCATCTTTTCTTTTTCCAGTAAAAATGTCACGTACCCATGCCTTATAAAATTTGCCCTTACCCTCAACTCAGGGCAGCAGCAGGACATCTGACTGCCCATGGCTCCTTTCCCCATGCAGCAGCAGCAGCTATTCACTGCCCGTGGGTCCAGTTCCCATGCCTGCAGCTCTTCACTACCCATAGGTCCTGTCCCCAGGAAGCAACTCTTTACTCCCCATGGGTCCTGTCCCTGTGTTATCCTGTACAACTCTCTAAATAAAAGAGCACCTCTGCCAGGCCTTGAGAGACCAAGAAATCTTTCTTCCGACTCATCAGCTCGCTGACCCACCATCATATCTTGTGGCCCCCCTACCGGGAACTTGCTTCATCGGTTTCTGAGCTCAACTTCTGGTAAGTGCCCTTTTCTTCCTTGTGCCTCTCTCTGTTTCGAGGATGAATCTAAATTCACTTCTCCATCAGGAACTGTCTTGGACAGCTGTATGAATCCACGTTTGCTGCCCATGGCTACTCTATGGGGCAAATCATGGCATTCAGCTTCAAGAGAATCAGTACCTTAAGCCTAAGGGCTGTGTAGAGTGAATTACTCCATTCCTTCCTGACCCTATCTCTAATATACAAATTTTAGGTGGGCACGGGTCGGCAACTTAAGTCATTAGGATGGTCAGCAATCTGCAAGACTCCCCTGGAAGGTTTCTCTTCCTAAGGTTGGATTGGGATACCTCCCATGGCACCTGACCATGCTCTGAACTGTGTGAATGTCCCAATTGGGACGCCAGTTCAAGGAAAGTACCAAAGACTAACCTTTGGTTGCGTATGGGAAGCCCTTCTCGGAGAATGCCTCCAACACGCAATTGGGTAGAATGTCCCCCAGAGCGGCGGAAAATGCCTCACTAATTTTCTGCATCCTGTTCTCTCTTGAACTTCTCCCTTTCTCTTGGGGACCATTCACCAGGCACCTATTACTGCCAGGCAGAATAGGAAAGATGTTCACCAGGCACCTGTAACTTCCAGGCATACCAGGGAAGATATGCAATGGATGCAATGCTGGGGGACACCCCCATCACCCCTTGTTATAGGACCCCCACAGTTGGAATGACAGGTAGGATGCTGCCCCAGGTTCAGGGGGGATTTTCAAGGTAATGTACCTGTCTCTTTCATCTTTCTTAGAGTTGCAATGGCGATTTTCGTCTCCTTTTGAGCTTTGCAACAGGGAAGCAAAGAAATCTGTCAACAATCATGGCCTCCAACCCTGGGAGCCCAAACTTGGCATTTCTGGGCCTGATCACCCCGGAAAGCCCAAGTAGGGTGCCCTCTCTTGGGGGTTGACTCATTGAGTGTTTTAGTCACCTACTGAGTTGGCTATGAGGGTAGCAGACCTGTGATTTATTCTGTGAACTGTCATGCTACAGTAGTGTGCCCCAGCACAGGAACTGTTGAGTGAGTCTTCTCTTGATAACCCTCTTTGAGCGGCCATGAGGGTGAGGTCTGATGTCTTCATTTCCTTTCTTTGTTTTGCTCATCATGTCCTCTGTTGTCACCAAGTCTTGGTTAAGTTCAGGCTGGACTTGACCAGACCCTGGAACTTCTGTAAAATCGGAAAACTTGAAAACCTTTTGCAAGGAACTTCATTATCAACCCGGGTACTGGGAGCCCCGGCCTCCAGCCAGTTCAAGCCCTTTGTATGCACTCCACCCTTCTCCACTTCACTGTCAGTTGGACACTGGCTTTACTGCCGTGGGGAATGAGATAAGCATCCCTTAAGACTCATCACTCAGGGTCATTCTAACTAATTAGAAACACTTTCAATTGTATGGGTTATGCCCCAGAAACTCCAGCTGGTAGAAAATGTGTGATGTTTCTCTCTGCCTTTCTGGTGCAGTTGGACAGGTAGATCAACCTAGAACGTCCTTCAAGTTACAGTCCAGTTTCTGAGAAATCAAGAGCAACTGTCCTTAGAAAATCCTTGCAAGACTGGAAATACAGTTCTAGAGGCAGTTCAGATTCCACCTTGTTCCTTTACCATGAAAAGGATTATCTTCTCCCCTCTCCAGGAACTACTATCTAGCATATCACTCATTCTTAAGACTGAAAAAAAAAAGTAGTGGAAAGCATAAATGGCCATAAGTGTGCCCTTGCAAAAAGTCTAGCATCTTGAGGGTCTTCTCCATAAGTCTTAGTAAAAAGGCTCAAAACAAAGTTTTAATTTGTAACTGGTGAGCTTTATATTATTGTACCTGATTCATGGCAGTACTTTTTAAAACAATAGTTGTACAGTCTCTGTGTATATGTGTCTATGTGTACATTATACGTGTGATATTTTAACCCCTGGATGGTCTGGCCAAAATTAAGATCTCTGTTTAGTTGGCTTAAAGTAAGTGCTTTCTTAAATTCTAACTGTAGTCGAAATTAACAGAGTGACTTTCAAAGTTAATGTGATGTGAATTAACCTTTGGTAAATGAAAGCTTGTTTAAGTTTGTTGGTTTCATTGAAAATTGTCTTCTTGTCAGAGTTGTCAGTATTTGCATAGGATGCAGGCATTCAGACTCGGTTTACTAGTCATATAAGTTCATGTTGTCTGTTAAATTTGTCACCAAAATAATAGCTTTAAATGATGACCAGTTTTGTCTAATGCCTCATGAGGTTTCCCTAGTAATCTGAACATAATTGTTGGAAACAAATGGTTTAAATACATAAAACTCATAAAATTGAGTACAATAACTTTTATGGTCTGTATACTTGGGGAAAAAAACAGCTTCGAAATCCTTTTTGGGAACAATCTTGAGTTTTGCCAAGTTAACTTAAATGATAAAAAGATGAATATGCGGGTCACTTTTGGATAGAACAGAACACACACATTATTGTTAAACATATCTAAGTTATCTACTTTTGGCTTCTTATTGAAGAGGCTAAAAGAGTTTTGGTGTATCAAAAAACATGCCTTGTGTTTTATTGCGAAGTGGCATGTTTCTTAAGTTGTGAAGTGTTTAGAATGCTGATATAAAAGACATTGCATAATTGTTTACCTTTTTAGTGTTTACTAGGTCCGTTAAGCGTTAAAGGTTCTAATTAACCTATGCAATTAAAGCTACTGGAAATTACTAAGCAAAAGAGCTCTGTATTCAAGGAAGTTAAAATGTATGTTTTCAGTAAAAAAGGTATAAAGAATGGAAATATTTTTGTTTGATGGGTTAAGAAAGATAAATTGCTCCTGATGCACTAGAAAGGAAAAAAGAAAGACTTTGGGACAAGTACTGAAAATGAAAAAGAAAGATGTAGAAGGTTTGTGAAGGAGGAATTCTGAAATGAGTTTTATGCCTGCTCAAGTAGACTAAAGTAAGTTCAATTAAGTGAATGAGTTTGAATGTGAACCATAAGTAGGTGCAGAAATTCAAATTTGGTTTTCTCTAAAAGGATACATTTTCTTGAACCTTTGATCTGCTCTTGTTAAAGAGGATGTAAGAGCTGTTCCTTTGAGTACGTCTACCTAAGAGACAAATCTGTTTTGTGAAAATAATGGCTGAAGTTACTCTTAATATTTTTGACTCTTTCTGTTATCACTTTGAATGGATACCTGAGCATTGTTTCACAGTGAGTGTTGTTTGCTATTTGAACAACATTTTTAAAACTTTTGATATGTTGTGACAAGCTTCTCCCTCAAAAATATTGAAATCCTGAATGAAGGCGTTCTTTAGACCTGGTAGACAGAAGAATGATTACTCTGAGGATTTTCAGAGGGTCCCTGAGACTTCTCAAAAAATTTGCTCTCTCTTCCTACAAGGAGGAAAATGCTAAAGTAATTTGGCTTATTTGGTCTATTAAATTAAATGGGAAACATTGTGAAATAAGCGACAATAGACTTTCTTAGCTGGTATTTGATGGGAAAATCTTATTAATATAGACGTCTCAAAATTAGATAGCATTCCTAAAATTCTGATCTGCCCTGGTTGTCAGTGATAAGTTCACTTATTATCTGGCAGTGTTATATGTCACAGAAGTAGTCAAGTTTCTTTGCCAATTGCCCTTTTGAGTTCTTTGTCCATTTGCAGATAGTTGTTGTTTTACTCTGATGCTTTTTCCTTTTGCAAATATGTTTCAACTTCTTAGAAATTCCTGGAAAGGATTCTGACACAAAGAGTCTAAACGACAGGTTTCTGATAAACCTTCAGATTGTAAAACTGAACGGAGTAAGAAATGACAGAATTCTAACAGAAACTAAGCTCCTCGATCTGCTAAGGACAGATTTAGCTCAAGAATTGATTATACAGGACTGTGTGAACTGATGAGGACGATTATAATATTTTAGGACTTCTGTTTGAAATATTGTTGAGTTTTGATGTGTTGTTTTGTTTTCTCATAATGAAGGAAATCTTTTTCTCATTTCTCTTATGCTAACTTTGACTTACAGCCATTTGGTGAAATTATACCTTTATGAGCAAAACTGAAACGTTTACCTTTTTCTCCCTACCTTATCCCTAAGGAATTGTCAAACCCTTTGTGACTGAGTATGGTCATTTCGTGGCAATATTTGCGTAAGTTCCATAAGAATCTGTTCTCCTTATAACAGGACACATTGGTTATATTACCAAGGCTTTGACTGGAATGTCATATTTGAAACACACAGTCTCAGATATGACAAGACAGCGTTTCCGGAACAAAGATTGGACTTTCTGGAATACAGCCACTCGGAAACACACGCCTGGTACCTTGTTTACTGAGATTTTCGCAATCTTACCCGGTAAGTAAGGAAGCTTGCTTATCTGGCAGGTGCAAGGAACCTCCGAAAATTTGGGGAGACCTCAAAGAGAACACCACTCAAATCTGTTGGTACTTCAGGCCAAATCTGATGGCAAGTCCTTGGCTTGGCTTTTCTGGCCTCTAGAGGCCTTCACAGTTCAATCTGAGATTTTGCAGGAAAAGATCCAGCGAAGCACATTTAAAAAAGCCTGTATGAACAATTACTATTCTTGCTGCTCTGATGTAAATAATTGGAGCAAGTTGTATTGAAACTACACTTGATTTGCAAACCCGGTAATCCTGATTTGGCTATCTTTTGTAAAAATGAGAGTGATTTAAGAGAGAAAAAAATATGTTTCTGTAGAATCTATAGTAGGCATTCATGGATATTAGATTCTAGCTCTTTTCTTCCGCAATATTCATGTATTATTAATAGTAATGTCTCCTTGTGGCCATCTACCTCTGACACCTGGAAGTTTCCTGGCCACAATCAAACATTTTCCTTCAATACTACTGTCCAAATACTAACTAGATTTGCCTTGTCACACTTGGATCATACAGAACAAGTTCCAAAGGTAATGTCCCCAACTTATTAATACACACAGGATGGACAATACAAAATTTGGGATGAATATATTTGGTTCACTCCTACTAGTGGGCAACTCAGTAAAAGGCCACTTTCTTTGGGGGAAAAAAATCACCCCTGTGATACATGGCCTTATAGCACTCGACCTATGGGAAAAAAATCCCTGTTATATGTGTTTTCATATCATAGCCTTAAAAAAATACTGATTGGTTTCAGACTGACTGGGATACATGGCTCAACACGTGTTGGTTAGCCCCTAACGGTGCTCAGTGGATATGTGGCTCCAATTTATGACCTTGGGTACCACCTGCATGGATTGGACGATGCACTCTAGGCTTTGTCTGGATGCAAGGTAGAACTACATTTACTATATCTCCTCCTGCTAACCTACGCAACTTGCAACAGCACTTGACCAGCCCTGTCTTCCACTGGTATGACCATCTTTCCACAATTTTCTTTCACCAATTAGGAATCGAAAGTGTCGTCTTGCACATGGAAGTCCTAAACAAATTTAGTATGAAGGCATTAAATGATACACAACATAGCATTTCGCTGCTCAATTTAGAAGTATCCCAAGTGTGTAAGGCATTTCTCCAAATCCAAATGGCTCTGGATGTCTTGACAGCAGCACAAGGGGGCACCTGTGCCATTATAAAAACTGAATGTTGTGTCTATATTCCTGACTACCGTCAAAATATTTCTGGCTTGGTATCCCAGCCACCAAATTAAATCCATGCCTGACCAACCCTAAATCTAAATGATTGGTTGAACTCCTAGTCAGGACAAGGTTTCTGCACTACTTCAAAACCTTATTCATTGGGTTAAACATACTGCTTGTATTTCTTATGATATTTTGTTGTCTGTTTCACTGTTTGTCTTATGCATGTCAAAAATGTTTCACTTCCTGGACCACCTCTTGTCAATGACTCTCTCATCTCCAGAGGATCTGTATAACTTGTCAGGCTTGAACTCAATGGGGAAAGCCTTCTGGTCCACTAAACTGCCTAAGTGTACCTATGGCCCCATTTAGGGACAGCTCTACGACCCTGTACAGCCAGAAGTAGTCACACAAGACTGACCATCATCCATATCCACAAAGATTTCCAGTCCAAATAGGTTCAGGGAGGTTTTATGATGTGGATCAGGGCTGCCCCAGCTAGGGAAGCTGAAGGTGACCTGGACTACATGCCAAACTATATGACCCAGTGGATTTTTTTATGGAATGAATTAGGACTGCCCCAGGGCGAGAAGCCCAGGGCATTCTCACCTACATGCTCATCTATATGGCCAGATTCGTATCTAAAAATATGACAACACAATGTCCAGACCCCATCTGTACTGAAATCATTGAAAGACATTTTACATCATTATTTCTTTTTCGAGTAAAAATAAGTCATATACCCATGCCTTATGAAATTAGCCCTAACCCTCTAGTCAGGGCAGCAGCAATAGCTCTGACTACCCATGGGTCCTGTCCCCAGGCAGCAGCAGCAGTAGCTCTTCACTGCTAATGTGTCCTGTCCCCATGCTATCCTGTACTGTTCTCTCAATAAAAGAACACCAATGCAGGATCTTGAGAGTCCGAGCAATCTTTCATTCAAGTCTTCAGCTCGCTGAGCCCATATCAATGATTCTACCACGGAAAATAAAAAACGTTCCCAGAAAATGGAAGGCACACAGAAATCACACATGTATAATACATAAAGAAAGATGTCAGTTTTAGACATACTCTGAACGTTCGAAAGTCAGAGTAAGTCACAATCCCAAAAACCCAAGCGAAGGTCAAACCTAGGAAAACTGGTAAGGGTGAGTTATGAGACTGCTAAAATCAGGCTCTGAAAGCCTGTGTCTATGAAGTTTGCAGGGACAGCAGAGACACAATTCTGACAAATCCTCTGACATCACAGTGGAGAAGAAAAACAAACTGGTCTCATCTACACAGTGCCCGAGGCGGGCTCAGGTAGCATATTCAAGTCACATTCCACTCAACTGCAGGTTGCCAATGGAACATGAAAGGTGCCGGCCCGTGGTGCAGTGGTGAAGTCTGCACGTTCTGGGTGGCCATGCGGAATCCTGGGGGTGAACCTCCTCACCACTGCTCCAGCCATTCTCGGGGAGGCATGGGAGGTAGTGTAGAGGCAGCTGGGAAGCAACGTCAGACAGCGTCAGTATTCCTCAGCAAATACAGCAACATCGACAGCAGATCTGAGCACAGCCATAAACATCAGCCGAAACAAAACTAATGAAAACTTGAAAAGAACAGAAAAACCGAACCTCAGGAAAAAAAGAATAAGATCTCTAGAAATAAGCTTAGCTAAACAGGTGCAAGCTATGGAAATCGGAAACTAGCAAAACTTTGGGGAAAGAAATTCCAGAAGACACAAGCAAATGGAAGGGTATTCCGTGCTATAGGAATGTAGGAACTAAAATACTTGAAACCTCCATAACCGATAAAGCAATCTCTGGATTCCATGCAATCCCAGTCAAAGTTGCAGAATGTTTCCCACAGAAATATAAGAGAGAATCCTTAAGTCTCTATCCAGCAACAAGGGACCCTGAATACCCAAAGGAATCCTGAGGAAAATGAACAAAGCAGGACATGTCCCATTTACTGATTTCAACATGTAGGACGAAGTGCTACGTACCCAAACGGCACAGTCTGGTCTCAAAAACAGACACAGAGATCAACAGAAAAGAATATAGAGCCCAGAGGTCACCTCACACATATATGGACAGCCCATTTGCAACGAGGAAGGCAAGAGGAACAGTGGAGAAAGGACAGTCTCAAGAAGAAAAGGTGGTGGAAAAATGCACAGCCATATGTGACACAATGAGAGTAGACCATGATGTTACATCAGGCTCACACACCACCTCGAAATGGATTAAAGCCTTGAATGGTAGACTTTAAACCGTGAAACTTCTAGTAGAAAACCAGCACCTTGCTCATGGCCATGTGGCATAGCCGCCTATTTGGAAGAAGCATGTGTGACTGGGCAAGGGCAACACACGAAACAAGAAACAAATGGGATTGCGTCCAATGCAGAAGCTTCTGCCCAGCCGAGGAAACCATCCACTCAATGCAAAGACAGCACAACAACTGTGAGTGGATGTTTCAAACCACACATCGGAGAAGGACTGAATAGCCAAAAGAGCCAACGACCGCACATGGCAACACAAGAGAAAAAACAACAAGCCCATTAAAACCTGGGCAAAAGATGGAAACAGAGTTTTACCAAATAAGATAGAAAGGTGGCCAACAGCTGTATGAACACATGCTCATAATCATTACGTGTAAGGCCAATGCAAATCCAAATGGCAATGAGATAACAGCACATTGTGGTCAGAATGCCCATAAGGAACAAGACAGGAAACAACAAGTGTCAGAGAGGAGGTGGAGAGAAGGGAAGTCTCCTGCACCGTTGGTGGGAGTGTAAGCCGGTGCGGGAACTATGCAAAGCGGTGTGGAATTTCCGCAGAAATTTCAGAATCCATCTACCATATGATCCAGCTATTCCTCTGCGGCGTATTTCTCCGAATAACTTGGAAACACCAACGCATAGGAATCCCTGCACCGCTGTGTTCACCACAGCCTTAATCCTGATGTCCAGGACTTGGATATCGCCCTGGGGCCCATCAAGGGATGAATGGAGAAGGAAGATTGGTTACAGCCGCACAATGGGATAGCACTCAGCTGCAAGAAAGGGTGCAGTCCAGCCATTTGTGACACCAGAATGGCTCCTGAGGGTATGAGGGGAACTGAAAGAAGACCCAGGGAGAAAGTCAAGTACCGTAGCATCTCACTTACAAGGAGAAGATTAAAATAAGGAGAAACAAACAGGTAGCACATGACAAGGGATTGGTGGTTCCCAGAGGGAATCGGTGGCAGAAGACAGTGGAAGAAAGAGTTGATTAGGCACCAGTGTGTGGTATGGGCATGTCATTAGGCTTACGGTGGTGAAGATGATGTACCATACAAAGAAGTCTAAATCTAGGAGGTTGTAAATCTGAAAACAATCGGGTGTTATAATGCAGGGTTATGGCAATCAATTCATGTAAAATCAAAACTACAAAAAGGCAAGCAGGTTTATGGCCTAAAGCTTTGGAGCCTGAAAAAGATTAGAGAAGATGAACTTCCAAGCATGGCTAATCACCTCCAAGTGCTTAATAATGCTACAGAAAGGTAGACAGTGGCAAAGAGATGAAGAACGACTCTACCAAGAGAACATGTTCCGTGCTAAACTCAGGATCCAAAGGAAAAGGTTACCGTCCATGATGTTACTACTAATTACCTTTACAAATAATCAAAGCAGGCCAACATCTTCCCCAGTTCAGGCAAAATGTTGGTCCAAGAATCCAATTAAGTGCCGGCCCTGTGGTGTACTGGGTAAGTTCCCACATTCCACTTGGGTGTTACAGGCTTCATCGGCGAGCATCACGGGTGCAGATCAGATTAGTAGTATTAGCAAATATAGATTTCACGGTATGGTGCAGACAGACATCCTAAAGAAGTCGAAATTGTGAAGAGACGTTATGAATACGCATCAGAGTAAGAAGCATGGGAATATTGCAATCTATGAACGCATCAGGAACACTTCCCCAAATGATGAAGGAAGGAAAACATGTGACCTGCCAAGGTGGAAATGGAGATGACACGATCATTATGCATCAGAGGATTGACCAGGAAAATCAATCTCGGGAGGGACTCCAGGGCTTTCTCTGGGGAAAGTCCACCCATTTGGACTCATCCACAAATGATGAGAGATGAAACCCAGGATAATCTGAAAGGAAAGAAACTGGTGTCTAGCGGGATTGTAGTAGACCTTTCAAAGTTCGAGGATAAAGTTATAAACAGACACGGAATTCCGAACAAGTAAAACTATCCTACCTGGAAAGGGGAAGTAGTCAGACTGGTATGAGATGGTCGTGAAGAACTGTGTGCATGGAGGTTTTCAGGACAGCTTAGAATTCTGAGGGTGTTTATGACATCACGGTAAACATGTCACCCAAGATGGCCGCAGGTCTCCAGCCCGAGGATTGGCCCAGGCTTGGATACTCAAGTGACAGATACCCAGATACAGCTTTTGCAAACAGAATCTGGGCGCAGAAACGTGAAGAGATGCAAGAGACGCTAATTCAATGGATAAGAAAGGAATCATTGGGAAGCAGTGATAACAGAGGGACAAGCACTGAGAGGAGAACATTGCCATCTCCTCAAGTCGATGGGGAGGCCATGCTGATTCAAGCTTGAAACTTGACTTGAAACAAGAGGCCGGACCTTGGGCTTATCAGACCTATGTTGGCCTTCTGCCTTACTCATAATCCAAAGTCAAGAATGATCTATTGAAGACATTGAAGTGAAGAATAGAGGCCTCGGTCCTAGGTCCCTAGTATTCTGTGAAGAGAAGTCTCACTTTCCATAGCTCTGGCATCATAGGCACCCACTGGGTACATGGTAATGTGTCACTAGGCATCTCTTTGAAGCCTGGAAGGAATGGGCCCCTGTCATGCTTGAGGTATGTCTCTTGGTTTGGAAGGACTCAGGAAGAGTGCGCAAAAGCACCCTTTTGCAGAAAGCTTCGTTACTGTGTGAAGGCTGTCCTCCTAGGCTAGAGTGCTCAGTTGAGATCAATGAGATTCTCTCCCCCATCTCTTGCCATAGAAGGAGTATTGATTAGGTGTTTGACACCGCACATAACGATGTTTGCTGAAACTTAGAACATTACCATTCTATTTAAAGGAATATAAACATGCCACAGCTGAGGAGGTAAATTAAACAAATAACAAAACCTGTGGAAATAAAGTAAGCCAGTATCTAGACGTAATCTAGTGGAGCGTTCAAGGATCAGGTGTGAAGTTCTGAACTTTCCAAATCTAGAAAAGAGACAGAAGGATCTCTCAGCTGGAGAGAGGAATCCATCAGATTCATCTAATTTGTCTCAGAACCATTGTGTCTGGGAAGGTGGTTTCCAGGACAACCTCAAACATGGCGTTTCTGATCTCACAACATCGAACCAACCAAGATGACCACGTTTACTCAGTGCTCAGTTGGATCTAGGCTAGGATGGCAAAGATTCCTTCAAATGACCGACGGAAATTCAAAGACAACACCCAACAGTAACGAAAGCACTCACACATCAGCCTATACAACCTATGGTGATTAAAGAAATACCAAACTCCTAACTTGAAATGAAGGAGAACACACTGATAAGCATATCGAAGGGAGATAGCTCAGAACCATGATGATTAGACTATGGAAACGAAAGCAAGCTCCCAGAAAATGGAAGGCAAACAGAAATCACACCTCAATAATCCACAGTGATTGACTTCAGTGTTTAGTTAGGGTCTGCTTGAACGTTTGAAAGTCGGAGAAAGTCACAACCCCAAAACTTGCATTGAAGGTCAAAGCTGGGCTAACTGGGAAGGGTGAGTTCTCAGACTGCTCCACGTGGGCTCTGAAACCCTGTGTCCCCGAAGCCTGATTGGAAAAGAGACACGATTCTGACAATACTCCGACATCACAGTGGTCCAGAAAAAGAAGCTGGCCTCATCTACACAGGGCCAGAGTTGGGCTCAAGTAACATGTTAAAGTACATTCCACTCAACTGCAGGTTGCCAATGGAACATGAAAGGAGCCAGCCAGTGGGGCAGCCGTGAAGTCCCTGCATTCTGAGTCGGCAACCCAGGGTCGGCCACGTGGAATCCTGGGGGTGAGCCTCCTCACCGCTCATCCAGCCGTTCTGGGCCAGGCGTGTGACCCAGTGTAGAGGCATATGGGAAGCAACGTTATACCGCGCTACTCTTGCTCAGCAAATACAGCAGCATGGCCAGCAGATGTGAGCACAGCCATAAACTTCTGCCAAAACAAACCAATTAAATGTTGCTAAGAATAGAAAAAAGGAACAGCAAAAATGAAAGAATGCCAATAAAAAGAAAAAAAAATCTAGGAATAACATTGGCCAAACAGGAGAAAGCTATGTCTACCGAAATCTAGCAAAGCTTTGGGCAAAGAAATTCCACAAGACACAAGGAAACGGAAGTCTATTCCATGTTCTTTGAATGGAAGAACGAACACACTTTAAGCATTCATACCAGAAAAAGCAATGTCTGCATTCCATGTCGTCCCAAAGTTGCAGCAATCTTTCCCACAGAAATAGAAGAGAGAATACTAAAGTTTCTATGTGGCAACAAAGGACCCTGAATAGGAAGAGGAATCCTGAGGAAAACGAACAAAGCAGCATGTATCACACTTTCTGATGGCCAAATATAGGACAATGCGCTAGGTACCGGTACAGCACAGCCTTTCCCCCAAAATAGGAACACAGACCCATGGAACAGAATTGAGCCCAGCAGTCAACTGCCACATATATGGGCAGCCGATTTTCGACACGGGAGCCAAGAGGAGACAGCAGAGGAAGGAGAGTCTCGAAAAGAAACAGTGCTGGGAAGACTTCAGAGCCACAAGTGGCACAATGAGACTAGACCATGATGTTACACCAGGCACACATACCACATTGAAATGGATTAAAGCTTTGAATGGAAGACTTGAAACCATGAAACTTCTGTGGGAAAATGCAGGCAGCTTGCTCTTTGCCATCTGGCATAGCCACCTACTTGGAAGAAGCATGTGTGACTGGGTAAGGGCAACAAAAGAAACAAGAAACAAGCGTGACTCCATCCAATGCAGAAGATTCTACCGGGCCAACGACTCCATCGACTCAATGCAAAGACAGCACAACAACTGCGACAGGATGTTTGCAGAACAGACATCGGAGAAGGGGTGAACAGCCATAAGATCCAGTGAACTCATACATCTCCACAGGAAAAAAAACAATGAGCCCAACAAAACCTGGGCAAAAGATGGAAACACACATTTCTCCCAGGAAGATAGAAAGATGGCCAACAGGCTGTATGAAAACATGTTCCTCATCATTAAGTCTGAGGCCAATGCAAATCCGAAGTGCAATGAGATAGCAGCTCACAGTGGTCAGAATGGCTATAAGGGTGAAGACACGAAACAACAAGTTTCAGAGAGGAGGTGGAGAGAAGGGAAGCCTCCTGCACTGCAGGTGGGAGTTTGAGCCGATGCAGCCACTACACAAAGGAGTGAAAATTCAGAATGTTTCAGAATCCACCTAGCATATGATCCAGCTATTCCTCTGTGACGTATATATCCAAAGATCATGGAAACAGTAATGCACAGAGATCCGTGCACTGCTGTGTGCACCACAGCCTTACTCCCGATATCCAAGACTTGGAAGCCTCCCTGATGCCCATCAAGGGACGAATGGAGAAGGAAGATAGGCTATAGCCACACAGTGGCATAGCATTCAGCTGTCGGAACGGATGCAAGTCCAGCCATTTGTGACCACCAGAATGGCTCCTGAGGGTACTAGAGGAACTGAAACAATCGCCGGGGTAAGGTCAAATACCACAGGATCTCACGTACAGGAGAAGAGGAAAAACAGACCAACAAACAGGTAGCATGTGACATGGGATTGGTAGTTCCCAGAGGAAAAGTAGGCGAGGGCCAGAGGGAGAAAGAGTTGATTAGGCACAAGTATCGTGAGAGCCTGTAATTAGCCTTACGGTGGTGAAGATGATGTAACCTACTCAGAAGTCTAAATCTATGAGAATGTAGATCTGAAAGCTATAGCATGTTAGAATGCAGGGTTACGGCAATCAATTCACATAAAATCAAAACTCCAAAAAGGGGTGCAGACTTACGGCCTACAGCTTTATAGGTTGAAAGAGATCAGAGAGGATGAACTTCCAAGGATTGTTAATCACCTCAAAGTGCTTAATGATGCTACAGAAAGGTAGAGCTTTGCAAAGTGATGAAGCGGAATACTAGCAAGAGAACATGTTCCGTGCTAAACTCATGAACCAATGGAAAATAACACCTTCCATGATGTTACTACTGATTCCCTTCACGAATGATTGAAGCAGGCCAACATCTTCCCAAGTTCAGGCCAAAGGATGGTGCAGAAGTCTAATTCATTGCCGGCCCTGTGGTGCAGCAGGTAAGTGCCCAACTTCCTCTTGCGTGGCCCGGGCTTCAGGGGCTAGCATCATGGGTACAGATCAGATTTCTAGCATTAGGAAATCCAGATTTCAAGGTATGGTTGGCACAGAGATCATAAAGAAGTAGTAATTGTGAGGAGACCTTATCAATACTCACCAGAAAAAGAACCATGAGAATATTAGAGTCTATGAACGCATCTAGTAGGCTTTCCCAAATCATGAAGGAAGGAAAATATGTGACCCACCAAGGTGGAATTGTCAGACTGCCATGAGATCCCATGATCACTGTGCATCACAGGATTTCCTGGGCAACGTCAACTTGGGAGGGAGTCCAGGACTTTCTCTGGGGAAAGTCCACCCATTTGGCCATATCCACAAAAGGTATGCGATAAAACCCAGGATAATCTTAAAGGAAAGAAACCGGTGTCTAGAGGGAATGTAGTAGACCTTTGCAAGTTAGAGGACAAAGTTGAAAACCGACAACACATGCAGAACAAGGAAAAGTATCCTTCCTGCAAAGGGGGAGTAGTCAGGCTGGGAGGAGACGGCTCTGAAACACTGTGTGCATGGAGGTTGTCAGGACAACTTTGAATTCTGAGAGTGTTTATGACATTACAGTGAACGTGTCACCCCAGATGGCTGCATGTTTACAGTACCAGGAGTGGCTTAGGCTGGGATACTCAAGTGAGAGATACCCAGAAACAGCTTTTCCAAACAGAAACCAGGCACAGAAACTTGAAGAGATCAAAGAGATGCTGATTCCAGGGATAAGAAAGGTATCATTGTGATGATACTTCATTCTTCCTTCGTTTGCTTCCATTCCATGCGCACTGATGCCCTTCCGTTTCCTTGTATCTTGTGGAATTTCTTTCCCCAAAGCTTTACTACTTCTCGGTTTACATAGCTTTCACCTGTTTGGCACACGTTATTCCTAGATACCTTGTTCTTCCTACTAGCATGCCTTTTTTTTTTTTTGTGGTTCAGTTTTTCTATCCTTTGCAACTTTTGATTGGTTTTATTTAGGCAGATGTTTACTGCTGTGCTCACATCTGCTGGCAATGCTGCTGTATTTGCTGAGGAAGACTGGCCCAGTCTAACGTCGCTTCCCATCTGCCTGTTTCCTTTGTTGCCCATTCCTGTCACACACGCTTCTTCCAAATAGGCTGCTAAGACAGATGGCAACGAGCATGCTGCCTAGGTTTTCTCCTAGAAGTCTCACAGTTTCAAGTCTTCCATTCAAGTCTTTAATCCGTTTCGAGGTGGTGTGTGTGACTAGTGTAACATCATGCTCTACTCTCATTGTGTTACATTTGGCTGTGCAGTCTTCCCAGCACCGTTTCTTGTCGAGACTCTCCTTTCTCCGCTGTCTACTCTTGGTTCCCTGGTTGAAAATGTGTTGTGCATGTATGCATGTGCATATATGCGTGAGTTGACCTCTGGGCTCTCGATTCTGTTCCATGGATTTGTGTGCCTGTTTTTTGGGCCCAGACTGTGCCGTTTCGGTTCCTAGCGCTTCGTCCTATATGTGGAAATCAGAAAGTGTGATACATCCTGCTTTGTTCATTTTCTTCAGGATTCCTTTGGGTATTCAGTGTCCTTTCCTTCTGGATAGAGACTTTATTATTCTCTCTTCTATTTCTGTGGGAAAGATCACTGCAACTTTGACTGGGATTGCTTGGAATCCACAGATTCCTCTATCCGCTATGGACGTTTCAAGTGTGTTAGTTCTTCCATTCCAACAGCACGGAATAGTCTTCCGTTTCATTGTGTCTTCTGGAATTTCTTTAGCCAAAGCTTTGATAGTATCAGTTTACAATATTTCCACCTGTTTAGTGAAGGTTAGTCCTAGATATCTTATTATTCTTAGTGACATGCTTCCTTTTTTGAGGCTCAGTTTTTATATTCTTTGCAACGTTTAATTGGGTCTGTTTTGGCAGAAGTTTATGGCAGTGCTCACATCTGCTGGTCATGCTGCTGTATTTGCTGAGCAAGACTGGCACTGTCTAAGGTCACTTCCCATCTGCCTCTACACTACCTCCCAGGACTCTCCCGGGATGGCTGTACCAGTGGTGAGGAGGCTCCACCCCAAGAGCACAAATGGACGACCACGGGCTGTGGACCCAGAAGGCACGGACTTCACAGCTTCAGCAGTGGCCAGCCCCTTTCATGTTCCATGGGCAACCTGCTGTTTTGAAATGTGACTTCAATATGCTACTGGAGCCCAGCTCTGGCCCTGTGTAGATGAAGCCATGTTGTTTTCCTGGTCCACTGTGATGTCATAGGATTTCTGAGAATTGTGTCTGTGCTGTGCCAGCAAGCGTCATGGACACAAGGTTTCAGAGCCCGCTTGGAGCAGTCTCAGAACTCACCCATTCCATTTAGCCCAGGTTTGACCTTCACTGCAGGTTTTGGTGTTGTGACTTTTCTGACTTTCAAACGTTTAAGCAGAATCTGTCTAAACACGGCCGTCTTTCACTGTGGATTATTCAGTTGTGAATTCTGTTTGCCTTACATTTTCTGGGACCTTTTTTTCTTTTCCATAGGCTAATCATCATGGTATTGCTAAGCTATCTCCCTTCGATGTGCTTATCAGTGTGTTCCCTTTTCATTCTAAGTTATAAATTTTGCATTTCTTTGATCACCATATGTTCTGTTGGCCGTTGTGTGAGTGCTTTCATGATTGTTGGGTGTTGTCTTTGAATTTCCATCGGTCACTTGAAGGAATCTCTGCTATCCTGGCCAAGGTGACACTGAGCACTGAGAACATGTGGTCATCTTCCTTGGTTAGAGATTCTGAGATCAGAAACTCCAGATTTGAGGCTGTCCTGGCAACCATCTTCACGGACACAATGGTTCTGCAACAAATTAGACGAATCTGATGAATTTCTCTTTCCAGGTGAGAGTTCCTTCTGTCTATTTCTGGATTTGGAAAGTTCGAACTTCCCCCCTGATCCTTGAACGCTCTGCTAGATTATGTCTAGATACTGGCTTACTTTGTTTCCACAGGGTTTGTTATTTTTTTGATTTATATCCTCACCTGTGGCGTGTTTATTTTTCTTTAAATATAATGATAATATTCTAATTTTCAGCCAACATTGTTACATGTGGTGTTGAAACACATAATCAATACTCCTTCTACGGCAAGAGAAGGGGGAGAGAATCTCATTGATCCCAACTTAGGACTCTAGCCTTGGAGTGCAGCATTCACCAAGGAATGAACACCTCTGCAAAAGGGTGCTTTTGACCAACTTCTAGAGTCCTTCCAAACCAAGAGACATACCCCAAGCATGACAGGGGTCCATTCCTTCCAGGCTTCAAAGAGGTGTCTTGTGACACATTAGCATGTAGCCAGTGGGCACCCGTGATGCCAGAGCTATGGAAAGTGAAACTTCTCCTTAAAAACTGCTAGTGGCCTAGGACGGCGACCTTGATTCTTCTCTAAAATGATCTCAAGAGATCATTCTTGACTTTGGATTATGAGTGAGGCAGAAGGACAACATAGGTCTCATAGTTCCAGCCTCTTGTTTCAAATCAAGTTTCAAGCTTGAATCAGAATGGCCTCCTCTTCGACATGAGGAGATGGCAATGTTCTCATCTCAGTGCTTGTCCCTCTATTATGGTTCTTCCCAATGACTCCTGTCTTATCCCTTGAATTAGCGTATCTTTGATCTCTTCAAGTTTCTGTGCCCTGTTTCTGTGGGCAAAAGCTGTTTCTGAGTATCCCTCACTTGAATATCCTAGCCTATGTCAATCCTCGGGCTGGAAACCTGTGGCCATCTTGGGTGACATATTCACCGTGATGTCATAAACACCCTCAGAATTCGAAGTTGTCCTGAAGACCTCCATGCACACAGTTCTTCAGAACCATCTCATCCCAGTCTGATTACTCCACCTTTCCAGGTAGGATAGTTTTCGTCGTTATGAATTTCTTGTCGGTTTCTAACTTTTTCCTCGAACTTGAAAAGGTCTGCTACCTTCCCTCTAGACACTGGTTTCTTTCCTTTCGGATTAATCTGGGTTTTCTCTCTTATCTTTTGTGGATGAGGCCAAATGGGTGGACTTTCCCAAGAGAAAGTGCCGGAGGCCCTCCCAAGATGACTTTTCCCAGGCAATCCTCTGATGCGCAATGATCGTGTCATCTCCTAGCAGTCTGACAATTCCACTTTGGCAGGTCACATGTTTTCCTTCCTTAATTATTTGGGGAAGTGTTCCTGATGCGTTCATAGATTGTAATATTCCCATGGTTATTTTTCTGGTGTGTACTCATAACGTCTCTTCAAAATTTCGATTACTTTAGGATGTCTGTCTGCACCATACCGTGAAATCTATATTTGCTAATGCTACTAATCTGATCCACACCCGTGGTGTTAACCAATGAAGCCCTGGCCGCCCAGGCGGAACGTGGGCACATACCCAGTACACCACAGGGTCGGCACTGAAATGGACTTTTGGATCAAACTTTTGCCTGAACTAGGGATGATGTTGGCCTGCTTTGGTAATTTGTAACGGTAATTAGTAGTAACATTGTGGACTGTAACCTTTTCTTTTGGCTCCTGAGTTTAGCACGGAACGTGTTCTCTTGGTAATGTTCTTCTTCAACTCTTTGTAATGGTCTTCCTTTCTGTAGCATCATTAAGCATTTTGAGGTGTTTACCAATCCTTGAAAGTTCATCTTCTCTAATCTCTTTCAGCCTCCAAAGTTTTAGGCCGTAAATCTGGACCCCTAGAGAACATATGGTGAATAAAGAAATACAAATTTCGTAACTTGGAATGGAGGAGAAAAGACTGATAAGAATATCTATGGGAGATAGCTGTGAAAGACCATAACGAATGATGTGAATTAAGGCTGCCCCAGCTCGAAAAGCCCAAGGTTACCTGGCCTACATACCAAACTACATGACCCGGTGAGTTTCTTTGTTTTTTGTTTTGGTATGAATTAGAGGTGTCCCAGTGATAGAAGCCCATTTCATGCTCACCTACATGCCTATCTATATGGCCAGATTGGTATTTAATGCTATATGACCACACAATAACCAGACCCCATCTGAACTGAAATCATTTAATGACTTTTAACATCATATTTTCTTTTTCCAGTAAAAATGTCACATACCAATGCATTATAAAATTAGCCCTTACCTTCAACTCAGGGCAGCAGAAGGACCTCTGACTGCCTATGGAACCTTTCCCCATGCCGCAGCAGCAGCAGCTCTTCACTGCCCATAGGTCCTGTCACCATGTTGTCCTGTACCATTCTATAAGTAAAAGAGCACCACTTCCAGAATTTGAGAGTCCAAGAAATCTTTCTTTTGACTCTTCAGATCGCCAAGCCCATATCATATCTTGTGGCCCATATCGAAAACTTGCTTCATAGGTTTGTGAGCTCAACTTCTGGTAAGTGCCCTTTTCTTCCTTGTGCCTCTCTCTTTGTGAAGGATGGATCTAAATACACTTCTCCATCAGGAACTTTCTTGGATAGCTGCATGAATCCAGGTTTGCTGCCCATGGCTACTCTATGGGGCAAATCATGGCATTCAGCTTGAAGAGAATCAGTACCTTAAGCCTAAGGGCGATGTAGAGTGAATTACTCCATTCCTTCCTGACTCTATCTCTAATATACAAATTTTAGGTGGGCACGGGTTAGCCACTTAAGTCCTTAGGATGGCCGGCAATCTGCAAGACTCCCCTGGAAGGTTTCTTTTCCTAAGGCTGTATTGGGTTACCTCCCATGGCACCTCACCATGCTCTGAACTGTGTGAATGTCTCAATCGGGACTACAGTTCAAGGAAAGTACCAAAGTCTAACCTTTGGTTGCGTATGGGAAACCCTTCTTCAGAGAATGGCTCCAACACGCAATTGGGTAGAATGTCCCCCAGCTCGGTGGAAAATTCTACACTATTTTTCTCCATCCTGTTCTCTCTTAAACTTCTCCTTTTCCCTTGGGGACCATTGAACAGGCACCTATTACTGCCAGTCAGAATAGGAAAGATGTTCACCAGGCACCTGCTACTGCCAGGCATACCAGGGAAGGTACACAAGGGATGCAATGCTGGGGGCCACGCCCATCACCCCTTGCTATAGGAACCCCACAGTAGGAACCACATGTAGGATGCTGCCGTAGGGTCTGGGGTGATCTTCAAGGTAATGGACATGTCTCTTTCATCTTTGTTAGAGTTACAATGGCCATTTTCATCTCCTATTGAACTTTGCAACTGGGGAATCAAAGGAGTCTTTCAAGAATCAAGGCCTCCACCACTGGAGCCCCAAGTTTGGCTTTCTGAGCCTGATCACCCCAGCGACCCTAAGTAGGGTGCCCTCTCTTGGCGGTTGACTCATTGAGTAGTTTAGTCACCTACTGAGTTGGCTATGAGGGTAGGAGACCTGTGATTTATTTTGTGAACTGTCATGCTACGGTAGTGTGCCACAGCACAGGAACTGTTGTGTGACTCTTATCTTGAGAACCCTCTGAGAGCAGCCATGAGAGTGAGGTCTGGTGTCTTCTTTTCCTTTCTTTGTTTTGCTCATCATGTCATCTGTTGTCACCAAGTCGAGGTTAAGTTCTGGCTGGACCTGACCAGAACATGGACCTTCTGTAAAATCGAACAAATTGAAAATATTTTGCAAGGACCTTAACTCTCAACCCGGGTACTGGGAGCCCTGGCCTCCAGCCAGTTCCAGGTGTTTGTAGCCACTGCACCCTTCTCCAGTCCACTGCCAGTCGCACACTGGCTTTAATGCCATGGGGAATGGCATAAGCATCCCCAGAGACTCACCACTCAGGGTCATTCTAACTAATTGGAAACACTTTCAATTGTATGGCTTATGCCCCAGAGACACCAGCTGGGAGAAAATTTGCGAGGTTTCTCTGTGCCTTTATGGTGCAGTTGGACAGGTAGATCAACCTAGAACATCATTCAAGTTACAGCCCAGTTTCTGAGAAATCAAGAGCAACTGTCCTTAGAAAGTCCTTGCAAGACTGGTAAGACAGCTCTAGAGGCTGGTCAGATTCCACCTAGTTCCTTTATCATGAAAAGAATTATCCTCCCCCCTCTCCAGGAACTACTATCTAGCCCATCACTCACTCTTAAGACTGACAAAAAGAAAGGAGGGGAAAGGAGAAATGGCCATAAGTGTGCCATTGAAAGAGTCTAGCATCTCGAGGGTCTTCTCCATAAGTATTAGTAAAAAGGCTCAAAACAAAGTTTACATTCATAACTGGTGAGCTTTATATTATTGTACCTGATTCACGGCAGTAGCTTTTAAAACAGTAGTTGTACAGTCTCTGTGTATGCATGTCTATGTGTAGGTTATGCATGTGATATTTTCAGCCTTGGGTGGTATGACCAAAATTAAGATCTCTGTTTAGTTGGCTTATAGTAAGTGTTTACATAAATGCTAAATGCAGTAGAAATTAACTCAGTGCCTTTCAAAGTTAATGTCATGTGAATTAACCTTTGGTAAATGAAAGACTGTTTGTTTGTTGGTCTGCTTCAAAATAGTCTTGTTGTCAGGGATGTCGGTATTTGCATAGGGCTGCAGGCCTTCAGCCTGGGTTTACTAGTCATATAAGTTCACGTTGTCTGCTAAATTTGTCAGCAAAGTAATAGCTTTAAATGATGACCAGTTTTGTCTAAGGCCTCATGTGGTTTCAGTAGGTAATCTGAACATAATTGATGGAAACAAATGGTTTAAATAGATAATACTCATTAAAGTGAGTACAAAAACTTTTATGGTCTGTATAGTTTGGGAAAGAAAAACAGCTTCGAAATGCTTTTTCGTAACCATCTTGATTTTGCCAAGTTAAGTTAAATGATAAAAATCTGAATATCTGGGTCGTTTCTGGATAGGACGAAACACTGAAACATTATTAATAAACACATCTAAGTTATCTACTTTTGGCTTCTTCTTGAAGAGGCTAAAAGCGTGTGGGTGTATTAAAAACCATGCCTTGTGTTTTATTGTAAAGTGGCGTGTTTCTAAATTTATGAAGTGTTCAGAATGCTGATATAAAAGACAATTCATAATTGTTTTCCTTTTTAGTGTTTAGTAGGTCTGTTAAGGGTTAAAAGTTCTAATTAACCTACGTAATTAAAGCTACAGGAAATTACTAACAAAAAGAGCTCTGTATTCAAGGAAGTTAAAATGTACGTTTTCAGTAAAAAAGGTATAAATAATGGAAATATTTTTGTTTGATTGGTTAAGGAAGGTAAATTCGTCCTGATGTACTAGAAAGGAAAAAACAAAGACTTTGGGACAAATTCTGAAAACATAAAAGAAAGCTTTAGAAGGTTTGTGAAGAAGAAAATCTGAAAGGAGTTTTGTGCCTGGTCAAGAAGACTAAAGTAAGTTCAATTAAGTGAATGAGTTTGAATGTTAAAAATAAGTAGGTGCAGAAATTCAAGTTTGGTTTTCTCTAAAAGGATACATTTTCTTGAACTTTGGATCTGCTTTTGATAAAGAGGTTATAAAAGCTTTTCCTTTGAGTGAGTCTACCTAAGAGACAAACCTCTTTTGTGAATATAATGACTTAGCTCACTCTTAAGAATATTGACTCTTTCTGTTATCACTTTGAATAGATACCTGAGCATATTTCACAGTGAGTGTTGTTTCAAATTTGAACAAGCATTTGAAAAGCTTTTGATATGTTTTGACAAGATTCTTCCTCAAAAATATTCAAATCCTAACTGAAGGCTGTCTTTTGACCTGATAGACAGAAGAAGAATTAATCTGAGGCTTTTCAGAGGGCCCTTGAGACTTCTGAAAGGCATTTGCTCTCTCTTCCTATAAGGAGGAAAATACTAAACTAATTAGACTTATTTGGTCTATTACATTGCACGGGAATCATTGTAAAATAAGTAATGATAGACTTTCTTAGGTGTTATTAGATGGGTAAATGTTATTAATATAGATGTCGTAAAATTATATAGAATTCCTAAGATTCTGATCTTTCCTGGTTATCAGTCATAAGTCCACTTATTATCTGGAAGTTTAATATGTCACAGAAGTAGCCAAGTTTCTTTGTCAATTGCCCTTTTGAGTCCTTTGTCCATTTCCAGGTAGTTGTTTTACTCTGATTCTTTTTCCTTTTGCAAATATGTTTCGTCTTCTGAGAAATTCCTGGAAAGGGTTCTGACAAAAATGTTCTAAACGACAGGCTTCTGATAAACTTTCAGATTGTAAAACTGAACGGAGTAAGAAATTACAGAATTCTAACAGAAACTAAGTTCATCAATCTAGTAACAGAAGATTCAGCCCAAGAACTGATTATGCAGGGCTGTGTGAACTGATAAGGATGATTGTAATTTTTTAGGACTTCTATTTGAAATATTGTTGAGTTTTGATGTGTTGTTTTGTTTTCTCGTAATGAAGGAAAGCTTTTTCTCTTTTCTCTTACGCTAACTATGACTTACAGCCATTTGGTGAAATTATACCTTCATGAGCAAAACTGAAACATTTACCTTTTTCTCCCTACCTTATCCCTAAGGAATTGTCAAACCCTTTGTGACTGAGTATGGTCATTTCGTGGCAATATTTGCATAAGTTCCATAAGAATCTGTTTTCCTTACAACAGGACACATAGGTTATATTACCAAGGCTTTGACTGGAATGTCATATTTGAAACATACAGGCTCAGATATGACAAGACAGCATTTCAGGAACAAAGATTGGACTTTCTGGAATACAGTCACTAGGAAACATGGGCCTGGTACCTTGTTTACAGAGATTCTGGCAATCTTGCCCGGTCACTAAGGAATCTTGGTTATCTGGCAGGTGCAGGGAACCTCCGAATATTTTGGGTGCCCTCCAAGAGAACGCCACTCAAATCTGTAGGTACTGCAGGCCAAATCTGATGGCAAATCCTTGGCTTGGCTTTTCTGGCCTCTAGAGGCCTTCACAGTTCAATCTGAGACTCCTCAGAAAAAATTCCAGCAAAGCAGATTTTTAAAAACCTGTATAAGCAATTCCGATTCTTTCTGCTCTTATGTAAATAATTGGAGCAAGTTGTATTGAAACTACACTTTATTTGCAAACGTGTTAATCATAATTTGGCTATCTTTTGTAAAAATGAGGGTGATTTCAGTGAGAAAAAAATTACGCTTCTGTAGAAGCTATAGTAGCCCTTCATGGATACTAGATTCTAGCTCTTTTCTTCCCCAAGATTCATCTATTACTAATCGTAATGTCTCCTTGTGGCCATCTATCTCTGACACCTCGGAGTTCCCTGGCCACAATCAAACATTTTCCTTCAATACTACTGTCCAAATACTAACTAGATTTGCCTTGTCACAGGTGTATCAAACAAAACAAGTTCCAACAGTAAAGTCCCCAACTTATCGATACACACAAGATGGACCATATCTAATTTGGGACGAATATATTTGGTTCACTCCTACTAGTGGGCAACTCAGTAAAAGGCCGCTCTCTGTTGGGAACAAACCAACCACACCTGTGATACATGGCCTAATAGCAGCTGACCTTGGGAAAAAATCCCTTTTATATATGTTCTTATGTCAAAGACAAAAAAAAATACTGGTTAGCTTGGGACTGACTGGGATAGACGGCCCAGAATGCATTGGTTAGCCCCTACCGGTGCTCAGTGGATATGTGGCTCCAATGTATTACCTTGGCTGCCACCTGGATGGATTGGATGATGCACCTTAGGCTTTGTCTGGATGCAAGGTAGAACTACATTTACTATATCTCCTCCTGCTAAGCTACCCAACCTGCAATAGCACTGGACCCGCTGTATCTTCCACTGGTATGACCATCTTTCCGCAATTTTCCTTCCCCAATTAGGAATCGAAAATATCGTCTTGCACATGGAAGTCCTAAACAAATTTACTATGAAGGCATTAAATGATACACAACATATCATTTCGCTGCTCAATTTAGAAGTATCCCAAGTGTGTAAGGCAGTCCTCCAAATCCAAATGGCACTGGATGTCTTGACAGCAGCACAAGGGGGCACCAGTGTCATTATAAAAACAATGTTGTGTCTACATTCCTGACTACCATCAAAATATTTCTGGCTTCCTATCCCAGCCACCAAATTAAATCCATGTCTGACCAACCCTAACTGTAAACGACTGGTTGAACTCCTAGTCAGGACCAGGTTTCTGCAGTACTTCAAAATCTTATTCATTGGGTTAAACATACTGCTTGTATTTCTTATTATAATTTGTTGTCTCTTTCGTTGTTTGTCTTTAGCATGTCAAAAATGTTTCACCTCCTGGACCACCTCTCGTCAAAGGATTCTCTCGTCTCCAGAGGCTCTGTACAACTTGTCACCCTTGAACTCCACCGGTGAAGACTTCTGGTCCACTGAACTTCCTACCTGTACCTATGGCCCCATTTTGGGGAAGCTCTACGACCTTGTACAGCCAGAAGTAGTTACAGAAGACTGACCATCATTCATATCCCCAAAGATTTCCGGTCATAATGGGTTCAGGGGTGGTTTATGATGTGGATTAATGCTGCCCAAGCTAGAGAAGCCCAAGGTGACCTGGCCTACATGCCAAACTACATGACCTGGTGGATATTTTTATAATATGAATTGGGGCTGCCCCAGGGAGAGTAATCTCACATTGATCTGTGAAGGCCTCTAGATGTCAGAAAAGCCAACCCAAGGACTAGCCATCAGATTTGGTCTGCAGTACCTACAGATGTGAGTTGAGTTCTCTTTGAGGTCCACCAAAATATTCGGAGGTTCCCTGCACCTGCCAGATAAGCAAGATTCCTTAGTGACTGGGCAAGATTGCTAGAATCTCTGTAAACAAGGTACCAGGCTCATGTTTCCTAGGGACTGTATTCCAGAAAGTCCAATCTTGGTTCCTGAAATGCTGTCTTGTAATATCTGAGCCTGTATGTTTCAAATATGACATTCCAGTCAAAGCCTTGGTAGTATAACCAATGTGGCCTATTATAAGGAGAACAGATTCTTATGGAACTTATGCAAATATTGCCACTAAATAACCATACTCAGTGACAAAGGGTTTCCAAATTTCTTAGGGATAAGGTAGGGAGAAAAAGATAAATGTTTCAGTTTTGCTCATGAAGGTATAATTTCACCAAATGGCTGTAGGTCATTGTTAGCATAAGGGAAAAGAGAAAAAGCTTTCCTTCATTACGACAAAACAAAACAACACATCAAAACTCAACAATATTTCAAACAGAAGTTCTGAAAACTTACAACCATCCTCATCAGTTCACACAGTCCTGTATAATCAATTCTTGAGCTGAGTTTTCTGTTAGCAGATCGATGAGCCTAGTTTCTGTTAGAATTCTGTAATTTCTTACTCCGTTCAGTTTTACAATCTGAAAGTTTATCAGAAACCTGTCGTTTGGAACCATTGTGTCAGAACTCTTTCCTGGAATTTCTCGGAAGATGAAGCATATTTGCAAAAGAAAAAAGCATCAGAGTAAAACAACAACTACCTGGAAATGGACAAAGGACTCAAAGGGGCAATTGACAAAGAAACTTGGCTACTTCAGTGACATATAAGACTTGTTGTTAATAAGTGGACTTATGACTGTTAACCAGGAAAGATCAGACTCTTAGGAATGCTATATAATTTTAAGGCACCTATATTAATAACATTTGCCCATCTTATACCACCTAAGGAAGTCTATCATCACTTATTTCACAATGTTTCCCTTGTAATTTAATAGACCAAGTAAGACTAATTAGTTTAATATCTTCCTTCTTATAGGAAGAGAGAGCAAATGTCTTCGAGAAGTCTCAGGGGCCCTCTAAAAATCCTCAGAGTAATTTTTCTTCTGCCTACCAGGTCAAAAGAAAGCCTTCATTCAGCATTTGATTATTTTTGAGGGAGAAGCTTGTCAAAACATATCAAAAGCTTTTCAAATGCTTGTTAAAATAGAAAGCAACACTCACTGTGAAGCAATGCTCGGGTATCTATTCAAAGTGATAACAGAGTCAAAAATCTTAAGAGTGACCTCAGTCATTATTTTCACAAAACAGATTTGTCTCTTAGGTAGACTTACTCAAAGGAATAGCTTTTATGACCTCTTTACCAAGAACAGATCAAAAGTTCAAGAAAATGTATTCTTTTAGAGAAAACCAAACTTGAATTTCTGCACCTACTTATTTTGAACATTCAAACTCATGCACTTAATTGAACTTACTTTATTCTACTTGACCAGGCATAAAACTCCTTTCAGAATTTCTCCTTCACAAACCTTCTCCAACTTTCTTTTTTGTTTTCAGAATTTGACCCAAAGTCTTTGTTTTTTCCTTTCTAGTACATCACGACAAATTTATCTTTCTTAACCCAACAAACAAAAATATTTCCATTCTTTATACCTTTTTTACTGAAAGCATCCATTTTAACCACCTTGAATACAAAGCTCTTTTCCTTAGTGATTTGCAGTATGTTTAATTCCATAAGGTAATTAGAACTTTAACCCTTAACAGACCTAGTAAACACTAAAATGGTAAACAATTATGGATTGTCTTTTATATCAGCATTCTAAACACTTCATAAGTTTAGAAACACGCCACTTTACAACAAAACACAAGGCATGCTTTTTAATACACCCACACGCTTTAACCCTCTTCCATAAGAAGCCAAAAGTAGACAACATAGATGTGTTTATTAATAATGATTCAGTGTTTCCTCCTATCCAAAAATGATCCAGATATTCAGATATTTATTATTTAACTTTACTTGGCAAAATTCAAGATTGTTACCAAAAGAATTTGAAGCTGAATTTTCCCCAAGTATAGAGACCATAAATGTTATTGTATTCACTTTTATGAGTTTTATGTATTTAAACCATTTGTTTCCAACAATTATGTTCAGATTACCTACAGAAACCTCATGAGGCATTAGACAAAACTGGTCATCATTTAAATATATTATTTCGCTGACAAATTTAACAGACAACATGAACTTATATGACTAGTAAACCGAAGCTGAATGCCTGCATCCTATGCAAATACTGACAACTCTGACAACAAGACTATTTTCAGTCAAACCAACAAACTTAAAGAAGCTTTCATTTACCAAATGTTAATTCACATGATATTAACTTTGAAAGGCACTGAGTTAATTTCTACTACATTTAGAATTTATGAAAGCACTTACTTTAAGCCAACTAAACAGAGATCTTTATTTTGGCCCTACCATCCAGGGGTAAAAATATCACATGTATAGCGTACACATAGACACACATACACAGAGACTGTACAACTATTGTTTTAAAAGCTACTGCCGTGAATCAGGTACAATAATATAAAGCTCACCAGTTATGAATCCAAACTTTGTTTTGAGCCTTTTTACTAATGCTTATGTAGAAGACTCTCTAGATGCTATACTTTTTGCAATGACACACTTATGGCCATTTATCCTTTCCCCTCCTTTCTTTTTTTTTTTTTTGAGTCTTAAGACTGAGTGATTGGTTAGGTAGTAGTTCCTGGAGAGGGGGGATGATAATCCTTTTCATGATAAAGGAACTAGGTCGAAACTGAGCTGCCTCTAGAACTGTCTTTCCAGTCTTGCAAGGACTTTCTAAGGACGGTTGCTCTTGATTTCTCAGAAACTGGACTGTAACTTGAAGGACGTTCTAGGTTGATCTACCTGTCCAACTGCACCATAAAGGCACAGAGAAACCTCACAAACTTTCTCCCAGCTGCAGTTTCTGTGCCATAACCCAGACAATTGAAAGTGTTTCTAATTAGTTGGAATGACCCTGAGTGGTGAGTCTCTGGGGATGCTTATGGCATTCCCCATGGCTTTAAAGCCAGTGTGCAACTGACAGTGGAGTGGAGAAGGGTGGAGTGCCTACAAAGGCCTGGAACTGACTGGGGGCCGGGGCTCCAAGTACCTGGGTTGAGAGTTAAGTCCCTTGAAAAATGTTTTCAAGTTTTTCGATTTCACAGAAGGTGCAGGTTCTGATCAGGTCCAGCCTGATCCTAACCTCGACTTGGTGACAACACAGGAGATGATGACCAAAACAAAGAAAGGAAAAGAAGACACCAGACCTCACCCTCATGGCCACTCAGAGGGTTCTCAAGATAACAGTCACACAACAGTTCCCATGCTGTGGCACACTACCATAGCACGAGTGTTCATAGAAAAAATCACAGATTTCCTACCCTCATAGCCAACTCAGTAGGTGACTAAAATACTCAATGAGTCAACCGCCAACAGAGGGCACCCTACTTGGGGTCGCCAGGGTGATCAGGCCCAGAAAGCCAAAGTTGGGGCTCCCAGTGTTGGAGGACTTGACTGTTGAAAGATTTCTTTGTTTCCCGGTTGCAAAGCTCAAAAGTAGACGAAAATGGCCATTGTATCTCTAACAAAGATGAAAGAGACACGTCCATTACCTTGAAAATGCCCCCTGAACCTACGGCAGCATCCCACCTGTTGTTCCTACTGTGGGGTTCCTATAGCAAGGGGTGACGGGGGTGTCCGCCAGCATTGCATCCCTTGTATACCTTACCCCAGATGCCTGGCAGTAACAGGTGCCTGGTGAACATCTTTCCTATTCTTCCTGGCAGTAATAGGTGCCTGGGGAATGGTCCCCGAGACAAAAGGAGAAGTTTAAGAGAGAACATAATGGAGAAAAAGTGTGAGGAATTTTCCGCCGCTCTGAGGGACATTCTACCCAATTGCGTGTTGGAGTCATTCTCTGAAGAAGGGTTTCCCATACTCAAGCAAAGGTTAGACTTTGGTAGTTTCCTTGAACTCGATTCCCGATTGGGACATTTGCACAGTTCAGAGCCTGGTGAGGTGCCATGGGAGGTATCCCAATCCAGCCTTAGGAGAAGAAACCTTCCACCGGAGTCTTGCAGATTGCCAACCATCCTAATGTCTTAAGTGGCCTATGCATGCCCAGGTAATATTTATATATTAGTTATAGACTCTGGAAGGAATGGATTAATTCATGCTACGTCACCCTGAGGCTTAAGCTACTGATTCTCTTCAAGCTGAATGCCATGATTTGCCCCATAGAGTAGCCATGGGCAGCAAACATCGATTCATAGAGCTAACCAAGAAAGTTCCTGATGGAGAAGTGAGTTTAGATCCATCCTCGAAAAAGAGAGAGGCACCAGGAAGAAAGGGGCACTTACCAGAAGTCGAGCTCAAAAACTGATGAAGCAAGTTCCCCATACAGGACACAAGATATGATGCAGGCTCAGCGAGCTGAAGAGTTGAAAGATTTCTTGGACTCTCAACGTCTGGTAGTGGTGCTCTTTTATTTAGAGAACGTTACAGGATAACATGGGGACAGGACCCATGGGCAGTGAAGAGTTGCTGCATGGGGACAGGATCTATGGTCAGTGTAGAGCTGCATGCATGGGGACAGGACCCATGGGCAGCGAAGAGCTGCTGCTGCTGCTGAAGACGCAAAGGACCCATGGGCAGTCAGAGCTCCTGCTGATGCCCTGAGTTGAGGGGAAGGGCTAATTTTATGAGGCATGGGTACATGACTTATTTTGACTGGAAAAAGAAAATATGATGTAAACGTCATTAAATGATTTCAGTTCAGATGGGGTCTGGTTATTGTGTGGTCATATAATATTAGATACTAATCTGGCCATATAGATAGACATGTAGGTGAGCATGACCTGGGCTTCTCTCACTGTGGCACCTGTAATTCATACCAAAAGAAATTCACCGGGTCATATAGTTCTGCATGTCCACCAGATAACCTTGGGCTTTTCGAGCTGGGGCAGCCTTAATCCACATTAATTGTCATAGTCTTTCTCAGCTGTCTCCCATAGGTATGCTTATCAGTCCCTTCTCTTTCATTCACGTTATTAATTTTGTATTTCTTTAGTCACCATATGTTCTCTAGGCCGACGTGTGAGTGCTTTCATGATTTTTGGGTATTGTCTTTGAATTTCAATGGTTCACTTAAATGAATCTTTGCTATCCTAGCCTAGGTCCAATGGAGCACTGAGAACACGAGGTCATCTTGGTTGATTTGACATTCTGAGATCAGAATTTCCAAATTCTAGGTTGTCCTGGCAACCACCATATGGACATAATGTTTCCGAGATAAATTAGACAAATCTGCTGAATTCATCCCTACAGGTAAGATATTTTTATGTCTCTTTTCTGAATTTGGGAACGCTCGAAGTGGAACCTGGATCCTTGATCATTTCAGTAGACTACGTCTGGATGCTGGTTTACTTTATTTCTGTAGGATTTGTTAGATGTTCAACTTACATTGTCATCTCTGTCATGTTTATTTTTCGTTAAATTCTAAGTGTAATGTTCTAATTTTCAGTCAACTTCCTCACATATGGTGTCAAAGCACATAAGCAATACTCTTCTACGGGGAGGGATGGGGGAGAGAATTTCATTGTTGCCAAACTGAGCATTCTAGCTTTGGATACCAGCCTTCCCTTTGGATTGGTGGTTCGGAGAGGGAAAGAAAAGATCCTAAAAGGCGTGCATATTTGCGGCATAAAGCTTTTGATGCTGAAAGAGATTAGAGAGATGAACTTCTAAGGATTGTGAAGCTCCTCAAAATGCTTAATGATGCTACAGAATGGTCGACCTTTGCAAATAGATTAACATGAATACTACAAAGAGAATGTGTTCCGTGCTAAACTCATGAACCAAGGGAAAATGTTACCCTCTATGAGGTCACTATTAATTACCTTCAGGAATGATCAAAAAGGGCCAGCTTCTTCCCAAGTTCAGAGAAAGATTGCTCCAAAAGTCCAATTCAGGGCCGGCGCTATGGTGTAGCAAGTAAGTGCCCACATTCCTCTTGGGCGTCCCGGGCATCACTGCCTAGCATCACGGGTGGGGATCAGATTAATAGCAATGGGAAATCCAGATTTCATGGTCTGGTCGGCACAGAGATCATAAAGAAGTAGAAATTGTGAGGAGAACTTATCAATACGCCCCAGAAAAGGAACCATGAGGATATTACAATCTATGAACGTATAAGGTACACGTCCCCAAATGATGAAGGAAGGAAGACATGTGACCCAACAAGGTGGAAATGTCAGACTGCCAGGTGATCACACGAGTCAGAGGATTGCCTGGGCAAATTCAACTTGGGAGGGACTCCAGGACTTTCTCTGTGGAAAATCCACCCATTTGGCCATATCCACAAAAGGTAAGAGGTAAAACCCAGGATAATCTTAAAGGAAAGAAACCGGTCTCTGGAGGGAAGGTAGTAGACCTTTCAATGTTTGAGGAGAATCTTAGAAACTGATAAGAAATGCAGAACAAGGAGAACTATCCTACCTGGAAAGATGGAGTCTTCAGACTGGTATGAGATGGCTCTCAAACACTGTGTGCATGGACGTTGTCAGGATAACTTAGAAAAATCCGAGGGTGTTTATGACATCACGGTGAACATGTCACCAAAGATGGCCACATGTTTCCAGGGTGAGTATTTGCGTAGGCTGTGATAGTGAAGTGAGAGATACCCAGAAACAGCTTTTCCCAACAGGAACCAGGCATAGAAACTTGAAGAGATCAAAGAGACGCTGATTCAAGGGATAAGAAAGGAATCACTGGGAAGAAGCGATAATAGAGGGACAAGCGCTGAGAGGAGAACATTGTCATCTACTCAAGTAGATTGGGAGGCCGTGCTGATTCAACCTTGAAACTTGATTTGAAACAAGAGGCCGGACTTGGCGCTTATCAGTCCTACATTGGCCTTCTGCCTTACTCATAATCCAAAGTCAAGAATGATCTCTTGAGGACATTGAAGAGAAGAATCGAAGCCTCCGTCCTACGCCCCTAGCATGCTTTGAAGAGAAGTCTCCCTTTCCACAGCTCTGGAGTCATGGGGGCCCACTGGGTACATGCTAATGTGTCCCAAGACATCTCTTTGAAGCCTTGAAGAAATGCACGCCTGTCATTCTTTGAGTATGTCTGCTGGTTTGGAAGGGCACTGGAAGTGTGCTGAAAAGCACCCTTTTCCAGAGGGCTTCATTCCTGTGTCAAGGCTGCCCCCCAGGCTAGCGTGCTGAGTTGGACTCCAATGAAATTCTCTCCCATTATCTCTTGCCGTAGAAGGAGTACTGACTCTGTGTTTTGACACCATATGGAAGGGGGTTGGCTGAAAATTAGAACACTACCATTATATTTAAAGAAAACTACACATGCCAGAGCTGAGGATGTAAGTCAAACCAATAGAAAACCCTGTGGAAATAAAGTAAGCCAGTATTTAGACCTAATCTGGTGGAGCGCCCAAGGATCAGGGGTTAAGTTCGAAATTTCCCAAATTCAGAAAAGAGACAGAAAAATCTGTTACCTGGAGAGGGGAGTTCATCAGATTTTGCTAACTTGTCTCAGAAAGATAATGTTTGTGAAGGCGGTTGCCAGGACCCCCAAGAATCTGGAGTTTCTGATCTCAGAATGTCAAACCAGCCAAGATGACCACGAGTTCTCAGGGTGCAGTGTCAACTCGATGAGGATAGCAAAGATTCCTACAAGTGACCTATAAAAACTCCAAGAAAACACCCAACAATCACGAAAGGACTCAAACTTCAGCCAAGGGCACATTAGGTGATTAAAGAAATGCAAAATTCATAAATTGGAATGAAGGAGAACGAACTGATAAGCATACCAAAGGGAGATACCTCATAAAGACCATGACGATGGGACTATGGAAAAGAAAGCAAGGTCCTGTCAAATGGAAGGCCAAGAGAAACCACAAGTGAATAATCCACAGTGATAGACGTCACTCTTTAAACACATTCTGCTTGAACACTATGCAGTAGTGTTTCTGAGTTCTTTGGCTCAACATGCCGCAGAGGAATAGCTGGATCATATGGGACATGGATTCTTAAAGTTCTGAGGCAGTTCCACACCGCTTGGCGTAGTGGCTGCACCGGTCTGTACTCCCACAAATGGTGCAGGAGGCTTCCCTTCTCTCCACCTCCTCTCTGACACTTGTGGCTTCCTGTCTGCTTCCTTATAGCCATTCTGACCACAGTGAGCTGCTGTGCCCTTGCAGTTTGCATTTGCATTGGCCTGAGACTTCATGACGGTGAACAAGTGTTCATGCACCCGTTGGCCCTCTTTCCATCTTCTTGGCAGAAATCTCTGTTTCCATCTTCTGCCCAGGTTTTCATTGGCTTGTTGTTTTTTTTTTTTTCCTGTGGGGACGTGCGAGTTGATTGCATCTTTGGGCTTTTCACCCCTTGTCCGATGTGTGGTTTGCAAACATCCTCCCCCAGTCGTTGTGCTATCTTTGCATTCAGTCGATGGTTTCCTTCACTGGGCAGAAGCGTCCGCATTTGACGTGGTCCCGTTGGTTTCTTGTTGACTTGGTTGCCCTGGCCCAGTCGGACTTGCTTCTTCCAAACAGGCGGCTCAGACAGATGGCAAAGAGCACTCTGCCTAGGTCTTCGGCTACAAGGTTCACGGTTTCAAGTCTGCCATTCAAGGCTTTGATCCATTTCAGGTGGTGTGTGTGCCAGGTGTAACATCATGGTGTACTCTCGTTGTGTTCCATGTGGCTGTGCAGGCTTCCCAGCACCGTTTACGGTAGAGGCTCTCCTTTCTCCGCTGTCTCCTCTTGGCTCCCTGGTCGAAAATGGGCTGTCCATGTACGTTTGAGTTGGGCTCTGGGTTCTCGATTCTGTTGCATGGGTCTGTGTGCCTGTTTTGGGGCCCAGACTGTGCCGTCTCGGTACCTAGTGCTTCGTCCTATATGTTGAAATCGGAAAGTGTGCCACGTCCTGCTTTTTTCGTTTTCCTGAGGATTCCTTTGCCTAGTCAGGGTCTCTTGTTGCTGGCTAGAAACTTTAGGATTCCCTCTTCTGTCTCTGTGGGAAACATTGCTGCAACTTTGACTGGGATTGCATGGAATCCAGAGATTCCTTGCTCTGGTAGGGACGTTTCCAGTGTGTTGATGCTTCCACTGCTACATCCTGGAATCTCCTTCTTTCTCCTTGTGTCTTCTTGAATTTCTTTCCCCCAACGTTGGTTAGTTTTCCATTGCCATGGCTTTCACCTGTTTTGCTAAGTTTCTTCATAGAGATCTCATCCTTCTCACTGGCATGCAGTTTTTCACTTTTTCTTTTCAGCTTCAGTTTCTCTATGCTTTGCAACTTGGAATCGGTTTTGTTCTGGCAGAAGTGCATCGCTGAGCTCACATCTGCTGGCAATGCTCCTGTATTTGCTGTGGAAGTCTGGCCCTGTCTAACGTCCCTTCCCATCTGCCACCACACTACCTCGGACGCCTGCCCCAGAAGGCCTGAATCAGTGGTGAGCAGGCTCACCCAAGGGTCCACCCGGCCCACCCCGGGCCACCGACCCAGAAGGTGCGGACCTCACCGCTGCGCCACCGGCCGGCCCCTTTCATGTTCCGTTGGCAACCTGCAGTTGAGGGCAATGGGACTTGAATATGCTACTTGAGCCCAACTCTGGCACTGTGTAGATGAGGCCAGGTTGTTTTTCGGGTCCACTGCGATGTCAGAGGATTTGTCAGAATCGTGTCTCTGCTGTCCCGGCAAGCTTCACGGACACACGGTTTCCTGGCCCGCTTGGAGCAGTCTCATAACTCACCCTTCCCACTTAGCCCAGCCTTGACCTTCGCTGCCGTCTTTTGGCTTGTGAATTTCTCTGCCTTTCAAAGGTTCCAGCAGAGTCTGTCTAAAGACGGACATCATCTTTCATTGTGGATCATCCAGGTGTGATTTCTGTTCGAGTTCCATTTTCTGGGACCTTTGTCTCTTTTCCATAGGAGAATCGTCATGGTATTTCTCAGCTATCCCCCTTAGACATGCTTATCAGTCCGTTCCCCTTCCTTCCAAGTGATTCATTTTGCATTTCTGGAATCACCGTATGTTCTCTAGGCCGAGGTGTGAGTGCTTTCGTGACTCTTGGTTGTTGTCTTTGAATTTGCACCAGTCACTTGAAGGAGTCTTTGCTGTCCTAGCCTGGGTCAAACTAAGCACTGGGAACACGTGGTCATCTGGGTTGGTTTGACATCCTGAGGTCAGAAACTCCAAACTCGAGGTGGTCCTGGCATCCCCCTTCACGGACACAATGTTTCCAGGACAAATTAGACGAGTCTGATGAATCCCTCTCTCCAGGAAAGATATTTTTCTGTCTCCTTTCCGGATTTGGGAAGTTTCGAACTTCACCCCTGATCCTGGAACGTTCCTCCAGCTGCCGTCTAGATACAGGCTTCCTTTATTTCTATAGGCTGTGCCATTTGTTTGCCTTACATCCTCAGCCCTGGCCTGTTTATTTTTCTTGAAACAGAATTGTAATGTTCTCATTTTCAGCCCACTTCCTTACATGTGGTGTCAAAACACATAATCCATAATCCTTCTACGGCAAGAGGTAGGGGGAGAGAATTTCGATGGAGGCAAACTGAGCACACTAGCCTGGGAGGGCAGCCTTCACGAAGGAACGAAGCCCTGTGGAAAAGGGTGCTTTTCAGCACCCTTGTAGAGCACTTGCAAACAAAGAGACATAGCCCAAGTGTGACGGGACTCCATTCCTTCAAGGCTTCCAAGACATCTCTTGGGACACATTAGCATGTACCCGGTGGGCCCCCGTGACGCCAGAGCTATGGAAAGTGAGACTGATCTGCAAAGAATGCCAGGGGCCTAGGAAAGGAGGCATCGAGTCTTCTCTTCAACGTCCTCAAGACCTCATTCTTGACTTTGGCTTATGCTTAAGGCAGAAGGACCACGTAGGTCTGATAAGGCCCAAGTCCGGCCTCTTGCTTCCAATCAAGTTGCAAGCTTGAATCAGCATGGCCTCCCCATAGACTTGAATAGATGACAACGTTCTCCTCTCGGGGCTTGTCCCTCTATTCTCGCTTCTTGCCAAGGATTCCTTTCTTACCCCTCGATTCAGCGTCTGTTTTATGTCTTCCAGTTTCTGTGTCCACTTTCTGTTTCTCAAAGCTGTTTCTGGGTATCCCTCCCTTTAATAACCTAGCCAAGGCCAATCCTCAGTCTGTAACCGTGCGGCCATCTTGGCGGACATGATCCTCGGGATGTCATAAACAACCTCAAAATTCGAAGTTGTCCTGACAACCTGCGTGCACACAGAGTTTCAGAGCCATCTCAGGCCAGTCTGACTCCTCACCCTTTCCTGGTAGGATAGTTTTCCTTTTTCTCGATTTCTTGTCGGTTTCTGTCTTGCCCCTCGAACTTTGGAAGGCCTGCTACATTCTCTCTAGACACTGGTTTCTGTCCTGTAAGATTATCCTGGGTTTCACCTCTTACATTTTATGTAGTTGGGCAAGTGGGTGGACGTTCCCCAGAGGAAGTCCTGGACTCCCTTCCAGGTTGAAGTTGCCCGGGCCATCCTCTGATGCGCAATGATCGTGTCATCTCCTAGCACTCTGCCGATTCCACCTTGGCAGGTCCCATGTTTTCCTTCCTTCTTCCTCTGGGGAAGTGTACCAGAGGCGTTCATGGATTGTAAAAGCCTCACGGTTCTTTTTCTGGTGCGTATTGATAAGGTGACCTCACCATTGCTACTTAGTTTATGATCCCTGTCCGCAGCGTACCATGAAATCTATATTTCCTAACACTGCTAATGTGATCTGCACCCGTGATGTGAAACAGTGAGGCCTGGGCCGGCCAAGCGGAACGTGGGCACTTACCCGCTCCGCCACAGGGCCGGCCCTCAATTGGACTTTTGGACCACCTTTTGCCTGAGCTTGGGAACACGTGGGCCTGTTTGGATTATTCGTGAAGGTGATTAGTAATAACATCCTGGACGGTAAACTTTTCCGTGGGTGCATGGGTTTAGCAGGCAGCATGTTCTGTGGCTAGTATTCCTCTTCATCTATTTGGAATGGTCTACCTTTCTGTAGCATCAGTACGCATTTTGAGGTGATTTTCCAGCCTTGGAAGTTCACCTTCTCTAATCTCTTTCAGCCCCAAAGCTTTATGCCGTCATTCTGGACCCCATTTTGGATTTTTTTGCTTTTAGGTGAATTTATTGCCGCAACCCTGCATTAGAACATCCTATATCTTTCCGATTTGCATCCTCATCGATGTAGACTTCCGTGTAGCTGACATCATCTTCCCCTGCGTAAGCCTAATAGCAGGCCCTGACCACACACTTGTGCCTCATCATCTGTTTCACCCTCTCACACCTCCCTGCTTTGTCTCTGGGAACCCCCAATCAAATGTCCCGTGCCACCTGTTCCTGACCGCTTGTTTTGGCTTCTCCTACTCTTAAGTGAGGTCCTACGGTACTTGCCTTGCTCCCTGGGGCTTGTTTCACTTCCCTAAAACCCTCACAGGCATTCTGGTGGTCACAAATGGCTGGATTGCATCCTTGGTTCTGGCTGACTGGTATGCCATTGCGTGGCTATAGCCCATCTTCCTTCTGCACTCGTCCCTTGCTGGGCTCCAGGGAGGCTTCCAAGCCTTGGGTCGTGGGAGCGACGCTGTGGTGAACTCAGCAGTGCACATGTCTTTATGCAGGAGTGTTTCCGAGTTCTTTGGATCAACACGCCGCAGAGGAATAGCTGGATCATATGGGACATGGATTCTTCAAGTTCTGAGGCAGTTCCACACCGCTTGGCGTAGTGGCTGCACCGGTCTGCACTCCCACCAACGGTGCAGGAGGCTTCCCTTCTCTCCACCTCCTCTCTGACACTTGTGGCTTCCTGTCTGCTTCCTTATAGCCATTCTGACCACAGTGAGCTGCTGTGCCCTTGCAGTTTGCATTTGCATTGGCCTGAGACTTCATGACGGTGAACAAGTGTTCATGCACCCGTTGGCCCTCTTTCCATCTTCTTGGCAGAAATCTCTGTTTCCATCTTCTGCCCAGGTTTTCATTGGCTTGTTGTGTTTTTTTTCCTGGTGGGGATGTGTGAGTTGATTACATCTTTGGGCTTTTCACCCCTTGTCCGATGTGTGGTTTGCAAACATCCTCCCCCAGTCGTTGTGCTATCTTTGCATTCAGTCGATGGTTTCCTTCACTGGGCAGAAACGTCCGCATTTGACGTGGTCCCGTTGGTTTCTTGTTGACTTGGTTGCCCTGGCCCAGTCGGACTTGCTTCTTCCAAACAGGCGGCTCAGACAGATGGCAAAGAGCACTCTGCCTAGGTCTTCGGCTACAAGGTTCACGGTTTCAAGTCTGCCATTCAAGGCTTCGATCCATTTCAGGTGGTGTGTGTGCCAGGTGTAACATCATGGTGTACTCTCGTTGTGTTCCATGTGGCTGTGCAGGCTTCCCAGCACCGTTTATGGTAGAGGGTCTCCTTTCTCCGCTGTCTCCTCTTGGCTCCCTGGTCGAAAATGGGCTGTCCATGTACGTTTGAGTTGGGCTCTGGGTTCTCGATTCTGTTGCATGGGTCTGTGTGCCTGTTTTGGGGCCCAGACTGTGCCGTCTCGGTACCTAGTGCTTCGTCCTATATGTTGAAATCGGAAAGTGTGCCACGTCCTGCTTTTTTCGTTTTCCTGAGGATTCCTTTGCCTAGTCAGGGTCTCTTGTTGCTGGCTAGAAACTTTAGGATTCCCTCTTCTGTCTCTGTCGGAAACATTGCTGCAACTTTGACTGGGATTGCATGGAATCCAGAGATTCCTTGCTCTGGTAGGGACGTTTCCAGTGTGTTGATGCTTCCACTGCTACATCCTGGAATCTCCTTCTTTCTCCTTGTGTCTTCTTGAATTTCTTTCCCCCAACGTTGGTTAGTTTTCCATTGCCATGGCTTTCACCTGTTTTGCTAAGTTTCTTCATAGAGATCTCATCCTTCTCACTGGCATGCAGTTTTTCACTTTTTCTTTTCAGCTTCAGTTTCTCTATGCTTTGCAACTTGGAATCGGTTTTGTTCTGGCAGAAGTGCATCGCTGAGCTCACATCTGCTGGCAATGCTCCTGTATTTGCTGTGGAAGTCTGGCCCTGTCTAACGTCCCTTCCCCTCTGCCTCCACACTACCTCGGACGCCTGCCCCAGAATGCCTGAAGCAGTGGTGAGCAGGCTCACCCGAGGGTCCACCCGGCCCACCCCGGGCCACCGACCCAGAAGGTGCGGACCTCACCGCTGCGCCACCGGCCGGCCCCTTTCATGTTCCGTTGGCAACCTGCAGTTGAGGGCAATGGGACTTGAATATGCTACTTGAGCCCAACTCTGGCACTGTGTAGATGAGGCCAGGTTGTTTTTCGGGTCCACTGCGATGTCAGAGGATTTGTCAGAATCGTGTCTCTGCTGTCCCGGCAAGCTTCACGGACACACGGTTTCCTGGCCCGCTTGGAGCAGTCTCATAACTCACCCTTCCCACTTAGCCCAGCCTTGACCTTCGCTGCCGTCTTTTGGCTTCTGAATTTCTCTGCCTTTCAAACGTTCCAGCAGATTCTGTCTAAAGACGGACATCATCTTTCATTGTGGATTATCCAGGTGTGATTTCTGTTCGCCTTCCATTTTCTGGGACCTTTGTCTCTTTTCCATAGGAGAATCATCATGGTATTTCTCAGCTATCCCCCTTAGACATGCTTATCAGTCCGTTCCCCTTCCTTCCAAGTGATTCATTTTGCATTTCTGGAATCACCGTATGTTCTCTAGGCCGAGGTGTGAGTGCTTTCGTGACTCTTGGTTGTTGTCTTTGAATTTGCACCGGTCACTTGAAGGAGTCTTTGCTGTCCTAGCCTGGGTCAAACTAAGCACTGGGAACACGTGGTCATCTGGGTTGGTTTGACATCCTGAGGTCAGAAACTCCAAACTCGAGGTGGTCCTGGCATCCCCCTTCACGGACACAATGTTTCCAGGACAAATTAGACGAGTCTGATGAATCCCTCTCTCCAGGAAAGATATTTTTCTGTCTCCTTTCCGGATTTGGGAAGTTTCGAACTTCACCCCTGATCCTGGAACGTTCCTCCAGCTGCCGTCTAGATACAGGCTTCCTTTATTTCTATAGGCTGTGCCATTTGTTTGCCTTACATCCTCAGCCCTGGCCTGTTTATTTTTCTTGAAACAGAATTGTAATGTTCTCATTTTCAGCCCACTTCCTTACATGTGGTGTCAAAACACATAATCCATAATCCTTCTACGGCAAGAGGTAGGGGGAGAGAATTTCGATGGAGGCAAACTGAGCACACTAGCCTGGGAGGGCAGCCTTCACGAAGGAACGAAGCCCTGTGGAAAAGGGTGCTTTTCAGCACCCTTGTAGAGCACTTGCAAACAAAGAGACATAGCCCAAGTGTGCCGGGACTCCATTCCTTCAAGGCTTCCAAGACATCTCTTGGGACACATTAGCATGTACCCGGTGGGCCCCCGTGACGCCAGAGCTATGGAAAGTGAGACTGATCTGCAAAGAATGCCAGGGGCCTAGGAAAGGAGGCATCGAGTCTTCTCTTCAACGTCCTCAAGACCTCATTCTTGACTTTGGCTTATGCTTAAGGCAGAAGGACCACGTAGGTCTGATAAGGCCCAAGTCCGGCCTCTTGCTTCCAATCAAGTTGCAAGCTTGAATCAGCATGGCCTCCCCATAGACTTGAATAGATGACAACGTTCTCCTCTCGGGGCTTGTCCCTCTATTCTCGCTTCTTGCCAAGGATTCCTTTCTTACCCCTCGAATCAGCGTCTGTTTTATGTCTTCCAGTTTCTGTGTCCGCTTTCTGTTTCTCAAAGCTGTTTCTGGGTATCCCTCCCTTTAATAACCTAGCCAAGGCCAATCCTCAGTCTGTAACCGTGCGGCCATCTTGGCGGACATGATCCTCGGGATGTCATAAACAACCTCAAAATTCGAAGTTGTCCTGACAACCTGCGTGCACACAGAGTTTCAGAGCCATCTCAGGCCAGTCTGACTCCTCACCCTTTCCTGGTAGGATAGTTTTCCTTTTTCTCGATTTCTTGTCGGTTTCTGTCTTGCCCCTCGAACTTTGGAAGGCCTGCTACATTCTCTCTAGACACTGGTTTCTGTCCTGTAAGATTATCCTGGGTTTCACCTCTTACATTTTATGTAGTTGGGCAAGTGGGTGGACGTTCCCCAGAGGAAGTCCTGGACTCCCTTCCAGGTTGAAGTTGCCCGGGCCATCCTCTGATGCGCAATGATCGTGTCATCTCCTAGCACTCTGCCGATTCCACCTTGGCAGGTCCCATGTTTTCCTTCCTTCTTCCTCTGGGGAAGTGTACCAGAGGCGTTCATGGATTGTAAAAGCCTCACGGTTCTTTTTCTGGTGCGTATTGATAAGGTGACCTCACCATTGCTACTTAGTTTATGATCCCTGTCCGCAGCGTACCATGAAATCTATATTTCCTAACACTGCTAATGTGATCTGCACCCGTGATGTGAAACAGTGAGGCCTGGGCCGGCCAAGCGGAACGTGGGCACTTACCCGCTCCGCCACAGGGCCGGCCCTCAATTGGACTTTTGGACCACCTTTTGCCTGAGCTTGGGAACACGTGGGCCTGTTTGGATTATTCGTGAAGGTGATTAGTAATAACATCCTGGACGGTAACCTTTTCCGTGGGTGCATGGGTTTAGCAGGCAGCATGTTCTGTGGCTAGTATTCCTCTTCATCTATTTGGAATGGTCTACCTTTCTGTAGCATCAGTACGCATTTTGAGGTGATTTTCCAGCCTTGGAAGTTCACCTTCTCTAATCTCTTTCAGCCCAAACGCTTTATGCCGTCATTCTGGACCCCATTTTGGATTTTTTTGCTTTTAGGTGAATTTATTGCCGCAACCCTGCATTAGAACATCCTATATCTTTCCGATTTGCATCCTCATCGATGTAGACTTCCGTGTAGCTGACATCATCTTCCCCTGCGTAAGCCTAATAGCAGGCCCTCACCACACACTTGTGCCTCATCATCTGTTTCACCCTCTCACACCTCCCTGCTTTGTCTCTGGGAACCCCCAATCAAATGTCCCGTGCCACCTGTTCCTGACCGCTTGTTTTGGCTTCTCCTACTCTTAAGTGAGGTCCTACGGTACTTGCCTTGCTCCCTGGGGCTTGTTTCACTTCCCTAAAACCCTCACAGGCATTCTGGTGGTCACAAATGGCTGGATTGCATCCTTGGTTCTGGCTGACTGGTATGCCATTGCGTGGCTATAGCCCATCTTCCTTCTGCACTCGTCCCTTGCTGGGCTCCAGGGAGGCTTCCAAGCCTTGGGTCGTGGGAGCGACGCTGTGGTGAACTCAGCGGTGCACATGTCTTTATGCAGGAGTGTTTCCGAGTTCTTTGGATCAACACGCCGCAGAGGAATAGCTGGATCATATGGGACATGGATTCTTCAAGTTCTGAGGCAGTTCCACACCGCTTGGCGTAGTGGCTGCACCGGTCTGCACTCCCACCAACGGTGCAGGAGGCTTCCCTTCTCTCCACCTCCTCTCTGACACTTGTGGCTTCCTGTCTGCTTCCTTATAGCCATTCTGACCACAGTGAGCTGCTGTGCCCTTGCAGTTTGCATTTGCATTGGCCTGAGACTTCATGACGGTGAACAAGTGTTCATGCACCCGTTGGCCCTCTTTCCATCTTCTTGGCAGAAATCTCTGTTTCCATCTTCTGCCCAGGTTTTCATTGGCTTGTTGTGTTTTTTTTCCTGGTGGGGATGTGTGAGTTGATTACATCTTTGGGCTTTTCACCCCTTGTCCGATGTGTGGTTTGCAAACATCCTCCCCCAGTCGTTGTGCTATCTTTGCATTCAGTCGATGGTTTCCTTCACTGGGCAGAAGCGTCCGCATTTGACGTGGTCCCGTTGGTTTCTTGTTGACTTGGTTGCCCTGGCCCAGTCGGACTTGCTTCTTCCAAACAGGCGGCTCAGACAGATGGCAAAGAGCACTCTGCCTAGGTCTTCGGCTACAAGGTTCACGGTTTCAAGTCTGCCATTCAAGGCTTCGATCCATTTCAGGTGGTGTGTGTGCCAGGTGTAACATCATGGTGTACTCTCGTTGTGTTCCATGTGGCTGTGCAGGCTTCCCAGCACCGTTTATGGTAGAGGCTCTCCTTTCTCCGCTGTCTCCTCTTGGCTCCCTGGTCGAAAATGGGCTGTCCATGTACGTTTGAGTTGGGCTCTGGGTTCTCGATTCTGTTGCATGGGTCTGTGTGCCTGTTTTGGGGCCCAGACTGTGCCGTCTCGGTACCTAGTGCTTCGTCCTATATGTTGAAATCGGAAAGTGTGCCACGTCCTGCTTTTTTCGTTTTCCTGAGGATTCCTTTGCCTAGTCAGGGTCTCTTGTTGCTGGCTAGAAACTTTAGGATTCCCTCTTCTGTCTCTGTCGGAAACATTGCTGCAACTTTGACTGGGATTGCATGGAATCCAGAGATTCCTTGCTCTGGTAGGGACGTTTCCAGTGTGTTGATGCTTCCACTCCTACATCCTGGAATCTCCTTCTTTCTCCTTGTGTCTTCTTGAATTTCTTTCCCCCAACGTTGGTTAGTTTTCCATTGCCATGGCTTTCACCTGTTTTGCTAAGTTTCTTCATAGAGATCTCATCCTTCTCACTGGCATGCAGTTTTTCACTTTTTCTTTTCAGCTTCAGTTTCTCTATGCTTTGCAACTTGGAATCGGTTTTGTTCTGGCAGAAGTGCATCGCTGAGCTCACATCTGCTGGCAATGCTCCTGTATTTGCTGTGGAAGTCTGGCCCTGTCTAACGTCCCTTCCCATCTGCCTCCACACTACCTCGGACGCCTGCCCCAGAATGCCTGAATCAGTGGTGAGCAGGCTCACCCGAGGGTCCACCCGGCCCACCCCGGGCCACCGACCCAGAAGGTGCGGACCTCACCGCTGCGCCACCGGCCGGCCCCTTTCATGTTCCGTTGGCAACCTGCAGTTGAGGGCAATGGGACTTGAATATGCTACTTGAGCCCAACTCTGGCACTGTGTAGATGAGGCCAGGTTGTTTTTCGGGTCCACTGCGATGTCAGAGGATTTGTCAGAATCGTGTCTCTGCTGTCCCGGCAAGCTTCACGGACACACGGTTTCCTGGCCCGCTTGGAGCAGTCTCATAACTCACCCTTCCCACTTAGCCCAGCCTTGACCTTCGCTGCCGTCTTTTGGCTTGTGAATTTCTCTGCCTTTCAAAGGTTCCAGCAGAGTCTGTCTAAAGACGGACATCATCTTTCATTGTGGATCATCCAGGTGTGATTTCTGTTCGAGTTCCATTTTCTGGGACCTTTGTCTCTTTTCCATAGGAGAATCGTCATGGTATTTCTCAGCTATCCCCCTTAGACATGCTTATCAGTCCGTTCCCCTTCCTTCCAAGTGATTCATTTTGCATTTCTGGAATCACCGTATGTTCTCTAGGCCGAGGTGTGAGTGCTTTCGTGACTCTTGGTTGTTGTCTTTGAATTTGCACCGGTCACTTGAAGGAGTCTTTGCTGTCCTAGCCTGGGTCAAACTGAGCACTGGGAACACGTGGTCATCTGGGTTGGTTTGACATCCTGAGGTCAGAAACTCCAAACTCGAGGTGGTCCTGGCATCCCCCTTCACGGACACAATGTTTCCAGGACAAATTAGACGAGTCTGATGAATCCCTCTCTCCAGGAAAGATATTTTTCTGTCTCCTTTCCGGATTTGGGAAGTTTCGAACTTCACCCCTGATCCTGGAACGTTCCTCCAGCTGCCGTCTAGATACAGGCTTCCTTTATTTCTATAGGCTGTGCCATTTGTTTGCCTTACATCCTCAGCCCTGGCCTGTTTATTTTTCTTGAAACAGAATTGTAATGTTCTCATTTTCAGCCCACTTCCTTACATGTGGTGTCAAAACACATAATCCATAATCCTTCTACGGCAAGAGGTAGGGGGAGAGAATTTCGATGGAGGCAAACTGAGCACACTAGCCTGGGAGGGCAGCCTTCACGAAGGAACGAAGCCCTGTGGAAAAGGGTGCTTTTCAGCACCCTTGTAGAGCACTTGCAAACAAAGAGACATAGCCCAAGTGTGCCGGGACTCCATTCCTTCAAGGCTTCCAAGACATCTCTTGGGACACATTAGCATGTACCCGGTGGGCCCCCGTGACGCCAGAGCTATGGAAAGTGAGACTGATCTGCAAAGAATGCCAGGGGCCTAGGAAAGGAGGCATCGAGTCTTCTCTTCAACGTCCTCAAGACCTCATTCTTGACTTTGGCTTATGCTTAAGGCAGAAGGACCACGTAGGTCTGATAAGGCCCAAGTCCGGCCTCTTGCTTCCAATCAAGTTGCAAGCTTGAATCAGCATGGCCTCCCCATAGACTTGAATAGATGACAACGTTCTCCTCTCGGGGCTTGTCCCTCTATTCTCGCTTCTTGCCAAGGATTCCTTTCTTACCCCTCGAATCAGCGTCTGTTTTATGTCTTCCAGTTTCTGTGTCCGCTTTCTGTTTCTCAAAGCTGTTTCTGGGTATCCCTCCCTTTAATAACCTAGCCAAGGCCAATCCTCAGTCTGTAACCGTGCGGCCATCTTGGCGGACATGATCCTCGGGATGACATAAACAACCTCAAAATTCGAAGTTGTCCTGACAACCTGCGTGCACACAGAGTTTCAGAGCCATCTCAGGCCAGTCTGACTCCTCACCCTTTCCTGGTAGGATAGTTTTCCTTTTTCTCGATTTCTTGTCGGTTTCTGTCTTGCCCCTCGAACTTTGGAAGGCCTGCTACATTCTCTCTAGACACTGGTTTCTGTCCTGTAAGATTATCCTGGGTTTCACCTCTTACATTTTATGTAGTTGGGCAAGTGGGTGGACGTTCCCCAGAGGAAGTCCTGGACTCCCTTCCAGGTTGAAGTTGCCCGGGCCATCCTCTGATGCGCAATGATCGTGTCATCTCCTAGCACTCTGCCGATTCCACCTTGGCAGGTCCCATGTTTTCCTTCCTTCTTCCTCTGGGGAAGTGTACCAGAGGCGTTCATGGATTGTAAAAGCCTCACGGTTCTTTTTCTGGTGCGTATTGATAAGGTGATCTCACCATTGCTACTTAGTTTATGATCCCTGTCCGCAGCATACCATGAAATCTATATTTCTTAACACTGCTAATGTGATCTACACCCGTGATGTGAAACAGTGAGGCCTGGGCCGGCCAAGCGGAACGTGGGCACTTACCCGCTCCGCCACAGGGCCGGCCCTCAATTGGACTTTTGGACCACCTTTTGCCTGAGCTTGGGAACACGTGGGCCTGTTTGGATTATTCGTGAAGGTGATTAGTAATAACATCCTGGACGGTAACCTTTTCCGTGGGTGCATGGGTTTAGCAGGCAGCATGTTCTGTGGCTAGTATTCCTCTTCATCTATTTGGAATGGTCTACCTTTCTGTAGCATCAGTACGCATTTTGAGCTGATTTTCCAGCCTTGGAAGTTCACCTTCTCTAATCTCTTTCAGCCCCAAAGCTTTATGCCGTCATTCTGGACCCCATTTTGGATTTTTTTTGCTTTTAGGTGAATTTATTGCCGCATCCCTGCATTAGAACATCCTATATCTTTCCGATTTGCATCCTCATCGATGTAGACTTCCGTGTAGCTGACATCATCTTCCCCTGCGTAAGCCTAATAGCAGGCCCTGACCACACACTTGTGCCTCATCATCTGTTTCACCCTCTCACACCTCCCCGCTTTGTCTCTGGGAACCCCCAATCAAATGTCCTGTGCCACCTGTTCCTGACCGCTTGTTTTGGCTTCTCCTACTCTTAAGTGAGGTCCTACGGTACTTGCCTTGCTCCCTGGGGCTTGTTTCACTTCCCTAAAACCCTCACAGGCATTCTGGTGGTCACAAATGGCTGGATTGCATCCTTGGTTCCGGCTGACTGGTATGCCATTGCGTGGCTATAGCCCATCTTCCTTCTGCACTCGTCCCTTGCTGGGCTCCAGGGAGGCTTCCAAGTCTTGGGTAGTGGGAGCGACGCTGTGGTGAACTCAGCGGTGCACATGTCTTTATGCAGGAGTGTTTCCGAGTTCTTTGGATCAACACGCCGCAGAGGAATAGCTGGATCATATGGGACATGGATTCTTCAAGTTCTGAGGCAGTTCCACACCGCTTGGCGTAGTGGCTGCACCGGTCTGCACTCCCACCAACGGTGCAGGAGGCTTCCCTTCTCTCCACCTCCTCTCTGACACTTGTGGCTTCCTGTCTGCTTCCTTATAGCCATTCTGACCACAGTGAGCTGCTGTGCCCTTGCAGTTTGCATTTGCATTGGCCTGAGACTTCATGACGGTGAACAAGTGTTCATGCACCCGTTGGCCCTCTTTCCATCTTCTTGGCAGAAATCTCTGTTTCCATCTTCTGCCCAGGTTTTCATTGGCTTGTTGTTTTTTTTTTTTTTCCTGTGGGGACGTGCGAGTTGATTGCATCTTTGGGCTTTTCACCCCTTGTCCGATGTGTGGTTTGCAAACATCCTCCCCCAGTCGTTGTGCTATCTTTGCATTCAGTCGATGGTTTCCTTCACTGGGCAGAAGCGTCCGCATTTGACGTGGTCCCGTTGGTTTCTTGTTGACTTGGTTGCCCTGGCCCAGTCGGACTTGCTTCTTCCAAACAGGCGGCTCAGACAGATGGCAAAGAGCACTCTGCCTAGGTCTTCGGCTACAAGGTTCACGGTTTCAAGTCTGCCATTCAAGGCTTTGATCCATTTCAGGTGGTGTGTGTGCCAGGTGTAACATCATGGTGTACTCTCGTTGTGTTCCATGTGGCTGTGCAGGCTTCCCAGCACCGTTTATGGTAGAGGCTCTCCTTTCTCCGCTGTCTCCTCTTGGCTCCCTGGTCGAAAATGGGCTGTCCATGTACGTTTGAGTTGGGCTCTGGGTTCTCGATTCTGTTGCATGGGTCTGTGTGCCTGTTTTGGGGCCCAGACTGTGCCGTCTCGGTACCTAGTGCTTCGTCCTATATGTTGAAATCGGAAAGTGTGCCACGTCCTGCTTTTTTCGTTTTCCTGAGGATTCCTTTGCCTAGTCAGGGTCTCTTGTTGCTGGCTAGAAACTTTAGGATTCCCTCTTCTGTCTCTGTGGGAAATATTGCTGCAACTTTGACTGGGATTGCATGGAATCCAGAGATTCCTTGTTCTGGTAGGGACGTTTCCAGTGTGAGGATGCTTCCACTCCTAGATCCTGGAATCTCCTTCTTTCTCCTTGTGTCTTCTTGAATTTCTTTCCCCCAACGTTGGTTAGTTTTGCATTGCCATGGCTTTCACCTGTTTTGCTAAGTTTCTTCATAGAGATCTCATCCTTCTCACTGGCATGCAGTTTTTCACTTTTTCTTTTCAGCTTCAGTTTCTCTATGCTTTGCAACTTGGAATCGGTTTTGTTCTGGCAGAAGTGCATCGCTGAGCTCACATCTGCTGGCAATGCTCCTGTCTTTGCTGTGGAAGTCTGGCCCTGTCTAACGTCCCTTCCCGTCTGCCTCTACACTACTTCCGACGCCTGCCCCAGAATGCCTGAAGCAGTGGTGAGCAGGCTCACCCGAGGGTCCACCCGGCCCACCCCGGGTCACCGACCCAGAAGGTGCGGACCTCACCGCTGTGCCACCGGCCGGCCCCTTTCATGTTCCGTTGGCAACCTGCAGTTGAGGGCAATGGGACTTGAATATGCTACTTGAGCCCAACTCTGGCACTGTGTAGATGAGGCCAGGTTGTTTTTCGGGTCCACTGCGATGTCAGAGGATTTGTCATAATCGTGTCTCTGCTGTCCCGGCAAGCTTCACGGACACACGGTTTCCTGGCCCGCTTGGAGCAGTCTCATAACTCACCCTTCCCACTTAGCCCAGCCTTGACCTTCGCTGCCGTCTTTTGGCTTGTGAATTTCTCTGCCTTTCAAAGGTTCCAGCAGAGTCTGTCTAAAGACGGACATCATCTTTCATTGTGGATCATCCAGGTGTGATTTCTGTTCGAGTTCCATTTTCTGGGACCTTTGTCTCTTTTCCATAGGAGAATCGTCATGGTATTTCTCAGCTATCCCCCTTAGACATGCTTATCAGTCCGTTCCCCTTCCTTCCAAGTGATTCATTTTGCATTTCTGGAATCACCGTATGTTCTCTAGGCCGAGGTGTGAGTGCTTTCGTGACTCTTGGTTGTTGTCTTTGAATTTGCACCGGTCACTTGAAGGAGTCTTTGCTGTCCTAGCCTGGGTCAAACGAAGCACTGGGAACACGTGGTCATCTGGGTTGGTCTGAAATCCTGAGGTCAGAAACTCCAAACTCGAGGTGGTCCTGGCATCCCCCTTCACGGACACAATGTTTCCAGGACAAATTAGACGAGTCTGATGAATCCCTCTCTCCAGGAAAGATATTTTTCTGTCTCCTTTCCGGATTTGGGAAGTTTCGAACTTCACCCCTGATCCTGGAACGTTCCCCCAGCTGCCGTCTAGATACAGGCTTCCTTTATTTCTATAGGCTGTGCCATTTGTTTGCCTTACATCCTCAGCCCTGGCCTGTTTATTTTTCTTGAAACAGAATTGTAATGTTCTCATTTTCAGCCCACTTCCTTACATGTGGTGTCAAAACACATAATCCATAATCCTTCTACGGCAAGAGGTAGGGGGAGAGAATTTCGATGGAGGCAAACTGAGCACACTAGCCTGGGAGGGCAGCCTTCACGAAGGAACGAAGCCCTGTGGAAAAGGGTGCTTTTCAGCACCCTTGTAGAGCACTTCCAAACAAAGAGACATAGCCCAAGCGTGACGGGGCTCCATTCCTTCAAGGCTCCCAAGACATCTCTTGGGACACATTAGCATGTACCCGGTGGGCCCCCGTGACGCCAGAGCTATGGAAAGTGAGACTGATCTGCAAAGAATGCCAGGGGCCAAGGAAAGGAGGCATCGAGTCTTCTCTTCAACGTCCTCAAGACCTCATTCTTGACTTTGGCTTATGCTTAAGGCAGAAGGACCACGTAGGTCTGATAAGGCCCAAGTCCGGCCTCTTGCTTCCAATCAAGTTGCAAGCTTGAATCAGCATGGCCTCCCCATAGACTTGAATAGATGACAACGTTCTCCTCTCGGGGCTTGTCCCTCTATTCTCGCTTCTTGCCAAGGATTCCTTTCTTACCCCTCGAATCAGCGTCTGTTACATGTCTTCCAGTTTCTGTGTCCGCTTTCTGTTTCTCAAAGCTGTTTCTGGGTATCCCTCCCTTTAATAGCCTAGCCTAGGCCAATCCTCAGTCTGTAACCGTGCGGCCATCTTGGCGGACATGATCCTCGTGATGTCATAAACAACCTCAAAATTCGAAGTTGTCCTGACAACCTGCGTGCACACAGAGTTTCAGAGCCATCTCAGGCCAGTCTGACTCCTCACCCTTTCCTGGTAGGATAGTTTTCCTTTTTCTCGATTTCTTGTCGGTTTCTGTCTTGCCCCTCGAACTTTGGAAGGCCTGCTACATTCTCTCTAGACACTGGTTTCTGTCCTGTAAGATTATCCTGGGTTTCACCTCTTACATTTTATGTAGATGGCCAAGTGGGTGGACGTTCCCCAGAGGAAGTCCTGGACTCCCTCCCAGGTTGAAGTTGCCCGGGCCGTCCTCTGATGCGCAATGATCGTGTCATCTCCTAGCACTCTGCCGATTCCACCTTGGCAGGTCCCATGTTTTCCTTCCTTCTTCCTCTGGGGAAGTGTACCAGAGGCGTTCATGGAATGTAAAAGACTCACGGTTCTTTTTCTGGTGCATATTGATAACGATACCTCACCATTGCTACTTAGTTTATGATCCCTGTCCGCACCGTACCATGAAATCTGTATTTCCTAACACTGCTAATGTGATCTGCACCCGTGATGTGAAACAGTGAGGCCTGGGCCGGCCAAGCGGAACGTGGGCGCTTACCCGCTCCGCCACAGGGCCGGCCCTGAATTGGACTTTTGGACCAACCTTTTGCCTGAGCTTGGGAACACGTGGGCCTGTTTGGATTATTCGTGAAGGTGATTAGTAGTAACATCCTGGACGGTAACCTTTTCCGTGGGTGCATGGGTTTAGCAGGCAGCATGTTCTGTGGCTAGTATTCCTCTTCATCTATTTGGAATGGTCTACCTTTCTGTAGCATCAGTACGTATTTTGAGGTGATTTTCCAGCCTTGGAAGTTCACCTTTTCTAATCTCTTTCAGCCCCAAAGCTTTATGCCGTCATTCTGGACCCCATTTTGGATTTTTTTTGCTTTTAGGTGAATTTATTGCCGCATCCCTGCATTAGAACATCCTATATCTTTCCGATTTGCATCCTCATCGATGTAGACTTCCGTGTAGCTGACATCATCTTCCCCTGCGTAAGCCTAATAGCAGGCCCTCACCACACACTTGTGCCTCATCATCTGTTTCACCCTCTCACACCTCCCCGCTTTGTCTCTGGGAACCCCCAATCAAATGTCCCGTGCCACCTGTTCCTGACCGCTTGTTTTTGCTTCTCCTACTCTTAAGTGAGGTCCTACGGTACTTGCCTTGCTCCCTGGGGCTTGTTTCACTTCCCTAAAACCCTCACAGCCATTCTGGTGGTCACAAATGGCTGGATTGCATCCTTGGTTCCGGCTGACTGGTATGCCATTGCGTGGCTATAGCCCATCTTCCTTCTGCACTCGTCCCTTGCTGGGCTCCAGGGAGGCTTCCAAGTCTTGGGTAGTGGGAGCGACGCTGTGGTGAACTCAGCGGTGCACATGTCTTTATGCAGGAGTGTTTCCGAGTTCTTTGGATCAACACGCCGCAGAGGAATAGCTGGATCATATGGGACATGGATTCTTCAAGTTCTGAGGCAGTTCCACACCGCTTGGCGTAGTGGCTGCACCGGTCTGCACTCCCACCAACGGTGCAGGAGGCTTCCCTTCTCTCCACCTCCTCTCTGACACTTGTGGCTTCCTGTCTGCTTCCTTATAGCCATTCTGACCACAGTGAGCTGCTGTGCCCTTGCAGTTTGCATTTGCATTGGCCTGAGACTTCATGACGGTGAACAAGTGTTCATGCACCCGTTGGCCCTCTTTCCATCTTCTTGGCAGAAATCTCTGTTTCCATCTTCTGCCCAGGTTTTCATTGGCTTGTTGTTTTTTTTTTTTTTCCAGTGGGGACGTGCGAGTTGATTGCATCTTTGGGCTTTTCACCCCTTGTCCGATGTGTGGTTTGCAAACATCCTCCCCCAGTCGTTGTGCTATCTTTGCATTCAGTCGATGGTTTCCTTCACTGGGCAGAAGCGTCCGCATTTGACGTGGTCCCGTTGGTTTCTTGTTGACTTGGTTGCCCTGGCCCAGTCGGACTTGCTTCTTCCAAACAGGCGGCTCAGACAGATGGCAAAGAGCACTCTGCCTAGGTCTTCGGCTACAAGGTTCACGGTTTCAAGTCTGCCATTCAAGGCTTTGATCCATTTCAGGTGGTGTGTGTGCCAGGTGTAACATCATGGTGTACTCTCGTTGTGTTCCATGTGGCTGTGCAGGCTTCCCAGCACCGTTTATGGTAGAGACTCTCCTTTCTCCGCTGTCTCCTCTTGGCTCCCTGGTCGAAAATGGGCTGTCCATGTAGGTTTGAGTTGGGCTCTGGGTTCTCGATTCTGTTGCATGGGTCTGTGTGCCTGGTTTGGGGCCCAGACTGTGCCGTCTCGGTACCTAGTGCTTCGTCCTATATGTTGAAATCGGAAAGTGTGCCACGTCCTGCTTTTTTCGTTTTCCTGAGGATTCCTTTGCCTAGTCAGGGTCTCTTGTTGCTGGCTAGAAACTTTAGGATTCCCTCTTCTGTCTCTGTGGGAAATATTGCTGCAACTTTGACTGGGATTGCATGGAATCCAGAGATTCCTTGCTCTGGTAGGGACGTTTCCAGTGTGAGGATGCTTCCACTCCTAGATCCTGGAATCTCCTTCTTTCTCCTTGTGTCTTCTTGAATTTCTTTCCCCCAACGTTGGTTAGTTTTGCATTGCCATGGCTTTCACCTGTTTTGCTAAGTTTCTTCATAGAGATCTCATCCTTCTCACTGGCATGCAGTTTTTCACTTTTTCTTTTCAGCTTCAGTTTCTCTATGCTTTGCAACTTGGAATCGGTTTTGTTCTGGCAGAAGTGCATCGCTGAGCTCACATCTGCTGGCAATGCTCCTGTCTTTGCTGTGGAAGTCTGGCCCTGTCTAACGTCCCTTCCCGTCTGCCTCTACACTACTTCCGACGCCTGCCCCAGAATGCCTGAAGCAGTGGTGAGCAGGCTCACCCGAGGGTCCACCCGGCCCACCCCGGGTCACCGACCCAGAAGGTGCGGACCTCACCGCTGTGCCACCGGCCGGCCCCTTTCATGTTCCGTTGGCAACCTGCAGTTGAGGGCAATGGGACTTGAATATGCTACTTGAGCCCAACTCTGGCACTGTGTAGATGAGGCCAGGTTGTTTTTCGGGTCCACTGCGATGTCAGAGGATTTGTCATAATCGTGTCTCTGCTGTCCCGGCAAGCTTCACGGACACACGGTTTCCTGGCCCGCTTGGAGCAGTCTCATAACTCACCCTTCCCACTTAGCCCAGCCTTGACCTTCGCTGCCGTCTTTTGGCTTGTGAATTTCTCTGCCTTTCAAAGGTTCCAGCAGAGTCTGTCTAAAGACGGACATCATCTTTCATTGTGGATCATCCAGGTGTGATTTCTGTTCGAGTTCCATTTTCTGGGACCTTTGTCTCTTTTCCATAGGAGAATCGTCATGGTATTTCTCAGCTATCCCCCTTAGACATGCTTATCAGTCCGTTCCCCTTCCTTCCAAGTGATTCATTTTGCATTTCTGGAATCACCGTATGTTCTCTAGGCCGAGGTGTGAGTGCTTTCGTGACTCTTGGTTGTTGTCTTTGAATTTGCACCGGTCACTTGAAGGAGTCTTTGCTGTCCTAGCCTGGGTCAAACGAAGCACTGGGAACACGTGGTCATCTGGGTTGGTCTGAAATCCTGAGGTCAGAAACTCCAAACTCGAGGTGGTCCTGGCATCCCCCTTCACGGACACAATGTTTCCAGGACAAATTAGACGAGTCTGATGAATCCCTCTCTCCAGGAAAGATATTTTTCTGTCTCCTTTCCGGATTTGGGAAGTTTCGAACTTCACCCCTGATCCTGGAACGTTCCCCCAGGTGCCGTCTAGATACGGGCTTCCTTTATTTCTATAGGCTGTGCCATTTGTTTGCCTTACATCCTCAGCCCTGGCCTGTTTATTTTTCTTGAAACAGAATTGTAATGTTCTCATTTTCAGCCCACTTCCTTACATGTGGTGTCAAAACACATAATCCATAATCCTTCTACGGCAAGAGGTAGGGGGAGAGAATTTCGATGGAGGCAAACTGAGCACACTAGCCTGGGAGGGCAGCCTTCACGAAGGAACGAAGCCCTGTGGAAAAGGGTGCTTTTCAGCACCCTTGTAGAGCACTTCCAAACAAAGAGACATAGCCCAAGCGTGACGGGGCTCCATTCCTTCAAGGCTCCCAAGACATCTCTTGGGACACATTAGCATGTACCCGGTGGGCCCCCGTGACGCCAGAGCTATGGAAAGTGAGACTGATCTGCAAAGAATGCCAGGGGCCAAGGAAAGGAGGCATCGAGTCTTCTCTTCAACGTCCTCAAGACCTCATTCTTGACTTTGGCTTATGCTTAAGGCAGAAGGACCACGTAGGTCTGATAAGGCCCAAGTCCGGCCTCTTGCTTCCAATCAAGTTGCAAGCTTGAATCAGCATGGCCTCCCCATAGACTTGAATAGATGACAACGTTCTCCTCTCGGGGCTTGTCCCTCTATTCTCGCTTCTTGCCAAGGATTCCTTTCTTACCCCTCGAATCAGCGTCTGTTACATGTCTTCCAGTTTCTGTGTCCGCTTTCTGTTTCTCAAAGCTGTTTCTGGGTATCCCTCCCTTTAATAGCCTAGCCTAGGCCAATCCTCAGTCTGTAACCGTGCGGCCATCTTGGCGGACATGATCCTCGTGATGTCATAAACAACCTCAAAATTCGAAGTTGTCCTGACAACCTGCGTGCACACAGAGTTTCAGAGCCATCTCAGGCCAGTCTGACTCCTCACCCTTTCCTGGTAGGATAGTTTTCCTTTTTCTCGATTTCTTGTCGGTTTCTGTCTTGCCCCTCGAACTTTGGAAGGCCTGCTACATTCTCTCTAGACACTGGTTTCTGTCCTGTAAGATTATCCTGGGTTTCACCTCTTACATTTTATGTAGATGGCCAAGTGGGTGGACGTTCCCCAGAGGAAGTCCTGGACTCCCTCCCAGGTTGAAGTTGCCCGGGCCGTCCTCTGATGCGCAATGATCGTGTCATCTCCTAGCACTCTGCCGATTCCACCTTGGCAGGTCCCATGTTTTCCTTCCTTCTTCCTCTGGGGAAGTGTACCAGAGGCGTTCATGGAATGTAAAAGACTCACGGTTCTTTTTCTGGTGCATATTGATAACGATACCTCACCATTGCTACTTAGTTTATGATCCCTGTCCGCACCGTACCATGAAATCTGTATTTCCTAACACTGCTAATGTGATCTGCACCCGTGATGTGAAACAGTGAGGCCTGGGCCGGCCAAGCGGAACGTGGGCGCTTACCCGCTCCGCCACAGGGCCGGCCCTGAATTGGACTTTTGGACCAACCTTTTGCCTGAGCTTGGGAACACGTGGGCCTGTTTGGATTATTCGTGAAGGTGATTAGTAGTAACATCCTGGACGGTAACCTTTTCCGTGGGTGCATGGGTTTAGCAGGCAGCATGTTCTGTGGCTAGTATTCCTCTTCATCTATTCGGAATGGTCTACCTTTCTGTAGCATCAGTACGCATTTTGAGGTGATTTTCCAGCCTTGGAAGTTCACCTTCTCTAATCTCTTTCAGCCCCAAAGCTTTATGCCGTCATTCTGGACCCCATTTTGGATTTTTTTTGCTTTTAGGTGAATTTATTGCCGCATCCCTGCATTAGAACATCCTATATCTTTCCGATTTGCATCCTCATCGATGTAGACTTCCGTGTAGCTGACATCATCTTCCCCTGCGTAAGCCTAATAGCAGGCCCTCACCACACACTTGTGCCTCATCATCTGTTTCACCCTCTCACACCTCCCCGCTTTGTCTCTGGGAACCCCCAATCAAATGTCCCGTGCCACCTGTTCCTGACCGCTTGTTTTGGCTTCTCCTACTCTTAAGTGAGGTCCTACGGTACTTGCCTTGCTCCCTGGGGCTTGTTTCACTTCCCTAAAACCCTCACAGCCATTCTGGTGGTCACAAATGGCTGGATTGCATCCTTGGTTCCGGCTGACTGGTATGCCATTGCGTGGCTATAGCCCATCTTCCTTATGCACTCGTCCCTTGCTGGGCTCCAGGGAGGCTTCCAAGTCTTGGGTAGTGGGAGCGACGCTGTGGTGAACTCAGCGGTGCACATGTCTTTATGCAGGAGTGTTTCCGAGTTCTTTGGATCAACACGCCGCAGAGGAATAGCTGGATCATATGGGACATGGATTCTTCAAGTTCTGAGGCAGTTCCACACCGCTTGGCGTAGTGGCTGCACCGGTCTGCACTCCCACCAACGGTGCAGGAGGCTTCCCTTCTCTCCACCTCCTCTCTGACACTTGTGGCTTCCTGTCTGCTTCCTTATAGCCATTCTGACCACAGTGAGCTGCTGTGCCCTTGCAGTTTGCATTTGCATTGGCCTGAGACTTCATGACGGTGAACAAGTGTTCATGCACCCGTTGGCCCTCTTTCCATCTTCTTGGCAGAAATCTCTGTTTCCATCTTCTGCCCAGGTTTTCATTGGCTTGTTGTTTTTTTTTTTTTTCCAGTGGGGACGTGCGAGTTGATTTCATCTTTGGGCTTTTCACCCCTTGTCCGATGTGTGGTTTGCAAACATCCTCCCCCAGTCGTTGTGCTATCTTTGCATTCAGTCGATGGTTTCCTTCACTGGGCAGAAGCGTCCGCATTTGACGTGGTCCCGTTGGTTTCTTGTTGACTTGGTTGCCCTGGCCCAGTCGGACTTGCTTCTTCCAAACAGGCGGCTCAGACAGATGGCAAAGAGCACTCTGCCTAGGTCTTCTGCTACAAGGTTCACGGTTTCAAGTCTGCCATTCAAGGCTTTGATCCATTTCAGGTGGTGTGTGTGCCAGGTGTAACATCATGGTGTACTCTCGTTGTGTTCCATGTGGCTGTGCAGGCTTCCCAGCACCGTTTATGGTAGAGACTCTCCTTTCTCCGCTGTCTCCTCTTGGCTCCCTGGTCGAAAATGGGCTGTCCATGTAGGTTTGAGTTGGGCTCTGGGTTCTCGATTCTGTTGCATGGGTCTGTGTGCCTGTTTTGGGGCCCAGACTGTGCCGTCTCAGTACCTAGTGCTTCGTCCTATATGTTGAAATCGGAAAGTGTGCCACGTCCTGCTTTTTTCGTTTTCCTGAGGATTCCTTTGCCTAGTCAGGGTCTCTTGTTGCTGGCTAGAAACTTTAGGATTCCCTCTTCTGTCTCTGTCGGAAACATTGCTGCAACTTTGACTGGGATTGCATGGAATCCAGAGATTCCTTGCTCTGGTAGGGACGTTTCCAGTGTGTTGATGCTTCCACTCCTACATCCTGGAATCTCCTTCTTTCTCCTTGTGTCTTCTTGAATTTCTTTTCCCCAACGTTGGTTAGTTTTGCATTGCCATGGCTTTCACCTGTTTTGCTAAGTTTCTTCATAGAGATCTCATCCTTCTCACTGGCATGCAGTTTTTCACTTTTTCTTTTCAGCTTCAGTTTCTCAATGCTTTGCAACTTGGAATCGGTTTTGTTCTGGCAGAAGTGCATCGCTGAGCTCACATCTGCTGGCAATGCTCCTGTCTTTGCTGTGGAAGTCTGGCCCTGTCTAACGTCCCTTCCCGTCTGCCTCTACACTACTTCCGACGCCTGCCCCAGAATGCCTGAAGCAGTGGTGAGCAGGCTCACCCGAGGGTCCACCCGGCCCACCCCGGGCCACCGACCCAGAAGGTGCGGACCTCACCGCTGCGCCACCGGCCGGCCCCTTTCATGTTCCATTGGCAACCTGCAGTTGAGGGCAATGGGACTTGAATATGCTACTTGAGCCCAACTCTGGCACTGTGTAGATGAGGCCAGGTTGTTTTTCGGGTCCACTGCGATGTCAGAGGATTTGTCATAATCGTGTCTCTGCTGTCCCGGCAAGCTTCACGGACACACGGTTTCCTGGCCCGCTTGGAGCAGTCTCATAACTCACCCTTCCCACTTAGCCCAGCCTTGACCTTCGCTGCCGTCTTTTGGCTTGTGAATTTCTCTGCCTTTCAAAGGTTCCAGCAGAGTCTGTCTAAAGACGGACATCATCTTTCATTGTGGATCATCCAGGTGTGATTTCTGTTCGAGTTCCATTTTCTGGGACCTTTGTCTCTTTTCCATAGGAGAATCGTCATGGTATTTCTCAGCTATCCCCCTTAGACATGCTTATCAGTCCGTTCCCCTTCCTTCCAAGTGATTCATTTTGCATTTCTGGAATCACCGTATGTTCTCTAGGCCGAGGTGTGAGTGCTTTCGTGACTCTTGGTTGTTGTCTTTGAATTTGCACCGGTCACTTGAAGGAGTCTTTGCTGTCCTAGCCTGGGTCAAACGAAGCACTGGGAACACGTGGTCATCTGGGTTGGTCTGAAATCCTGAGGTCAGAAACTCCAAACTCGAGGTGGTCCTGGCATCCCCCTTCACGGACACAATGTTTCCAGGACAAATTAGACGAGTCTGATGAATCCCTCTCTCCAGGAAAGATATTTTTCTGTCTCCTTTCCGGATTTGGGAAGTTTCGAACTTCACCCCTGATCCTGGAACGTTCCCCCAGGTGCCGTCTAGATACGGGCTTCCTTTATTTCTATAGGCTGTGCCATTTGTTTGCCTTACATCCTCAGCCCTGGCCTGTTTATTTTTCTTGAAACAGAATTGTAATGTTCTCATTTTCAGCCCACTTCCTTACATGTGGTGTCAAAACACATAATCCATAATCCTTCTACGGCAAGAGGTAGGGGGAGAGAATTTCGATGGAGGCAAACTGAGCACACTAGCCTGGGAGGGCAGCCTTCACGAAGGAACGAAGCCCTGTGGAAAAGGGTGCTTTTCAGCACCCTTGTAGAGCACTTCCAAACAAAGAGACATAGCCCAAGCGTGACGGGGCTCCATTCCTTCAAGGCTCCCAAGACATCTCTTGGGACACATTAGCATGTACCCGGTGGGCCCCCGTGACGCCAGAGCTATGGAAAGTGAGACTGATCTGCAAAGAATGCCAGGGGCCAAGGAAAGGAGGCATCGAGTCTTCTCTTCAACGTCCTCAAGACCTCATTCTTGACTTTGGCTTATGCTTAAGGCAGAAGGACCACGTAGGTCTGATAAGGCCCAAGTCCGGCCTCTTGCTTCCAATCAAGTTGCAAGCTTGAATCAGCATGGCCTCCCCATAGACTTGAATAGATGACAGCGTTCTCCTCTCGGGGCTTGTCCCTCTATTCTCGCTTCTTGCCAAGGATTCCTTTCTTACCCCTCGAATCAGCGTCTGTTACATGTCTTCCAGTTTCTGTGTCCGCTTTCTGTTTCTCAAAGCTGTTTCTGGGTATCCCTCCCTTTAATAGCCTAGCCTAGGCCAATCCTCAGTCTGTAACCGTGCGGCCATCTTGGCGGACATGATCCTCGTGATGTCATAAACAACCTCAAAATTCGAAGTTGTCCTGACAACCTGCGTGCACACAGAGTTTCAGAGCCATCTCAGGCCAGTCTGACTCCTCACCCTTTCCTGGTAGGATAGTTTTCCTTTTTCTCGATTTCTTGTCGGTTTCTGTCTTGCCCCTCGAACTTTGGAAGGCCTGCTACATTCTCTCTAGACACTGGTTTCTGTCCTGTAAGATTATCCTGGGTTTCACCTCTTACATTTTATGTAGATGGCCAATTGGGTGGACGTTCCCCAGAGGAAGTCCTGGACTCCCTCCCAGGTTGAAGTTGCCCGGGCCGTCCTCTGATGCGCAATGATCATGTCATCTCCTAGCACTCTGCCGATTCCACCTTGGCAGGTCCCATGATTTCCTTCCTTCTTCCTCTGGGGAAGTGTACCAGAGGCGTTCATGGAATGTAAAAGACTCACGGTTCTTTTTCTGGTGCATATTGATAACGATACCTCACCATTGCTACTTAGTTTATGATCCCTGTCCGCACCGTACCATGAAATCTGTATTTCCTAACACTGCTAATGTGATCTGCACCCGTGATGTGAAACAGTGAGGCCTGGGCCGGCCAAGCCGAACGTGGGCGCTTACCCGCTCCGCCACAGGGCCGGCCCTGAATTGGACTTTTGGACCAACCTTTTGCCTGAGCTTGGGAACACGTGGGCCTGTTTGGATTATTCGTGAAGGTGATTAGTAGTAACATCCTGGACGGTAACCTTTTCCGTGGGTGCATGGGTTTAGCAGGCAGCATGTTCTGTGGCTAGTATTCCTCTTCATCTATTCGGAATCGTCTACCTTTCTGTAGCATCAGTACGCATTTTGAGGTGATTTTCCAGCCTTGGAAGTTCACCTTCTCTAATCTCTTTCAGCCCCAAAGCTTTATGCCGTCATTCTGGACCCCATTTTGGATTTTTTTTGCTTTTAGGTGAATTTATTGCCGCATCCCTGCATTAGAACATCCTATATCTTTCCGATTTGCATCCTCATCGATGCAGACTTCCGTGTAGCTGACATCATCTTCCCCTGCGTAAGCCTAATAGCAGGCCCTCACCACACACTTGTGCCTCATCATCTGTTTCACCCTCTCACAACTCCCCGCTTTGTCTCTGGGAACCCCCAATCAAATGTCCCGTGCCACCTGTTCCTGACCGCTTGTTTTGGCTTCTCCTACTCTTAAGTGAGGTCCTACGGTCCTTGCCTTGCTCCCTGGGGCTTGTTTCACTTCCCTAAAACCCTCACAGCCATTCTGGTGGTCACAAATGGCTGGATTGCATCCTTGGTTCCGGCTGACTGGTATGCCATTGCGTGGCTATAGCCCATCTTCCTTCTGCACTCGTCCCTTGCTGGGCTCCAGGGAGGCTTCCAAGTCTTGGGTAGTGGGAGCAACCCTGTGGTGAACTCAGCGGTGCACATGTCTTTATGCAGGAGTGTTTCCGAGTTCTTTTGATCAACACGCCGCAGAGGAATAGCTGGATCATATGGGACATGGATTCTTCAAGTTCTGAGGCAGTTCCACACCGCTTGGCGTAGTGGCTGCACCGGTCTGCACTCCCACCAACGGTGCAGGAGGCTTCCCTTCTCTCCACCTCCTCTCTGACACTTGTGGCTTCCTGTCTGCTTCCTTATAGCCATTCTGACCACAGTGAGCTGCTGTGCCCTTGCAGTTTGCATTTGCATGGGCCTGAGACTTCATGACGGTGAACAAGTGTTCATGCACCCGTTGGCCCTCTTTCGATCTTCTTGGCAGAAATCTCTGTTTCCATCTTCTGCCCAGGTTTTCATTGGCTTGTTGTTTTTTTTTTTTTTCCTGTGGGGACGTGCGAGTTGATTGCATCTTTGGGCTTTTCACCCCTTGTCCGATGTGTGGTTTGCAAACATCCTCCCCCAGTCGTTGTGCTATCTTTGCATTCAGTCGATGGTTTCCTTCACTGGGCAGAAGCGTCCGCATTTGACGTGGTCCCGTTGGTTTCTTGTTGACTTGGTTGCCCTGGCCCAGTCGGACTTGCTTCTTCCAAACAGGCGGCTCAGACAGATGGCAAAGAGCACTCTGCCTAGGTCTTCGGCTACAAGGTTCACGGTTTCAAGTCTGCCATTCAAGGCTTTGATCCATTTCAGGTGGTGTGTGTGCCAGGTGTAACATCATGGTGTACTCTCGTTGTGTTCCATGTGGCTGTGCAGGCTTCCCAGCACCGTTTATGGTAGAGACTCTCCTTTCTCCGCTGTCTCCTCTTGGCTCCCTGGTCGAAAATGGGCTGTCCATGTAGGTTTGAGTTGGGCTCTGGGTTCTCGATTCTGTTGCATGGGTCTGTGTGCCTGTTTTGGGGCCCAGACTGTGCCGTCTCGGTACCTAGTGCTTCGTCCTATATGTTGAAATCGGAAAGTGTGCCACGTCCTGCTTTTTTCGTTTTCCTGAGGATTCCTTTGCCTAGTCAGGGTCTCTTGTTGCTGGCTAGAAACTTTAGGATTCCCTCTTCTGTCTCTGTGGGAAACATTGCTGCAACTTTGACTGGGATTGCATGGAATCCAGAGATTCCTTGCTCTGGTAGGGACGTTTCCAGTGTGTTGATGCTTCCACTCTTACATCCTGGAATCTCCTTCTTTCTCCTTGTGTCTTCTTGAATTTCTTTCCCCGAACGTTGGTTAGTTTTCCATTGCCATGGCTTTCACCTGTTTTGCTAAGTTTCTTCATAGAGATCTCATCCTTCTCACTGGCATGCAGTTTTTCACTTTTTCTTTTCAGCTTCAGTTTCTCTATGCTTTGCAACTTGGAATCGGTTTTGTTCTGGCAGAAGTGCATCGCTGAGCTCACATCTGCTGGCAATGCTCCTGTCTTTGCTGTGGAAGTCTGGCCTTGTCTAACGTCCCTTCCCGTCTGCCTCTACACTACTTCGGACGCCTGCCCCAGAATGCCTGAAGCAGTGGTGAGCAGGCTCACCCGAGGGTCCACCCGGCCCACCCCGGGCCACCGACCCAGAAGGTGCGGACCTCACCGCTGCGCCACCGGCCGGCCCCTTTCATGTTCCGTTGGCAACCTGCAGTTGAGGGCAATGGGACTTGAATATGCTACTTGAGCCCAACTCTGGCACTGTGTAGATGAGGCCAGGTTGTTTTTCGGGTCCACTGCGATGTCAGAGGATTTGTCAGAATCGTGTCTCTGCTGTCCCGGCAAGCTTCACGGACACACGGTTTCCTGGCCCGCTTGGAGCAGTCTCATAACTCACCCTTCCCACTTAGCCCAGCCTTGACCTTCGCTGCCGTCTTTTGGCTTGTGAATTTCTCTGCCTTTCAAAGGTTCCAGCAGAGTCTGTCTAAAGACGGACATCATCTTTCATTGTGGATCATCCAGGTGTGATTTCTGTTCGAGTTCCATTTTCAGGGACCTTTGTCTCTTTTCCATAGGAGAATCGTCATGGTATTTCTCAGCTATCCCCCTTAGACATGCTTATCAGTCCGTTCCCCTTCCTTCCAAGTGATTCATTTTGCATTTCTGGAATCACCGTATGTTCTCTAGGCCGAGGTGTGAGTGCTTTCGTGACTCTTGGTTGTTGTCTTTGAATTTGCACCGGTCACTTGAAGGAGTCTTTGCTGTCCTAGCCTGGGTCAAACGAAGCACTGGGAACACGTGGTCATCTGGGTTGGTTTGACATCCTGAGGTCAGAAACTCCAAACTCGAGGTGGTCCTGGCATCCCCCTTCACGGACACAATGTTTCCAGGACAAATTAGACGAGTCTGATGAATCCCTCTCTCCAGGAAAGATATTTTTCTGTCTCCTTTCCGGATTTGGGAAGTTTCGAACTTCACCCCTGATCCTGGAACGTTCCCCCAGGTGCCGTCTAGATACGGGCTTCCTTTATTTCTATAGGCTGTGCCATTTGTTTGCCTTACATCCTCAGCCCTGGCCTGTTTATTTTTCTTGAAACAGAATTGTAATGTTCTCATTTTCAGCCCACTTCCTTACATGTGGTGTCAAAACACATAATCCATAATCCTTCTACGGCAAGAGGTAGGGGGAGAGAATTTCGATGGAGGCAAACTGAGCACACTAGCCTGGGAGGGCAGCCTTCACGAAGGAACGAAGCCCTGTGGAAAAGGGTGCTTTTCAGCACCCTTGTAGAGCACTTCCAAACAAAGAGACATAGCCCAAGCGTGACGGGGCTCCATTCCTTCAAGGCTCCCAAGACATCTCTTGGGACACATTAGCATGTACCCGGTGGGCCCCCGTGACGCCAGAGCTATGGAAAGTGAGACTGATCTGCAAAGAATGCCAGGGGCCAAGGAAAGGAGGCATCGAGTCTTCTCTTCAACGTCCTCAAGACCTCATTCTTGACTTTGGCTTATGCTTAAGGCAGAAGGACCACGTAGGTCTGATAAGGCCCAAGTCCGGCCTCTTGCTTCCAATCAAGTTGCAAGCTTGAATCAGCATGGCCTCCCCATAGACTTGAATAGATGACAGCGTTCTCCTCTCGGGGCTTGTCCCTCTATTCTCGCTTCTTGCCAAGGATTCCTTTCTTACCCCTCGAATCAGCGTCTGTTACATGTCTTCCAGTTTCTGTGTCCGCTTTCTGTTTCTCAAAGCTGTTTCTGGGTATCCCTCCCTTTAATAGCCTAGCCTAGGCCAATCCTCAGTCTGTAACCGTGCGGCCATCTTGGCGGACATGATCCTCGTGATGTCATAAACAACCTCAAAATTCGAAGTTGTCCTGACAACCTGCGTGCACACAGAGTTTCAGAGCCATCTCAGGCCAGTCTGACTCCTCACCCTTTCCTGGTAGGATAGTTTTCCTTTTTCTCGATTTCTTGTCGGTTTCTGTCTTGCCCCTCGAACTTTGGAAGGCCTGCTACATTCTCTCTAGACACTGGTTTCTGTCCTGTAAGATTATCCTGGGTTTCACCTCTTACATTTTATGTAGATGGCCAATTGGGTGGACGTTCCCCAGAGGAAGTCCTGGACTCCCTCCCAGGTTGAAGTTGCCCGGGCCGTCCTCTGATGCGCAATGATCATGTCATCTCCTAGCACTCTGCCGATTCCACCTTGGCAGGTCCCATGATTTCCTTCCTTCTTCCTCTGGGGAAGTGTACCAGAGGCGTTCATGGAATGTAAAAGACTCACGGTTCTTTTTCTGGTGCATATTGATAACGATACCTCACCATTGCTACTTAGTTTATGATCCCTGTCCGCACCGTACCATGAAATCTGTATTTCCTAACACTGCTAATGTGATCTGCACCCGTGATGTGAAACAGTGAGGCCTGGGCCGGCCAAGCGGAACGTGGGCGCTTACCCGCTCCGCCACAGGGCCGGCCCTGAATTGGACTTTTGGACCAACCTTTTGCCTGAGCTTGGGAACACGTGGGCCTGTTTGGATTATTCGTGAAGGTGATTAGTAGTAACATCCTGGACGGTAACCTTTTCCGTGGGTGCATGGGTTTAGCAGGCAGCATGTTCTGTGGCTAGTATTCCTCTTCATCTATTCGGAATCGTCTACCTTTCTGTAGCATCAGTACGCATTTTGAGGTGATTTTCCAGCCTTGGAAGTTCACCTTCTCTAATCTCTTTCAGCCCCAAAGCTTTATGCCGTCATTCTGGACCCCATTTTGGATTTTTTTTGCTTTTAGGTGAATTTATTGCCGCATCCCTGCATTAGAACATCCTATATCTTTCCGATTTGCATCCTCATCGATGCAGACTTCCGTGTAGCTGACATCATCTTCCCCTGCGTAAGCCTAATAGCAGGCCCTCACCACACACTTGTGCCTCATCATCTGTTTCACCCTCTCACAACTCCCCGCTTTGTCTCTGGGAACCCCCAATCAAATGTCCCGTGCCACCTGTTCCTGACCGCTTGTTTTGGCTTCTCCTACTCTTAAGTGAGGTCCTACGGTCCTTGCCTTGCTCCCTGGGGCTTGTTTCACTTCCCTAAAACCCTCACAGCCATTCTGGTGGTCACAAATGGCTGGATTGCATCCTTGGTTCCGGCTGACTGGTATGCCATTGCGTGGCTATAGCCCATCTTCCTTCT